>NC_051065.1:9048852-9416352 GCF_004664715.2 Peromyscus leucopus
TATGCAGTGAGCTGGACGACCCCACTAGTAACTGCCACCAGTCAGAGAACAAGATGAGTGAAGAGCTAATACAGTGACCTTTGGGGACCTGATTTTATAAATGAAACTATTTTCAATTCAGTTTACTTTTCAAAGACTTTTTTTCCTTGTTAAGTGACATTCAAACCCAGGGTTCAGAGCATGCTAGGCAAGCACTAGCCCACTAAGTTACAATCCAGCCTAAAACCACTTTTTATAAAAAATTTTGGCCAGCAACATTCACATACTTTTAGACTTCATTCAGAAGTAGCTTAGCATTTTAGTGTGTTTATAAAATTTTGAGTAAAAGGCTTGGTAGTCTTTCTCATAACATTTCTGATTATAATTTAGTAGGAAATACCTTGCATCATGACAAGTGTATACCCAGTGTATACCTGATACCAATAAATGTTCTTATGTGACAATACATACAGTCTGATATTTTCTATTTACTTGAATGGACCATGATTTGCAAATTGGAAAATATTTGTTTAGTTTCCATGGCTCTTTATATACTATTCCTAATTTCTAAATAATGCATAGTTACTAAAAATTAATTTTTTACAAGTGCATTGCTGATATCACATGCAGTAGCATATGGTAACACATCAAAACTCTGCATGTGGGAGAACAAGGAATAGGAGACCATGGTAAATGAAGACCACATGAGAAAAGGAAGAAACAAAGAGCTAAAGAGGCCCACAGAAATCCACAAAGGTACCCCCACAAAAGACTGCTGGCAATGGTCGAGAGACAGCAGGGACTGACCTACTAATGGCCAAACACCCTAATAGTTGTGCCATAAACCCCATCCGAGGACTGAGGAATCTGGATGCAGACATCCACGTCTAGGCCCCTGGTGGAGCACTGGGAGTCTAATTAGTGAGAAAGAGGAGGGTTTATATGAGCGAGAATTGTTGAAACCAAGGTTGGATAAAGCACAGGGACAAATAACCAAATGAATGGAAACACATGAACTATGAACCAAAGGCTGAGGGGCCCCCAACTGGATCAGGCCCTCTGAATAGTTGAGACAGTCGATTGACTTGATCTGTTTGGGAGGCATCTAGGCAGTGGTACCAGGTCCTGGGCTCTTTGCATGAGTTGGCTGTTTGAAACCAGGGACTTATGCAGGGACGCTTGGCTCAATCTGGGAGGAGGGGACTGGACCTGCCTGGACTGAGTCTATCAGGTCAATCCCAGTCCTCAGGGGAGACCTTGATCCGGAGGAGGTGGGAATCGGGGGTGGGCTGGGGGGAAGGGGAAGGGGGCAGGAAGGGAGAGAACAAAGGAATCTGTGGCTATTATGTAGAACTGAATAGTATTGTAAAATAAAAAATATATATAAAAAAAATCTGCATGTGGCTATAGATTAGTATCATGAAATGGCAGGTACTGAGCTTCTCTTTTGGTACTTTGGGAACAAAAGCCTAAATAAATCAATAGGCCAAGTACTGAGCAGAGAAGCCATAGATAAAAACAAATGTCAGGTTTCCTAAATTGAGCCTCAGGTTGTTGTAATTTTATTGACCTCAGCATAAATTTCCATAAGGAAATCAGTTATTCCCCAACCACTCCTGTGTTGGCAAGTACACTGGAGTCCCTGTCTTGAGACTATTTCCACATAAGGTAGATGCTAATCTGTGCCCAGTGCTGCAGAGTCTAGAACATGTTTTTATAAAACACAAAGTTCTGAACGCACAGGCATCATGATCCACCCTATTGAAAGTGGCTGTTTTTCAACAGGTTTGAGAAATAAGGCTATACCACATCTGAACTGTAACAGGAACAGCTCTCTGTCAAAGCAACAGTAAGTTCTCTTTCAAGTTTCACTTGCATCAAAAAACCTTGAGTTTAATAATTAACTTTAATTATTCTAAAGTATTCCATATACTGCTAACATTATATTGTGCAGCTGTTATACCATTAGTATAGTCTTGAAGTAATAGATAACATTAACTGAAGACAATGCATTAATAAAACCTTTAAATGGAATCTTGTGTTAAGTTTTATAAGATTAATATACAGCCCATTTTGCTTTTCGTTTGTTGAATAAAGCTAGAGAAATAGGCTTCACTTTCAGAAACAAACATGATCATTTAACAAGTCTTTATGCTCATCTTGCATTTGTGAAGATTTAGACAATTTTTAATTGGATGACATGAACAGCATGACATGTATATGTAGATGCTATATTTATAGTGATCAGTTCAGCTCTATTGCCCTTATGCTCTTATTGATTATTTCAGCTACACATATTTTGAACTATAAAGATTTAGTTAGTCATAGGATGGAAATATATGGATAGTTTTCAAATAAAATACAACATGTACTCTGTTGATATCTCGCTACAGAAGAGAAGTAAAAGAAACTGCATTTCATGTGGCTTTCCCCCAAGACCATCACATACCAAAGCTTGTGGGATTTTCCCTGTAACCCTAAGAAGCCGCTCTAAGGATTCTTTATCAAAGAGAATTCAGGGCCTCAGCTACTAAGGAAAAATAATCTGACTGGCCTTGGCTATATTGCTAGTGCATGGCTAATTCAAGTATGAAATGAATTTTTATGGAAATGTATCACACTGATATATGTGCCCACCCCCGCAAAAAAAAAAAAACTGCCTTTTTTTTTAAAAAAAAAAAAAAACTCTTTATAATTTTTTGAGATTAATACAATTATAACCTTTTCCCCTTCCCTTCCCTCCTTCCCTCTAAATTAGCAGTTCTCAACCTGTGGGTCATGTGGGCCCACCCTCCTTCCAATTTTATGTCCTCTCTTGTTATATATAACCTGCTCAGTCTGTCCATTGTTGCTCACATGGCTGTGTTTTCAGGGGTGGCATTTGGCACTGGATAACCAGTTGGTGCGTTCTTCCCTGGGGAAGACTGTTTCTCCCACTCTCGGCATGCACCCGGTGCCTGCAGATCTTGGTGTAGGATAGGCTTTTTCCTGCCCACTTTGGCATGTCTGTTGGTATCCTCTTTGTTCAGCTCACATTTGGGCAGTCACGTTGATGAACCTTTAGGGGTACAGCTTCATTTTGGCTGGCCTGAGAGGAAGAAAGGAAAAAGAAAGGAGACTGGAATAGTTTACACCTATGTAGATCTCTTTGTGGAAAACAAGCATTCTTCTACTGAGACACTTGGCTGGAAGTTAATGACATCCTGTATCTTGGGATGAGGTTGTTGTTGCAGTAGATGACCTTTATGGGATACTTGGAAGGATACTGAAAACTCTTCTCCATCTCAAAGAAAGCTTAGAGGGTACAGTGTCTAGATTTCCATATTTGGTAACTGGTTTGTTCTCATTTTGAACAACTCTCCCCTGGTCTTTATAATAGGCCCCTAGAGAACGATCTCTCCCTGACATTGACTCTGGACCACAGACTCTCTTTGGGGTCAGACGATGAAGCAGATCTTGTCAAAGAACTCCAGAGTATGTGCTCCAGCAAATCTGAGTCTGACATAAGCAAGGTAAGCAGTCCCCAGGGGCAAGGTCATTGGCTCCGTCCAGTTGATTCTCCTTTACAATAGGATCTGGGAGCCATATCCTGAACTCATCCCCTTAGTGAAATTTCATATTATGTGTCATTGCTGATACTGAAAATCAAGCCGTCCTTTTCTTTGCTTAGAACACCCATTTTCCCCAAGCCATTGGATAGTAGGGGCTTTGTTGTTCTCCTCTGAAACACTTGAACTTAAAATTGTATGTTAATTGTATCAGCACAAATCAAGCCGATAGATAGATAGATAGATAGATAGATAGATAGATAGATAGATACATACATACATACATACATACATACATGGATGGATGGATAGATAGATAGATAGATAGATAGATAGATAGATAGATAGATAGATAGATTTGACCAGTCTTTTGATTTGAGGAGGGTTTGCATTTTATATTGGGGGGATGAAACTCAGGGCTTTGCATGCTAGACAAATGTCCTACCTCTGAGATGCACCCCTG
Source organism: Peromyscus leucopus (assembly GCF_004664715.2). Taxonomy (NCBI): domain Eukaryota; kingdom Metazoa; phylum Chordata; class Mammalia; order Rodentia; family Cricetidae; genus Peromyscus; species Peromyscus leucopus. The sequence goes on from NC_051065.1 coordinate 9,052,843, forward strand.
CCCTTAATTTTTGATACAGAATCTCTCTGGCTATTGTAGCTTAGGCTACCCTTGAATTCAGTCTCCATAAATAGCTTTATACAAAAGCCTAAATTTAAATTTCTCTGACATTATTATTGCCCATTTTGATACATAGGCTATCAGGAATAGACAAGCTTCATAGCAGATTCAGGATATAGACAGTTACAACATTCTTTACAAATAAGAGAAGGAATGGCCCTGTATAATATGCATTATCATGGCCTTTAAGCTGTGAAACTTGAGAATCAGATATAGAAACCAGTTACCCGACTTGTCAAAAAAACCATTAATAGCATCAAGTTAAACCTGTTTTGGCACTCCGGGATCGGCAGTGCGTTTAATCATGCCTCCTCCATAAACACGTTTCCTCAGAAAGGAGCAAAGGTAGTCACAATGTGCCCAGGTTCCAGTGAAAGACTCAGCTATTTTAGCTGAACAGTTGAACTCTATAGGAAAAAGCAAAAGTTACTGCCTTTCTTGACCTTGCTAGAAATGAACTGAAATTCTTATCTCCTGGAAAAATGAGGTAATGATTCAAATAATTTTTTCTACATTTTTAACTTGCCAAGTTGGCTATTTTTTCTCCAGAAAGTTCTTCTCTTCATGTAAGAGATGTTTTTTTAATAGATTCTTTGTCTTTAATATAAAATTTGTCTTTTGAACAAGACAGAGTCTGGAGGCATCTTCTCTAGAGGTTCTCAAGGTTAGGGGAGTGGGTGGCTGCTCTTCGGTGGCTTTTCCATGTGACATTTAGCTGTGCTGCAGGGGAGCTGGTGTGTAACAGTGGGGGCCTGACTTGGTAAGTGGTGTGTGTTTGCAGATCGCTGACTCCAGGGATGACTTGAGGAAGTTTGATAGTTCAAGAGCCAACCCTGGGTCTTCAGCTCCTGTTAATCTGAGGATGCCAGTGCCACAGAAGGTAACAGTTTTTCTCCCCCAGAGGAGAGGGAAGGGGGCTTTTTATGGAACTCACTTCTCAACTCAGCTCTGTAATTTACTTTGAAAGGAGAAGTACTAAAAAGTGTACATGACTCAATTAAGACTTCAAAATTCTTCAGGTAATATGCTGACCTAAGTATTTTTCTTTCCATTTGATATTTTGAAATTTTGTTTCTTTTAAGGTCCTTTGTTTCCTTTTTGATTCAACACATGGCATAAGATTTCTTGCATGTGGTGAATCTTGAGTTAAATATAACAAGGACTGAACTGATAACCTAAAGATCTAAGATGCTTAAAAAAGTGTCTTGCGGGGCGGTGGTGGTGCACGCCTTTAATCCCAGCACTCGGGAGGCAGAGGCAGGCAGATCTCTGTGAGTTCGAGGCCAGCCTGGGCTACCAAGTGAGTTCCAGGAAAGGTGCAAAGCTACACAGAGAAACCCTGGCTTGAAAAACCAAAAAAAAAAAAAAAAAAAAAAAAAAAAAGTGTCTTATTTCCTTTGAGTTTTAGTGAGAGACAGTCTTTCAAAATCAAGTCAGAAAGGAGACAGAAGAGCCAAGCTTCAAATGGGTTCTGTTAACCCATGCAAGAGATGGTACCGCATGATTTTCTGGGGGACAGGAACAATGGATGCAGTCCTGCCCATCTATCACTTTGTGAGGATGCATAGGACCTAGAAACGCTTGGTAATACGTGGTTTGTTCAACAAGCCCTGTGGAACTGCCATCCCATTCTCACATGGACTTGCACAATGGCTTACAAAGGCCTGTGAGTGTGCAGACGGTGGGGTAGAGAGAGCAGGATTATAGAGTTTCCATCGCATAACTATTTTTTTTTGTGTGTGTGATTTTTCAAGACAGGGTTTCTCTGTGTAGCTTTGAGGCTTTCCTGGAACTCACTCTGTAGCCCAGGCTGACCTTGAACTCACAAAGATCCGCTTGTCTCTCCCTCCTGAGTGCTGGGATTAAAGGCGTGCGCCACACCACCCGGCAAGGAATAACTATTAAATAACTAATCTTTAGCTGGTTATCTGGCTTCTTCTGCCCCCATTGTTTCATTAGATGCCAGTTCTGGTTAGTGGTGTCTGTATTAGAAGGAGGGAAGGGAGCTGAAGTCCCGAATAAAATATACACCATGCTGAAGACCTCTCCCTGTACCAAGAAGAGTTTGGATGTATGGCACAGTCCTTGTGTCATTACTGGGCATTTGGGTCTGAAAGTGTTTTGTTCATAATTATTCTCCTGCCATCTTTAGAACTTAAAGTCACTGTGTATGTGTGATAGTTTCTCTGAGCTTTGGTTGATCCTCTAGAACCATTCCGTAGGATTCCTTGTATAGCACAGAGGAAGGTGCCGTGAGGATTTTGAGAAAGAATAATGAGCAGTGTTCCTCTAGCACCAAGTCATTCTATGTATGAAAATATTGTTATCTGACAGCTGGGGTTATAGACCATTGGTAGAGTGCTTTCCTAGCATATATAAGTTTTTAGGTTCAAATTCCTGCACTGAAAAAAGTATTTGTTAGAGAATGTTGCTTTTTGTTTAAATGTTTACTGAATCAGCCACAGGCAGATAGGCCAGCTTTATTTTAGAAGGGAGCCCTAAGAGACAAAAGTGTCCTTTATCCAGATCTATGTGGTGGTTTAAATGTGTACTTGGCTGTGGGTTTTAGGATAGCTGCATCCAATCTCTTCCTTTTTGGAGTGAAGTCACTTGGGGGGACTCTTCTCATCTAGAAGATGCTTTTCTCAGGAACTGCCAGCAGAGGGCAAAGTAGCACAGCTGTCTGGAAGCTGGCAGAGTCCTTCCTTTTCTATCCTATTTACAACTCCCCTGGCATTTCTTGGTGCCATGCCCAGTTTCTCCTCTTATCAGGAAAGAACTCCCTTGAGAGGTGAGAGCACTCTGGATTAACTGAAATTACTTTCTCCTCCATGGCCAGAAGGCACACTCCATCAAGAGCCCTCTCGCCTTGGCCCAGTGTAACTCCTTTCTGCTCTGACAGTGAGGGGCTGTAACTGTCTCTTGACACAGCAGAAGTAAATCCTCAATAGAAATGACAAATATAATGAATATTTTCCTCTTACCTAAATGATGGAAACGCAGACTGATCTTTGGAAAGCAAAAGTCTTCGTCTTTGGTGGCATAATGGCATCTACTTGAAGGTTTTGGTAATCTGTACTTCCTGAACTCTGCCCTCTAAATGTTCTGGTGTAATTAAACTGGGGTACAGCTGGGACCCTGGATTCACATGTGTAGCCAGGCATAATATCCAGTGCTCCAAAAAGTAGCTCTCCATCTTTACTTCCTTCACACTTTCTTATTCCCAAATATATTTTTAGAGAGGCTAATACACTTCATCTAACTTTTCTACCTACAAGTTGTGTTCTCCTCCTGGTGGCCTTTCCCTCTCCCTCCCACCCCTTCACCCTGGAAACAACCCTGTATGCTGGAGGCAACACATCCATCTGCCCACAGTTTTCTCCTCTTCCTACCTTTAACATCATGTCTTCTTAGTGTGTAGAAAATGCTTAGTGTTGAATGGATGGCCTGCTCGGATTTAAAAAGAGTTTGCTAGGGTTAAATATTTAAAACAACTTTGGGAAAATAAATTAGAGTTTTTGTTAGAGGATTAAATGGAGAACTTAGGAGTTTGAGGCCAAGAAGGATTAAACAATCCTTAAGGCTCCTGCTCAAAGATCTTTGGGAAAGATAACCTTAAAACCTACAGTTGGCTGCCAAGGTGTTGGGAACATCTTTCCTTACTATCCATAGGCATATTTTCTGTTTTGCATACTCATACCTTAAATTTCTGTGACCCACTCTAAGCCCAAGTGAACCTCCATGTACTTAAGCCCCCTCTTTATACCTCCAGAAACTGTCCCAGCCTGGATACCCCCAACACACATTTTGCTGTTATGGGAGAATTGTTAGGAATGTGTGTAGCCATTCTGCTTGTCCTCATGGTGCATATCGAAGGACAGGCTTAAAGAGAACACACCACATTGTCTCCTTTCTGGCTTTGGGCCTTGGTGTTATCCCAGTGCTTTACCAGAGATAATTCAGAAAAAAAAAAAATGGTGAGATTACAGTCTTCATTCTATATTATAGCTGGGTGCTGTTCTGATGACTTTTTAACACATTCCCCCTCTTTTTGTTATGCCAGGGAGGGAATCCAGGCCCTCCCCCATGCTAGACAGTGGTGTACCACTAAGTAACATATGGAGTCTACTGTATTTTAGACCAAATTATCACATAAGGTTAGTCCACAACTTATAATCGTCTCAACTTCACTTAGTTTAGCATCAACATGGAAACACCCCTCTGTTGTGTCTGTGAGAGTGTTTCTAGGAAGGTTTAACTGAAGAGAGAAAGAAGACACACACAGGAGGTGGATGACTACCACCCCACTGACCAAGGCTCTGGCCTGAGTAAGGTAGAGAGAGTGATCACAGAACCAGATTCCTCTCTCTCTCTACTTCCTGACTCTGCGTCTCTTCAACTCTGAGCCATACGCATTTTTCCTCCCAGAATTTGCTTGGAATTTATCACAGCAACCAGAAAAGTAACTAATGCCCCTTACTAGGGCAGTGATTAAGCTACATGAAGCTAAGCTATGGTGTCTCTACTGTGATTTCACAGTCATATCTCAGCACATGATTCTCAACATTCAATCCCCAGCCAACTGGGCTGGATTAGTTCTCTTTTGTGTAACTCTGACCAAATCCCTAAGAAGAATAATGTAAGGGAGGGAATACTTGTCTCATGGTTTCAGGGGTTTTAATTCGGGATCACTTGGCCCATGCACTTAAGCAGAACATCATGGCTGGAGGAGCGTGTGGCTGAGAACTGTTTACTTCCTTTGTACACAGGAAGGAAAGAGTGAGACAGAAGGTTGGCAAGGACAAGAAACTCTAAGGACACACTCCTATTGGCCTAATTTTTGCTGCCTAAACCCTGCTTCTTGAAGTTCCTAGAACTTCTCCCAAGCAGTACAGAACCCAGCATTCAATTCACAAGCTTATGGAAGGATGTCTGATACTCAAACAATAATGTAAATTCTTATGTCTCGCAACTTGTCATCATTAACAGTTTTTCAAAGAAAACCAACCATGCTATGAAGATGGTGTTTGTCTTTCATTTTCTACTGTGCTGTTAGCATGCTGTGAGCTGCAAGAGAGCACAGACTGGGGTGTGTAGCTCAGCCCTCTTCCCAGGCTCACTTGCAGGCCATTGGTCCTCCTAAAACAACAGAATGCAAATGTTTAATGATTCCCTAAAGAGCAAATGTGTCTGAAAGAAAGCTCTTTCTTTCCCAGGCCACATGCAGCCTTGCCTTCTTTCCCCTACAGATGCATGTGCCTTAGACCTTATATCGCCCCCTCCCTGCTTTTCATTCATTAGCAAAGTGTTGAAAGCTCCAGAAAGGGTAGGTCACAGTTGCTTGCAGCTGGCTTAGCATTTTGACTTAGCTGGCTCTGAAGTTCTGGCACCCGCAGATTTCACTTCAGTGATTTAGAGGTGGTTCAGTGGTCATATGGGGGAATTATTAGGACTTTAATAAAGCAAAAATGGGAGGAAAAGGAGATTTGAGATGGACTTAAGGAAGGGCTTTTAGTGACAAACCTAAGATAAACCTAAGAAGTTGGGACTTTAATTACACACACACACACACACACACACACACACACGTTTCTTTTCTCCACCGATACTGCCATAATATCATAATTATTTACTGATTTTTGCAGGCAACATTACATTAGATAGAAGAGAGAAAAGCAGATATAAAAAATGACTGACAACTGACTCCCACTCAGTTGAAAGAACAGTATTAACCTGTAATATACCAAAGGAGACACCTTAGGAAGATTAAATTTCAAGTGCCGGTAAAGGAGCAAGGTTAGTTATGTTGATTTGGTGGCTCGAAATGCAGTCCTCAAGCAGAACTGAGAGCTCTAGTCTGGAGCTAACTAATTAGTGTCGGTGCCAACAGAATGGGCAGTCAAGGAAAGATCACCAACTGCGTGACTAGGGAAGGCTCAGAGCAGTGCCACCACTGAGCTCAATGCCGAAGAATGAGGGAAGTTTTTAACTTTGGCTGCCCTTCACACACGTGGGAGGTGTTTTAAAGCCATGTACCCATGCCCCACCTAAGTCCACTTAAATCTGAATCTTGGGAGATCAGCAGTCAGCACTGCCCAGCTGATTCCAGCATTGGGGCCAACCTCAAGAACCACTGATTTCAGCCTTTGAGAGTATACTATGTCCAGTTAAAGGCAAACTGCTGCTTTCCACTCCCAGTCGCCTTAATTTGACCTATTAAATTCTAGTTTTAAATCTTTCGATGATTGCACTGCTGTCTGGTTGCATTATTACTATCAAAACGATGTTCACTGTCTCAGAGCTTTGCACGATTCAATACAATACAGGCCAAAGGACCTTGAATGAAAGTGGGGGTGCATTGAGGAATTTCCAACTTCCTCCTCTGACTGTACAGATACTCTCAGCCATCTAGCCATCATATTCCTTATGGGAACGTGGGAAATGTTGACCAGTAATTGTAGTGGCTCTGCAACACTAACAAATTAGAGTAGACTATCACCATGTATAGAAGATTTTGAGCCACCTTGTCACAGAATTGCTAAGCAGGGGCCTTACTTTAACAGAATTTACACTCCAGTAGAGCAGGGTGGTTTTCGTATGTTCTTTGTTGTGTTCTTTACAACCAGGACAATTTATCTTCTAGTAAAGGCCTAAATCCTATTTTTTTTATATAAGAAAATGTGACTTAACCAAGGTAACATAATATGAAGATCTGTCTATGAAGTCCTTGGTTGGTGTGTTAGCCTTTTGTTACTCTAATGAATTCTTAAGAGAAATTATTGAAAAGGGTGAAAAACATATTTTGGCTCATGATTTCAGTGTTTATAGTCTATGGTTTGCTGGTTCTGTTGTTTTTAGACCTGTGGTGAAACAGAAGACTATGATAGTCAAGAAGTCCAGAAAGAGACAGAGGCTCCGAGATACCTAGAACCTACATGTAGAAGGAGAAAACAGACTCCTACAAGTTCTCTGACCTCTACTCACATGCTATGATACACTCACATGCACATATACCTGTAAATAAAAATTTTAAAGATATACCATCATTAAAGACACACATGCAATTACCTAATCTCTCCAATGAGGCTCTGCCTACAGTTCACATCACTTCCTAATAATTCCATCAAATTACAAGCCCAGTGAACTGATTAAGTCAGAATGTTTGTGATCCAGTACCTTTCAATGATTGGCTCCATCAGCTGGGAATCAAGCCTTCAACACATGAGCCTTTGGAGGGGATAAGGTAGACTATAACAACTGGGCTTGTTCAGTTTGATGTTCTCAGGCCTAAAGTTCTCTGCAATTCCTATTGATACAGAGACTTAGATTCTTTACCACCTGCCTCCCTGATGGCTGCATTTATTTAAGAATGCAGTGATGCTTGGAAGCAAGTCTCATGAAAATCAAGTAGAAAGGCTACAGTAGTCAGTTGGTAGCTTCTCCCCACACAAATGTACCATTTGGAATGGGAAACTCCCGCAGGTTTGCTTAGACACCAAGGGCAGAGGAATGGGGACTGACAACTTCAGTGGGCAATGCCAATGAACCTGTTGGTTTCTCCTCTCTTGTAGGAAGCCAGTCCTCTCAGCAGCCATCAAACCACTGAATGCAGCAACAGTAAATCAAAGACTGAGTTGGGTGTCTCAAGAGTTAAGTCTTTTCTTCCTGTTCCTAGAAGTAAAGCCACCCAGTGTTCCCAGAACACCAAGAGAAGCAGCAGCAGCAGTAATACAAGGCAACTAGAAATCAATAACAACTCCAAAGAAGAGAATTGGAACTTAGACAAACACGAACAAGTAGAAAAACCTAACAAATAGGCCTGCCTACAACAACATGATCACCTTAACTTCTTTTGTATTTTTCATGCAGAAACCAAGGATAAGAAGATGTAAATACCTTCCAATGAATAAAAACATTTTCCTGTAATATAAAGGATGAGTGCGGGACCACTATTCAATTTTTTGTAAAGAATGTATTTATAACTAACTTTTTTTTTCTGTTAATTCTGTAGAACTAAACTTCGATCCCGTGAAGTTATGGCAACTTTCCAAGTAGTTTTATAATAGAAACATTGCTTTAGTTTTAATCAAGATGTTCAGGGGTATTAAAACAGAAATGTCTGTGTACTGTATATTGCTATCTGTACATATGTACATATATGTATATTTATAGATGTTGCATACACATGTACAAGGTTGGCTTAGATAAAATGTACCATTTGGAATGGAGATGTTAATTGTATGTTCGCCTGATGGGGAATGACTTGAACGGGGCAATAACAAAACATTTCTAAACCGTTATTTTCCATTAAAAGCCATATGAAGTATTTTGCCTGTTAAAATTCTAGTTTTACATTTTGGATCTTTTAGTGGTTACATTGCCATCTGGTTGCATCATGTATATATATTTACGCTTCTGAGTTTGCATTATGACTTGTAAAATATGAAATTATAATGCAATAAAAGTGTTATCTTTCTTACAAAACTTTTGTACCTAAGTGGATATAAAAGTTACCTACATAAATATGTCAATAAATGAATTTGGAGTTAACTTCTTCAATATATTTCTAATAGCACATTGATTTAAAAAAAAAACTAATATTTTCTAGAAGTGTGTCTTCTAAAACTAATGGTGAAATTACTTATCCAATTCACAGTTAAGATACTTTGACACCAAATAAAATTTTGAATTAGTGAAATGATTTTGCTGTATTTTCTTATCTTTAGCTCTACTTGGTTACTTATACAACATGTTTGTGTTCCATGTAGGAATATCCATAAAACTTTTCCTGCATGCTGCTATATCACTAGCAAGCCCCATACCAGCTTACCCTTCAAATAGAGTAGTAGATATTTGGCTGAAATAAAAGCAAACACATAGAGCTCCAACTATCAAAAAGTATAATTTTCAAATACAGCATCATTTACTCATCTTAGGGTACTGCAAGCCCTTTGAGGAGTCAGGGTCAGTATTTACATTAAACACACATACATGGACACTGTTTTAAACTTGACAAAAATATCTACAAATCTTAGGGGACAGTGGGCAACAGTTGTATCATGTAAGTGAAGTAGAAGGCCTTTCCATTAGAAATTAACTAGAGTTCAACACGTGTCAGTATTCTTCTGGGGGTTTCTCTCCACTAGGCAGTCTTGGGGGTATACAATGCCAACCTCACATACATAGAAAAGTGCAGGGGACAGAGAACTGGAGCAAAGGGCAAAGAGTTGGAGAAAAGAGACTGGGAAGTAAGCCTAGACTTGAGCATGGTGACTATGTTGAAGTGGACTTATATGTCGCATGCCAGGTAGTATTTGATACAAGTGTTTTCATAAAAGGGTGCTAATCTTGGGAGGAGGACAACATAATCAAAGACAAAAGGTTAGAAAACAAAATCAGATTTGAGAAATGCTTAGGTGACTTGGAGCAACTGATCCATGATGCTTTGTTTTGTCAAATTCAATGTGTACTTTTCATAACTGGATGGCAGACAGCATGATCTCTAAAAAGAACATTGAGATCAAGGGCTTTCAAAGTATAAGTAGACACCTAATGATAAGTCATGATATTTAAAAATCACAACTCATTTAAAAAAACAGAACATGATAGAATTGAAAATGTCAAGGTCATCACAATAAAAGAACTGTGAAGCATTTCTCCAATATGTGGCTTATGAATGCATATCCATGTAAATTAAATTATAACCATGGGTCATGGCCCTAAGTCTTTAAATGTCAATAGGATATAATAGAACATGATGGAGCCTAAATTTAAGAGAGTGTGTGACCAGCCAGATATAGATATAATGATAAATGACTTTGTGGCTGAATTAAGCACTGCTGTGTATTAAAAGCTGCTGTGGTAGACAACAGGTTATGTAACCTCTAACAAAACAAGGATCACAATGCCCATAACCACTGAACATTACATCGGAGCACAGTAAAGCATTTTTGATGGCCTCTTTCATAAAATAAGTATTGAGTCAATGTCTCAGAGCTTAGCTGGATTTGGTAACTAATGTGTACATAATTTCAGCACAGGGGAGGCTAAAACAGATCACCATGAGTTTGAGGGCATCCCAGAGTGACATTTTTTCAGAACTTTTTGTGGCATTATATATACATATACATATATATGTATATATATATATATATATATAAAGCAAAAAATATGAAGGAAAAAAGAAGGCTGTATATTGAAATTGTGGAGTTCTGCCTCATGTTCAGTGATGGACATACTGTCAAGACAGTCTTCACAGAGACAGCAGACTAACGCTCTTCTTTAGGTCAAATAGACCTAACAGACACAGAGAAAGAATATTGTGTCTCACAAAAAAAAAAAAAAAAAAAAAAAAAAATCTCCAGGATAGATCACCGTTAAGCCACAAGTTGTTATGGGAGAAAATTTAAATCATCCCAAATATTGTTGCAACCCAATGACATGAAACTAGAAATAGTAGTAAAAGACAATTTAAAAGAACAAGCCTCAGAAATACATATTAATTAACATTCCTGAACAACCAATGGATTAATGAAACTAAAAGAGAAGTGGGAAAATGAAAATAGAAAAAAACAACATGTCAAGATGTGGGGCACAAACAGTTCAGAAAGACAGCTTATAGCAAGTACAGCTCCTTAAAGAAAGGTCTGAAGGCCGGGCATGTGGCATACAACTATAATGCCTGAACTTGGGATAATCGTGAGATTTAGGCCATTTGATTAAAAGAAATAAAGAAAACCGCCCAACCTAACACCTGAAGGAGCAGTGTAGAAACCAGCAGAACAAATTTTCAACAAACCAGTCCAGAGTTAGTAGAAGGGTAGAAAGAAGAAAATGCAATAATGATCAGAGCAAGTATTTAAAAAGCAACCTTTATGGCATTCCTACATTTTCCACGAATGTAACAGTTCAGATATAAGTACTGGCAGCCACATGACAAGCCTTGCATCTTTTTTTTTTAATATAGTTTATGGCTGTAACTCTCAAATTGCTGTTGATCATTTTATATTAAATACAGGTCTAAAAGAGCTTTAAAATTTGTGGATACATGTTAATATAAGATATGAGCACAAAGTCAAAAAATGAAGCTTTAGAGTAAGAAACACATCATGAACTAGTTACTAAATTTATGTCAGGGGAACATCCAAAAGGTGCTTGAAATTCAGAGACTGTTGCTTGACCCAGAACCATTTTCTTACTTATTTATTGTTTTCTTTTTTCTTTTCATTTTTCTTTATTAAGAAATTTTCTACTCACTCTACATACCACCCACAGATCCCACCTCCTCCCTCCTTCCACCCCCCAGCCCTCTCTCCCAAGCCACTCCACATCCCCACATCCCCCAAATCGATGTCTCCCATGGGAAGTCAGCAGAGCCTGGCACATTGAGCCTAGGCAAATCCAAGCCCCTCCCCACTGCACCAAGGCTGTGCAAGGCATCACACCACAGGCACCAGATTGCCAAAGCCTGCCCAGGCACGAGAGACAGATCCCCATCCCCCTGCCTGGGATCCCCCAAACAGTTCAAGCCAAACAGCTGTCTTCTGTATCCAGAGGGCCTAGTACAGTCCTGTGGGGGCTCCACAGCCACCAGTCCACAGTTCATGGACTTCCACTAGTGTGGCCGGTCATCTCTGCACGTCCTCCCATCATGATCTTGACGTCCCTCGCCTTCAGTATCTCTCCTCTCTCTCATCAATTGGATTCCTGGAGCTCAGCCTGGTGTCTGGCCATGGATCTCTGCATCTGCTTCCATCAGTCACTGGACAAAGGCTCTATGATGACAATTAGGGTATTTGCTAGACCGGTCACCAGAGTAGACCAATCACCAGAGTAGACCAGTCCAGGTACCATCTGGACCACTGCCAGCACTCCAAGATGGGGTTATCCTTATGGATTCCTGAGAGCCTCTCCAGCACCCTGCCTCTTCCTATTCCCATCTTTAAACTTCAGTTCTCTGAAACAATGACCAGAAACCAGTGACTACAAAACACGCTTGCGATTTTTCACTTTCATTTGAACTTAAAGGCAAGTTTCTCCAGAAGAGGCCAATACATTTTATAGTTGCATGTGTAAATAAGGAAATAGATTTTACTGTACCTGGTTACTAGTGAAAGTTGCTAATTTGGATGGTCAGTTTTACACAAATGGAGTATTTCTGTGCAGTTGACTAGCCCTAGTCTCTATTTACTCATTTATTCTTAAGGACAATGATCCATCACAGAAAATGTACCTCTGAAGTCACATCATCATTTCATTTCTGATTTCCATTCCCCTGCAAGGTCAGTTTTTCCTCAAAAAAAAAAAAAATCTGACTGGTTCCAATAGACTGAACTAGTGAATAGATAGCTTCTGATAATCTGATTTTGATTAAATCAAATAAACGTGAGTTGTGGACAAAAGATGCTTGCTGAGGGCTGAGAAGACATGGTACAGAAGGCAGAGACGGAGTCTACAGCTGTGTGACATATCTAACCTACTTTTAATGATGAGGAATTGTGAGTCCAGACTCTTACCACCAAGCTAACACAATGACTTCTAACTTCTCTGGGTTCTCCAGTGCTAAGAGAAGTCAACAATGCATTTTCACAGGACAACAGACTCTAGAAGTTGCCCTTACTCCTTATTCCTAGCAATATGAAGGCAATCAACTAGACAAACAGAAAAGGTCATTTAGAGTGCATTTAAAGGTAATAAAGAATTTATTTCTCCTGAGGTAATTCAGGTATTTACATCGATTCACAGTGGCTTTGAATCTTATTGTTCACTCATTAAAGCACTATGGGGTCAGGAGCGGAGAACAAAGCATTGAGACTCACCAGGCTCCTCCAATCTTGACTTTACAGCAAAGCAGTAAGGAAAGATTATTTGCTATTATGTATGTTTTATAAAGGAAATCCGAGCAGTGGGGTGGAGCCCGTAAAGATCATGGAGAGGGAATTGCTTTAGGGTAGGAAAGGTCTCCGGGGACCTGACATTCATTCTGACATCTGGAAGATGCAGTAGATGAAGGCACATTTGCCTTAAGAAAAGGTACAGCGTCAACTGTTGTTCATATGCAAAAACAAATGAGCCTATATTACATGTAAAAACTACTTCATGGCAAAAGAATAAATCAACAGAGTAAAGACATAACTTACACAATGGAAGAGAATCTTCATGAGTCATACATTTAATGATATCCAAAATACATAAGGCACTCAATAGCAAGAAAAAAAATAGCCAAATTAAAAATGTGGGAAAGGGCCCAAATAAGGGTTTTGAAAAAAAATGTATACAGCCATATGGAGGAAAACACTCAATACTTCCACTCTTTAATGAAATGCAAATTAAGCTACAATGAAATGTTAACTTACACTGTTTAGAACAGCTGTTATCAAGAAAGCAAGAGATATCAAATGTTGAAGAGATCATGGGGGAAGAAAAGAATCCTTGCACACTGTTGGAAGTGCAACACACTGAAAACTATGCTCTTTGGTTTATGGCCATTATGGAAAAACACTGTGGAAGCGCCTTACATTTAATGTACAGGGTGTTAGAAGATGGCGTGGTGGGTTAGGACTGCTTCCTGAAAAAGTGAGAAGATCTGAGTTCAAATTCCCAGTGAGAGAAAAGTTGCATATCCCTGTAACCACACTGTTGGAGAATAGAGACATATTGCATAAGTGTGTTGGATTCCCAGCCTAGCTGAAATGCCAAGCTTCAGGTTAGTGAGTTACTCCAAAAATAAGGTAGCGAGTGATAGAGGAAGACACTTGATGTACCCTTTTGACCTCTGCATGTTCACATAGGCACGTACACAAAATTTGAAAATACAGATTTTACATTATCCAGAAATGCCACTCCAAGGAAAGGATATCCATTTTCTGAAGAGATAATCTGCTCACTGTAGCATTACTTGTAATAGATAAAATCTGAAATCAACCTAATTATCAACTAGTAAGTGGATAAAGAAAACATGGGACAAATATGCAATGGCAGCTGAGCCAGTCTTTAAAGAAAATGAGGTCCTGTCATTCAAGACGACATGAATGATTAGAGGATGTTAGGTTAAGTGGATAGAAGCCAAATACAAGAAGATAAGTGCATTGTATGTGCTCAGTTCCATGTGGAATGGAATGTTATAAAACAAATAAAAGGAGCACATAAAAGCCGAGAGCGGAGCGTGTTTGGGAAGAGGCCGGTCAAAGGGCTGAAACATTTCAATTAGGAAGAATTAGTTCAGGAGACTTTTTGTACAGCATGGTGTCAGTAGGTAGTAATAATGAATTCTATCATTGAAAAATATCCTCGAATCTTGGATTTAAAGAAATCCTAGCCACAATCCAAATTAAATCAATTTCTTTAAAGAAGAAAGAAAGAAAGAAAGAAGGAAGGAAGGAAGGAAGGAAGGAAGGAAGGAAGGAAGGAAGGAAGGAAGGAAAGAAAGAAAGAAAGAAAGAAAGAAAGAAAGAAAGAAAGAAAGAAAGAAAGAAAGAAAGAAAGAAAGAAAGAAAGAAACCAACAACTTCACAAAGACATGATGTCTCTTTTTAAGTAGGAAATGGTGGAGCATCTGCTTGACTCTCTGAACTGGAGACATCAGGCACCTAAGTCCCTCTGACTTAGAACTGGATTTCTTTCTTTTTCTTTCTTTCTTTTCTTTTCTTTCTTTCTTTCTTTCTTTCTTTCTTTCTTTCTTTCTTTCTTTCTTTCTTTCTCTCTCTCTCTCTTTCTTTCTCTCTTTCTTTCTTTCTCTCTTTCTTTTTTTTCTGTACTGATCATTCATACTGATTTCTGCACTTACACTGGGGTTTTCTTTTTTTTATTTAAAGAGAAAACAGACTAACTTTATTTAATTTCTAGCTCTCTGAGGCAGAGGCTGAAACAATATTTTCTTCATAACAAATCTTCTTAGGGTGCGTAAGTACAAATACATTACTATTACCACTAAACACTTTTTATGTGAAAGCAGTGTGCATCAGTCAAGCCGGTTTGCTCTTCCAATCTTTCTGACGATTTATTCTGGAATTTTCAAGACTGACCTTGTAAGCAACGAAATAGGAACTAGCACAGTACCTAGCACCTGTGTGGTGTAACTTGAGAAGTGAGATGTTCCTGCCCTACTGTCTTTCACTTCCTTATTTCTGGATCTCCTTAACAAAACGTGATATGTTGTGGTATTTTGTGATACAGTAAATAGAGCGTAGCAACTGGTGTAACAGAACTCCTTGTTTTTCCCCTTCAACGATCTGGCATTGATCATGTGACAGACACTTAACCTTCTTGGGCTTGGGTTTTTAATGTGCAATGAAGGGACCAGAGATCTTTGCTTCTTTCACCAGATACCTCAAATAGCCAACATTTATTTTTACTTTCTTAAAGTAGGAGACAGATCAAAATCCTGGTGTTAGTTTAGAAGAAAAGACCATGCATGGTCCAGAAAACATAACCCTATTCTTTTTTATTTTTAATGTGTAGTGCTTACCTGAATTTATGTGTGCCATACTACATGCATGTATGTAGTACCTACAGAGACCAAAAGAGTGCCTCAGATCCCCTGGAACTGGAGTTACAGTGGTTATAAATAGTCTTATAGGTTATGAGAACTAAACCCACACATAGGAATTGGAAACCTAAAACCACAATTTCCATCTGTCTCAATCCATTCTAGATTTGCTTAGGCTTCACTCCTGTTTCCCTTAGAAGATCTTACAAAACTTGGAGAAACTTTTTCATACCTTCTTGGTATTTGTGCATATGTTCATAAGTTCCAGGTTCCTCTGTGAAATTACAACACTATGTCCTTTCCTACTATTTGAGGTGCTAAATATTAATCTATATCTCACTTACTCCTACAAACACGTATTAAGTATCTTTGTATTTAAACAATATTTACTGAAAGTACTTGAACATTACTGTACCAACTAATCTTTTCTGCAATGTTCATGACTGGAAGGTCAAGTTGGTCATAGAAGTTTTGTGGTTTGTGTTCTTTTATTTCTGAGTAAGCCTACACCCTGCTCAACTCAAATCTACTGACTTCCCTATCTCTTAGAGCTTTGATGGCCAAGATCCACTGTTATCCTGTTGCTTCTCATGCTTACTTTGACAGATATACTTCATCCCCTCTTTCAGACCTTTGAGACAAGGCCTGCAATTAGTAGTTTGAATGTCTATGATCTAATTTAAGATACACCACTCATTGAGAATTAGCACATTCATGTATCATAGAGTCTAACCAGCAGAGTGTTTCCAAAGGGACAGTGACAGATGCATGCTTCAGAAGTCACCACTTACATAGAATTGTACAGGACTGGTATTTACTTTGGGTTGGGTAAAAGCTCCCTCCTTCCCAAGGTACCTGCAATTCATGTCCATGATAGAGCATGCCCTAAATTTAAGAGATCTTGTTTTAAACTCCTACATGAGCGATTCACCCACATCATAGAAACCTCAAAGTCAAAAGTCCAATTTGTGCTGCAAAAATCTTAAATAAAGTATGTGAACTTGTGTGGGATTTATAAAACAGTTGAAATTCTTGATTTCAGATTTATATATATATATATATATACATACATATATATATATATACATACATATATATATATATATATATATATATATATGTCTCCACAATTTGTGAGGCACTCATGTATTTGAATTTTTATTGAAAACTTAGAAGACAAAAGGCTTTTAATGCCCAAAGCATCATACATCTGTACCCAAAGCAGCTCATGGAGCATAAAAATGAGAAAATGCCTGGCTAGTCCCTGTCCCTTTATTCATACCATGAGCCAATCCAGCTGCCTGTTAATCAGTGAGGACAAGAACCAAGTACATTAAGTTCCTTTATCTGGGACTCACTCATTTCCCATTCAAGTCTGCAGTTCCTAACTCAAGATGCTAATATTTCCCCACACACACTCTTTTGGAGGGTTAAAAAAAAAGGTTAAGTTGTTCTAGTTCATTTTTCATTGGTCCTTGCTATTTCTAGGGATCCATTGGTTCTCTTACAGTTGCAAAGGTTAATATAAGCATTAAGAAATCTATCAACATCTTGATATCTAGTATGGTGTTTTTGTAAAATAAATAAGCAAATATTTTAAAACCATTCAACATCTGTGTACAGCTGAGATAGTTCAAAGATGAATTAGAAGCTTTCCTTTATTTGGTTGGTAATATTCACTGCCAGACAGCATACAACTTCAAGGACTCCAGACAGGATTAGGATTATTTTTGCTGTAAGATACAGTTCTCTTTGGTGAAAGGTGTACTCATTTCAGTAAAGAAAGCCAAGCTTTCTCATGTCTCCTGAATGTCAAACTATCTAGCTAATTCAGCCATGGATTAGACTTTTAAACTAGAGGTCTTTCGGGACTTCTTCTGCAATTCTGTAACTGTACTGCATTGGGAATCAAGACCAAATAAGATTAGGTGATTTGCTTAAAGTAATAAAACTTATTGGTGGAAACACTAAACTAAGCTCAGACTTCATAAAATGTCAAATCACTCTTCAATCACACAGTGCTTTCGCCTGCCTGTTTCTCATCTACCCTTTGAATTTGAATTCTCAGAATACCCTTCTGATAACATAAAATATAGTTGAGAAATGATTTCATTCCTTTTTTTCTCAAGTGACCCAGGTAAAGACAATGCTCCCCTGAATATAGAGAGTTCACATGCAGTAAGTCCAGTCAGAGCCAAAAATAAACAATTCTAAAACAAAGTTTCAATTCAGTTAGAGGCATCCTTTCCATTGCTGACGTCAAATGGATAACTGGCAGACCTGATGCATCTTGTCAGCTCAAGGGAAAGCTTGCCTTAAATGGAGTCACACAAAGAAAGGCAACTAGATAAGAAGACATAGCCTTACTAACAGATTAGGGAAGGATGTCGTCATTAGTAACTTCCGGACTGAGATAGAATGATACCAAAGACACCATGAGATCATCACATGAGCCAGACTATTCTCTTTGCTTTAATTTGGTCACTCTGGAGGCGCTCATAACAGAAGTAATGAGAAAACAGCTCTACTATCCTACAACATATTGACTTAGATTTGTAAAAAAGAAAGTCTGTCTTAAGCCCAGAAAGAGCCTCTAACCACACTGCAGATGGGATCTACTTTCCTTCTCAGTGGTGTGCTTCAGGATGGGAGACAGCTCTGGACATTGTGTTTTTTTCTCCCCAAGTTGTGTTCAATTATAGGTATTTTACTCATATGGAAAGAAGAGGACAAAAACCCATATCTGTTTCTTCAAACCATTGAATTGGATAGGGAAAAATCCAAGCTAGAAAAAAAATATTTTTAAAACTTAAAAAAAAATATATTCCCATACCATTAAATACAAAATACCTCAACACATCATATGTAGGTAGAGACAGAAGTATGTTGGTCATTTCTTAAGTCTTGAGGACCTAGGGTTTTGAGAGTCAAGTAGTATGAAGTTTCCTTTTGAAGTGATAAAATACACAAATACATTTTCTTTCATTGTAGAACTGAGTAAGAACATGTATGCATAGAGATACATTAAGTATATATATGACATGAAAATAGAAGAGAGGAAGAACTATTTGGAGATAGGAAGGGGATCAGCATGAGGGGCCAAGGGAAATGAGAAGGTACTGAGGTAAATATGGACGAAGTATAATGATATACATATATAAAAATGTTATAGTAAAACCTCCTATTTTGTTTGAAATTAAAACAATTTAATAAAAGATACTCTCAAATTCATTGTGAAGATGGCTGTATTATCCTAATTATAAAAAAACTATTGAATTATATACCTTAAATGAACAAATTTGAAAATATTCTTCCCATATAAGAATAGACCATTTTAATAAGTTTCTTTAAAAAATAAAAAAAAACATTAACAAAAAATGGCAACCTAAATTCTTAGTGTCTTCTAAATAAACCACATGCAATTATTTAATATTCATCATGGTGATGATATAATAATATGTTTCATAGGAAACAGTATTGTACAATCTTACCTTTAACAGGGGTATTTAAATTTTGATTACTGATCATAATGAAAAGATGTTTTTAGCTTCTTTGTTAACATTTCATCATCAAATATCCATGAAGCACAGTACTTCTGGGTATTGACAAAGATGACCAGCTGACTATGATGGTGAAGCCACGGTAGTTTTGATGTGAGTATAAAATCTAATTCATTCAGCTTTTACTCTTTGGGTTAGAAGATACAGCTTGATTCTAGATGAGGTCTACCAGGGCCCCGTTGAAATCTTAAGACATAGGGCTGGCCCCAGTGCATCAGGGCTTTGGAGAGAAGTGTCCTATCTCTCTAGCATATTACTGTGGCTACTGCATCCTCTCGCAGCCTTTGAGAAAGGAGTCAGAACAACTAAATTATATAACTAAATAAGATTCATGGTAAATTCCCTCAACAGGTTCCTAACTCTGGGCACTGAACAATTTAATTGCAAAATGTCTCCCCAGAAATGAAGGGAAAAGGAGGGATTAAGTTACCCAGGACATTGTCTTTAGGAAGGTCACAATTAAATCTGGAGATGATGAGTGACTCAGACTGATGAGGTCGAGACACCAGCCAAGTGGTGAGAAGGAAGCCTACACCTGAGAGTAAAACATCAGCCCAATGTCACAACTGATTCAGCAATCACAAGCAGACCTCTGAGGTGATTGCAATGTGAACCTCCTAAGTCATGGGGACATTCAATTACTCAAATCTTGAGTGTTTCCTTGCCAAGGCAGATGGCAAGCACTTGGCTCTGTGTATTCACCTGGCACATACCTGATGGTTGTAAGCACTGTTTAGAAAATATTTTGGAAAGGACTGCCAAATCTGCGTTCTAGAGGATTATTGGGTAGAAAGTATAATTGCTTGATGAAATGGGTCTCTGAATTGCCACTGCCTATAGATTCAATGGCCAGAGACTGGGGATTTTAAATATAAAACCTTAACTCTAAAGAAAGCTCCCTTCTCCAGCCCTCAGGGGAAAAGCTGAAGGGCAAAGTAAATGCTTGGAGTTTGACCTCAGAAAAATAGAAAGAGTTTTCTCATGAATATTCTCACCTGGAAGTTTCCAGAACATCAAAAAGTAGAAAACACCTCCCTCAGCATCCCCATGTTCTTGTAAATCTTCCTTTATGACAGAAATTTCCTTATCCAACCCTAACACACCATGTACTTGCTTTTCAAGTGGCAACATTCTAGCCAGCAGCTTAAGGATAGATACATCTTCATAATCCTAAAGATAAATATTATTAGTATAAAAGGATTACACTAAAGCAAATCCACTCTCTCCTGTTCACCTTGAGAAGGTTTCCTAAAAGATGATATCTTCTCCTCTAAAAGAGTTACCTTAATAGACCAATGGTAGAGCCTCCAGCAAGGACTGACATTGCTGTTCCTGTTCCCCCAAATTACTTCTAGGTAGAAACCAGAAAAGATGGAAAATCACTAATGAGGAAACATCTAAGTACTGGATAAGCAAGCTTTATCATGTAAGTCCTCCAGGGGCACTTAATATTGTTGGATAAGGTCCATGACTTTTCATTCACACATTTACTGGTATCTTTAACAGAACATAGGAATCATGAAGTCAATCAGTAGACCATGGAAGGTTTTACAGGCATTATCTAGACTGAAGTTTGCTGTTTAGCACTGTCAATGACAGTACAACATCAGGACCAGTTAAATAATGGACTATGTAGAGTTTATCTAAAGAACTTACAACTTCTTTGAATAATCTCATTGTACAATACAATAGGCACATTTCCCACAGTAACAAGTCAGAGAAGGTGCTTGCTGTGTGAAGATGAAGTACTGAGTTAAAATCCCCTCATTCATAAAACAAAACAAAATAAACACAACAGGGCATAGCCCCATAGGTCTGTTATTACAGCCCTGGAGGTACAGACACAGGCAGGTCTAGAACTTACTGGCCAGTCAATCTAGCCACTTGGTAACTTCCAGATGCAGTTAAGCAACATTGGCTCTAAATACAAAATAGAGGGCTGGAGAGATGGCTCAGCAATTAAGAGCACTTGCAGAGGACCTGAGTTTGGTTCCAAGCACCCACACTGGACAATTCACAACCACCTATAATTCTAGTTCCAGGTTTCTGATGCCTTCTTCCAGTCTCACAGAAATCTGCATGCATGTGGTACACACACACACACACACACACACACAACTATTAAAATTAAAAATTAATCTGGAAACCAATAATAGAAAACGCCTGACATGAACTTTTGGCCTCTACATAAACATGCATCTGTACACTACACTACATACAAACACACACACACACACACACACACACACACACACACACACACACGTGCATGCACACATAGTAAATCATTTTTATTTAATGAGATAAGACCCTCACTGTGCAATTTGTTATATATTTCCCAGGGGTTTTTCTGTTTACCAAATATTGGAATGATAGAAGATGAACTCATTACAGATTATTGAGAAGTAAAAACATGATTCAAATAATTCCTTGGAAACCAATACAGAATTAAAGTGAAGAATCAATATTCAGAGTTGATTGCTTACTGGTAAAAGGAGATTAGCTAACAGAGCAGGGCTCTGTCCCTTTCCAAGCCAAGCCCCTGACTGAGAACCTAATACCACCATACACTCACACTACTATGTACAAGCACGTGTAAATTTCTGCCCAAGATTATACCCCTGTAAAGTACTGGTAAGCCACAAGCCACATGGCAAGGTATAGATTTATAGGAATGGGTTAATTTAAGATATAAGAACTAGATAGCAAGAAGCCTGAGCCACATGGCCACACATTTTATAAATAATATAAGCATCTGTGTGTTTATTTGGATCCCAACAGCTGCGGGATTGGCAGGTGAGAGAGATTTGTCCTGACCGTGGGCCAGGCAGGACCAGGAGATAACCCTGGCTACATAACCCAGTAAGGATATCACAAGCTATCAGAAGGAACTCCTTCACTGCAATAGGTATTATGCAAGTGTGTTAACTTTGGAGATGTACCAAAAGAACAAACACAGTAGTATCGGTTATACTTAGGCAGAGAGATTCCTGGAAGTGTCTCATATGCACATTGTGATTTAGTCAGCTGTGTTTGGAATCAAGCATGTGACAAAGCAGATTGAAAAAGCAAATGAGTAGCTCATTAATCGCCTAGAGAGGCAGTCTTCACCATCCAGCTCAGAGGGAGACCCTACATAGGGAGGGCAAGGAGAGAAAGAAGCACACTGCCTGATACGTATCAGAGTCCATCACAACTTCCATTCTCAAGGACACCTAGTGCAACACAAAGCTTTTTCTTCTGCCTCCGCTGTTCCAAGCTTTTATCACTCAAGGTCTTCCTTATTCTGTTTTATGTTGTTGTTGTTTTCTCTTATCCTACCCAGACTAAACCATAGTGCCTCTTACATCCAAGATAAACGTAGCCATACCCTGGGAACATTTATTTTCCTTTATGTTTCTTCCTTGATGTCAAAATACAGTCACAGTTACATCAGCATTTTTGGGAAAAGTACCACTCAGTTTCCCGATGTGACAAACATGGTTGATGACTCCTGATGCTCCCTTCTTGGGTCAGTTTTGATTCTCTACTCCCTGTTACCAGCCAAGGACTGAGCATGGATTGTGACACTTGCAAGGATGGTGAGTAAGACATGAGACATTTTTAATCAGACTTTGGCACTCCATAGGCCTGGCCAAATCTTCCTTAGAACCACATTAATCCTCAAAGAATAATGTACCCTGCCCTCCTTAATCCCTGGTTCCTTCACAGGTGTCTATCTTCCGCTAAGGTCTGAAAGACCGCCCCCCACCATCATTACGGCCTCTTGCTAAGCTTCCTTGTCCTTCACAGATGTTCTTCCCCAAGAAATATCTAAGACATCTAGTCAGATCTTGTCTCTGCTTCTTGGACGTCACAGATTTCAATACTTGCCAGGCTTGATGGCACCAATAATCCCTTCATGAGGGTAACACAGAGGGATCAAGGATTCAAGGTCAGGCTGAGTTCCACCAGCAAGCTCCAGTCCACTGTCAACTATATGAAAATATCTTGTTTCAAAAAAATAAAATGTTGCAACCACCACAAAACCTTCTTATCATCAAAGATCTGACTTTCCCTTTCCTCTGTTTAATGACTGTAGGACTTTGCCTCTTCACTTTGATTCTTTCCATTAAGCCTACACGTAAGTTTATAAAGTCTCTGTGAAAAAAAATTGAAAGGATCCCAACCTTCTAAGAGGGGGCGTTTTTCTATCCACATCACTTCATACAGTCATTTTTCCTCTCCTTTATTCCTTAATTAATAAAGTGTACCCTGGGTACACTATTAACGAATAGCATGCATAAATGTGTTCCATACAGCTTAAACTCAAAAGTGGAAGAGCCAGCTAGTCCCTCTTCCACCTCTGGGCAGTGTGGAAACAGTATCTTTATCTCCAATTTAGAGATGCACAGCTTCCACCCAGAGTGGTTAATTCATGGCTGCCAACAACTCTGTTTGGAAGGGAAAACAGAACGGTTTTATTTGTACCACTACCTCCTGCTGCACGGAGACAGAGTAAACGCAGGGGAACTTATGTCTGTCAATGAAGGCTGTCCTGCAGCAGTGGGACACAGACCATTGAGCGAGCTCCTTCTCACTCCATGGAGCTCTCACGGGGCCCATCTCAAATGTTTTGTGTGTGCACCACATCTGGATAAACACATCAAAGTGTAACTTAACCTTTCTACTCATCACCTGAAGGAATGTTGTCTTCCAGGATAACTGACTCTACTATCTCCGGTGTGGCAGGCCATGTGTGGTGAGTCATTCCCTTCGTGTCCGCAAACAGTTATGAGATTCTTCACCAGAGCTACCTCATTGCTCCAGGGAAACTGGCAGAGGGATCGCTTGCTGCTTTATCTTGGCACTGCAAAGCTCAACGAATTGCACACAATCAGATAAAACATGACACTTCCACTAGGACATTGGAGACGGCGTGGCGAAGTCTTGAGCAAATTCAATTTTTAAAAGCTTATCAAATCACAACAATGTTGAATAGTGGGATGCCACAGAGTCGAGACCTGGAACTCTCTGAAGAACACTCTCTAAGCCAGTCTTGAAAATGAGCACACTGCATTTTTCTCCTTGTCACTGAAGTTACTTTAGGATAAAGATGGAAACTGACCTACAATGGTGCTGAAGGCCCTTGTGAAGATGGAGGGAGGGAGAGAAGTTATCTATTTATGAGCCAAGGAACACCAAGCCACCCAAAGGAAGAAAGACAAGGGAAAGTCCTGAGAGGATGCATGGTCCTGCTGGTACTTAATTTAGTTTTGAACTTTCAGATCTATGAGACAATACATTTCTGGTACTTTGATCCACTCAGTTTGTGGTACTTTGTTATAGCAGCCTGGAGTGTGCAAAATAGTGAAAAGTTGTCATGTGCTATTTAAATGCACTATGAAGCTGACTCTAAAAGTGGGTTGACACCCTCTCCAAGCACGTCTGTCTCTAAGTGTCCTCCAGGATTCTTTTTCTGGGGCTGGACAAGCCTAACTCTGAAGAAGTAACCGTCTTATTAAATAAGAAACACAGAGCCAATGCAAAGATGAAAGCCCAAGAGGTCAGAGCTAAGAGCCTTACCCTTCACTGCTGCAGCTATCCTCTTCAGCCAAGACACCTACTTCCTGTGTGTTTGTCTTTATATAGACTTCTTGTTCTGCCTTCTCATTGGTTGTAAACCCAATCACATGACCACCTTGTCACTGCCTGTCTGTACAGACCTCCAGGTCTTCTATGGTTGGTATTGAGATTAAAGGCGTGTGTCTCCATGCTGGCTGTATCCTTGAACACACAGAGATCTGCTTAGCTCTGCCTACCAAGTGCTGGGATTAAAGGTGTGCGCCACCAACGCCCAGCTTCTGCGATGGCTTGCTATTAGATCTGACCCCCTGGCAACTTTATTTATTAATATACAAATAAAATCACATTTCAGTACAAATAAAATATCACCATATAACTCAGTGACTGGGAGGGAGGAGGGCAGCAAAACAACCCACTCATAAAAACACAGTAATCTTGATGACAGTTGAAAAGTAGGCCATTTCCCACAGAACTAATTAATCCCTTGATACAGAAATGCCTGCAGTAGGAATGGGAAGTTAGCTAGATGTTTAGTCTTGGGAGGCTTATTTGTAGAAAGAATGCTCTGTATGATAGGAACACCAGCCAGGCAGGGTCAGCATAGCATCTCCAGTCCGTTCCTGTGGGATGCTTGTAAGCACCCAATTTGATACTACCTTGGTCTGTTCTCAGGCTATCCAGTCACTTTTGTGTGCTATATACTTAATAAACTCATCAAACCAAGCAAAAATGTTGGCTATTATAGATCATTCTCTAGATCACTGGTTCTCAATCTATGAGTTGTGACCCCTTTTGGGGGTAAAATGACCCTTTCATAGGGGTCACATATCAGATACCCTGCATAGCAGATATTTGCATTACGATTCATAACAGTAGCAATTTTATAGTTGGGGGTCACCACAACATAAAGAATTGTATTAAAGGGTCACAGCATTAGGAAGGTTGAGACCACTGGTCTAGACCATGTAGAACACACCCCTAGGAAAACAGCACACCATTCTTTTATGGGCTTTCCTCCATCCGTATGAGCATGTCCTTCGTTCAGCTCATGTTAAGGCTGTCAAGTTGGTGAGACTTTTTGAATATAGCTTTTGTCATTTGTAGCAGACACAATCTCAGCCAATTCCCTGCTCCTCTGGCTCTTATAGCCTTCCATCCCCCTCTTCTGAAATGATCCCTGATCAGGAGTCATATCATAGATGCATCAGTTGAAACCAGGCTCCAAAATTCTGCATTTTGATTGGTCATGGTTTTCTGTAAATGTCTCTGTCTGTTGCAAAGAGAAGTTTCCTTGAGGAGGGTGAGGAATACACTTATACATAGACATAAGGACAAATATTGAGAATGTGTTAGGGACTATGCTGGCTTAGTAAAGACCACATGCTACTCTTAAACAGCAACAGTGACAACAACAAAAAGCCATTATTTTTAACCTGAGGATCAACCCCATGGTCTTGAGCATGTTGGTCAAGTGGTCTACTACACTCCTATTATCACTAACACTAGAAAAGCAAAACCTTCCCTTGGTTGGTTAATGCTGGGAAGATAGTTCAGTAAGTAATATACCTACACTGTGCAAGTACAGGGACCATAATTTGTTCTTAAGAACCCACAGGAAAAAATTCTTTGCATTTTTTCAAGTAAAAATACAAATACATTACAAATGTTTGTAATCCCAGTGCTGCTAAGATGGGCACAGGCAGATACCTGGAGCTTACTGGGCAGCCAGCCTAGCCTAGGGGCCATCAAGAAACCCTGTCTCAGGGTTGGGGATTTAGCTCAGTGGTAAAACGCTTGCCTAGCAAGCACAAAGCCCTGGGTTCGGTCCTCAGCTCTGGAAAAAAAAAAAGAAAGAAAGAAACCCTGTCTCAAAAATGAAGACTCCTAAGGACCACCACTGGGCCTCCACATACACACACAGGTGTGCCTACACCAATAATAACCCACACACAAACATACATCTGTAGTATACACAAAGATATAATTATATCACTGTAAAAAAAAGAAAAGATACTAAGAGTGTTTCAGTGTGATCTGAAAATTCATCCTACATTAAGAATGTTGGGGATTTCATAAAAGACAAGATGTATCAGAGTAAGGAACTAACCTGACCTGGTCTGACTTCTTGAGCCTTTGTCTGAAGAAATTAGAAGTCATTTCCCATGTCAAGGATTAAGAGGTTATTTTAAGAGCAAATACATGGGAAAGCATCCTGTTATTACCTCAACTGACAGGAAGCCAATTGTCTGCAAGTAGTTGAGCTATATCTTGTGAGGCAGGCTTTAAGAGAGTCAGCATTTACGTTAGTATGACAGGTAACATACCCAGGCAGGTATAACACATTACACAGCTTTCTCTGAGGAATAATGCTTATTTGGCCTACATCTGTAACCAAATCTTAACTGAAATAATCAGTTGAAAATATAGGTATCACTAAAATACCCAAAGGAGTCCTTCAGTTCAGGTATCTTAAAAAAAGAATTGAGAATAACTACATCAATACTATGTAAAATTAATTTATACATGTAGGATGAAATAAATGTCTTTGTCAAGCAACAATGGTCAAATATCAGTTGTGTTCAGCTTTATACGTTCTGCTTGGAGTTTTAGGGGGGATGACTTTCTTCTGTGTTCCTTTTCTGACAGAAGAACTAACTTCCATATTAAATACAAGTGAGGATTTTCTTAGTAGCCTAGCACTACTAAATAAGGCCCTTGGTTTTAGCCGGGAGTTAACCCTTGCCCCTTTCCATAGTGTCCTTGAGCAGGGGCACATGAGTGTGACTGGTTAACCGTTAAACCAAGCTAAGGTCAATGATACCCTTTTATATTTGTTTTCTCTAACTCATGTTATGATTGATATGATATGTTCCCCTAAAATACTAGCACTATTTTGGGAGGTTCTAGAAACTTTAGGAGGTAGGCCTCACTGAAGGAAGTAGGTCACTCCAAACATGTCTTTGTGAGCTATACCTAGCTACACACACACACACACACACACACACACACACACACTCTCTGACATAAGGTAAGTGACCTCTGCCACATGCTCCTACTGCCAAGGTATTCTGTCTCATTCACTAAAAGCCAGAATCAGCAGAATTGAGTACTATGGACTGAAACCTCTAGAGCCATGGACAAAGTGAGCCCTGATACATTAGGTTACGTCAGGTAGAGTGTCACAACAATGTTAAAGTGACAGAGTATATGACTTTGTCCTTTCTAAAGGATGTTATAGAGTCTTTATTTTTATTGTATGTGTGTAAATGTTTTGTCTGCATATACATCTGTGCCCCGTAAGCATGTAGTGCCTATGGAGACCAGGAGAGGGCATGTAGTTACCTTGGACTGGAGTTACACATGATTATGAGCTGACAAATGGATGTTGGGAATGGATCTTGGAAGAGCATAGCAGCCAGTGCTCTTAACCACTGAGTCACCTCTCCAGCCCCATATGATTTTTGTCTTCAATGTAATTGTTAGTTCATTGAACCATTTTATTAAGATGGCTTTTGAAAATGTGGGAGCATAATAGTTTCTTCTCAAACTCTTCTTCCACTAAAGTAAACACAAACAGATGCCCCCATCTACCTGGTAGACAGCTTATATAAGAAATCTCATTGTTTCATACATCTGGTTAATCCACACTACCCTAATCTATCAGGGAAAAATCTCATTGGTGATGTTCATTAGAGGAAAGAATGTAGTTGACATATGTAGTTGACATAGCTAGTTGTTGTTCACTCTTATAGTTTTGGTTGTGAGC
Organism: Peromyscus leucopus; assembly: GCF_004664715.2. Taxonomy (NCBI): domain Eukaryota; kingdom Metazoa; phylum Chordata; class Mammalia; order Rodentia; family Cricetidae; genus Peromyscus; species Peromyscus leucopus. Next base: position 9,081,281 of record NC_051065.1, read on the forward strand.
CTAGCCTTTAACGGCTGAGCCATCTCTCCAGCCCATGTTGTTCAGTCTTGTCTTCATATCCAAGTATTGATAGCAGTGACCTGTTCGATATTAGGGAGAACGAAGGCCCTTCCAATATTCCAAAAAGATGTGGATGACAATCATGTGGATGACTAATAGCTAGGAAGCAGCTACATTGCAGAAGTGTTTGTTTGTTTGTTTGTTTGTTTGTTTCATTCACATTTGTTAATAGTACTCTGGTGACTCCTTAACTCAGTATTATCCAAACCCTGAGTACTATACACTCTCCTCTAAAGAAAACACTAGTCATCCTAACCCAGGACTCTTACCCAGGCTAATCAACCTACTCTTTGATGTCTTCCCTAAGGCAAAGATTCACTCTATCCAGGGCAATGATCTTTCATGAAACAAGAGCCACAGAAAGACAGTATATGTAGAGTGTAACAAGATAATTTAATGGAAGCTCTTCTAGCCAAGTGGGATGTATATTCAAATAAAATAGAAGAGCCAAGCCTCTCTGAGAACAGAATGAATAGCAATCTAAAAGGCAAGACCTAAAGAAGAGCGAGCCAAATTAGCCAGGTGGTGGTGGTGCACGCCTTTAATCCCAGCACTTGGGAGGCAGAGCCATGTGGAGCTCTGTGAGTTTGAGGCCAGCCTGGTCTACAGAGCAAGATCCAGAATAGACACCAAAACTACACAAAGAAACCTTGTCTCGGAAAAAAAAAAATAGAGCCAAAGTCTCTTTAAAGGCTAAGAAGGTAGTTATTGTGCCAGCTGGTTTTGTTTGACTTGCCCCTTCATAAGTCATCTCATCTTGTTTCAATTTAGACATCATTTGAGCCTCTTCCAACCCCACAGTGAAGTGTAATCACCAGGCATTATGTGCTTTTGCTGAATTCTATTCCGTGTTTATATGAGAACGTTAAGATTTATATCAGCATGTTACAGGATATTGGCTTCTCATAACTTCAAAGCATAAAAAAAATGTATTAGACGACTTGGGTCCTAGAAATGCAGACAATGCAAATAAATGTTCTAAGGCCTTCTCATTTTAAAGATAAAAGAATAAAATTTACTTTTTAAAAGGTTTGGCTTTCTGAGATGAAATGAAGGATAACCTTTTACAAATCGCATTTGCTCTTAGCATGAAATAGTTCTGGATTCTGGTGGACTTGAACAGTGATCACCTCTGTTCTTACCATCTGTCTCCAAAGTTGTAAGGCTGTTATGATATATGTCCATCATAGTATCTCTGAAGCATTTCTTTGTTAACTGAAACATAAATGCTGTTTTCTTGCCTATTGATTTGGGTAGGTGTTGCTATTTAGTTCAATCACACAATTAATAACATCAGGTTTAGTTTGAACCTCATATTGCAAACAGCCCATCAACCAACCTCCTTTGTTTTCCCCAGCTCAGTACCTTAAGTCCCAGGTACCCCTCTAGCTATGAAGGGCATTCATTTATATTGAAAAGTCAATGAGTTTGCTTTAGACTAACTTTTAATGAGTAAAATACATTAATGTCATCTATTTTACTTTAGTGACTGGAAACCTTCTCAGAGTTGGTGTCCATTTGTAATTTTGTTGTTGATTGGGACTGAGAGCAATGAGATACCTGCTGAACAGAATAGGATTTATCTGTGTTGACACAGTACTTGCCTAGCGCACATGAAGTCCCAAGTACCACATATTCCAGGTATGATTGCGAATGCCTGTAATTCTAGCCTTTAGGAGGAGGAGATAAAGGGATCAGGAGATTAAGGTTGTTGTTGGCTATATAAGATGAGAATAGCCTTAGATATATGAGACACTACAAAACAAGACATAATACTAGTGGACATCATTAACATTTAATCACATGTAGAACTTGGATATAATCCTGGACATTTTTAGCTGTTCTATGACCCTCAGTGTTTTTGTAAACCATATTTGTCAAGAGGAGTAAGACATGAAATCATACAGGTCACTGAAAATAGAATTTGGAAATCCATGAAAAGAACCCAAACATATTGAAAGAGCATTTAGGAGTCCACCAGCCCCTCCCCCTCACACATATGCATTTAGAAACACCTATAGCCACACCAAAGGCTCATGTCATGATATGAAAGATTAAGAAGAATGAGGGCTGTTTATTATTTAGATCAATATTATGATCGGAAAGAGGTTTGATGGATTGCTTTTGATGGGAGTGCCTTGTAGGAAATAGTCAATCATTTTACCAGGATAACTTACCTCAACACAAAGGATTAAAACCAGAGTCTCTAATTTCATTTCTTGATTTGATCACTTTGTAGAAAGTTTCAAGAAATAGTTAAGTATAGGTCAAGGAGTTTTCTTGGCTAGATTATTGAGAAAATAGTTTCTGTTTCCAATGAAATGGGTTCTATGAAAACTGATGTCTGGTAGTCCCTAGGTTTGTCTGGAGTTAGTGGAGCATGCAGCACTAACCATAAGACCATTAATAATGGTTAACTCCTTCCTCTGTTCCATCCTGCTAATAAAAAACGTTACTCCCAGGAGGACATTTTCTTCCTGGGGCCTTCTCAAGTGGGCTGCTTTCCTCCCACACATCCTGAACCACCAAAACCTGGAGGTGGAGGTTAACAGTTTCCATGCTCCTCAGCATCACTTCAACACATTCAAGCCCCCTCAAAAATGCCCTTCAAAGCTCTTACATCAGACTCTACCACCACATTCTGCTGCTCCTACACCCTTCCATAGTCATATAATCTAGAGATTTGCAGGATCACCCACTTCCATTTATGTGTTAAAATTTTCATTTCCAAAGTTCATTGTCACCCTCCAATGATATTATTTTTGGTGATTTCAACACCACTGATAATGCCTTCAAGAAACTTCCTTCTTGAGGTGAGTATCCGTGCCCAGCCCGGACCCCATCCCTGGGCACCAGCTACTCCGGGGAAGACCTGCCCAACTTGGCCCCAGGTTCTGGCCACCGGGCAGGTTCCCTTCTAGCCCCACTGGGAAGGACCCCCTTCTCCAAGACCCCTGGCAGACCCTGCAATCACCACGCCTTGCCGCCATGCCCATCCACCTGAGACCCCAGCCACTTCCTGAGACTTAGAGACTGGCCTCCAGCTCCCATCCTGCCCCGGACTTCCCCTCTGGATCAGAGAGAGCTCCCATCCTGCCCCAGTCTTCCCTTATGGACAAGAGCTCCCATCCTGCCCTGTAACTTCCCTTCTGGACAGGAGCACCCATCCTGCCCCGGACTTCCTGTCCGGACAAAAGCTCTCATCCTTCCCAGGACTTGTCCTCTAAATAAGAGCTTCCATACTGCCCCGGAGTTCCCATTTGGACAAGAGAGCTCCAATCTGGACAACAGAGAGAGACTTCCTGAATCTGTCAGCTCTGTCTGACCCAAGTGTGCTGATAAGACCAAGAACGAACCACAAGGAGATGGGCAGACTTCAAGGCAGAAGTACATACAACAAAATGAAGAACAATACAGCATCACCAGAACCTAGCCCACATCGAACATCTAGACCTGAACATCAAAATTTGGAAGAAGCAGAAGAAAACAGCCTTATGAATAACATCATGAAGAAGGTAGAGGCTTGTGTAGAGGAAAAGACAAAAAAAAAATTGGAAGAATGCTAAGAATGCTATAAACAACTAGAGGAAAGGGCAAACAAATTAGAAGAAAACAATAAAGTCCTGGAAGAAAACAATAAAGTCCTGGAAGAAAACAATAAAGTACTGAAAGAAAATCATGAAAAGGCAATGAAACAAATAAAGGAAACAGTCCAAGACCTGAAAGGGGAAATAGAAAAAATGAAGAAGACACAAACAGAGGGAATGCTGGAAATAGAAAATCAGAGTAAACGAAAGGGAACTTCAGATGCAAGTATAACCAACAGAATGCAAGAGATGGAAGAAAGGATTTCTGGTGTTGAAGATACAGTAGAAGAAATAGATTCATCAGTCAAAGACAACACTAAAGCTAACAGAGTCATGACCCAAAATGTCCAGGAAATTTGGGACACCATGAAAAGACCAAACCTATGAATAATAGGGATAGAAGAAGGAGAAGAATACCAACTCAAAGGCACAGAAAATATATTCAACAAAATCATAGAAGAAAACTTTTCCAACTTAAAGAAGGAAATTCCCGTGAAGATACAAGAAGCCTATAGAACACCAAACAGACTAGACCCCCCCAAAAAGTCCCCTTGCCACATAATAATTAAACAACTAAATGTACAGAATAAAGAAAGAATATTAAGAGCAGCAAAGGAAAAAGGCCAAGTGACCTACAAAGGCAAACCCATCAGAATAACACCCGATTTCTCAATGGAGACTTTGAAAGCCAGAAGGTCCTGGACAAATGTAATGCAGACACTAAGAGACCATGGATGTCAGCACAGACTAATATACCCAGCAAAACTTTCAATCATCATAGACGGAATGAACAAGACATTCCAAGACAAAGCCAGATTTAAACAATACTTATCCACAAAACCAGCCCTACAGAAAGCACTAGAAGAAAAATTCCAACCTAAGGAAGTCAGATACACCCTTGAAAACACAGGCAATAGATAAAGCCACAGCAGCAAACCCCAAAGAAGAGAAGTACACACACACTACCACCAAAAAATGACAGGAATGAACAATCACTGGTCATTAATATCACTTAATATCAATGGACTTAATTCACCTATAAAAAGACATAGGCTTACAGAATGGATACAAAAGCAGGACCCATCTTTCTGCTGCATACAAGAAACACATCTCAAATTCAAAGACAGACACTACCTAAGAATAAAAGCCTGGGAAAAGACTTTCTAATCAAATGGTCTTAAGAAACAAGCAGGTATAGCCATCCTGATATCCAACAAAATAGACTTCAAACTAAAATCAATCAAAAGGGATCAAGAAGGGCATTACATACTCATCACAGGGAAGATCCACCAAGATGAAGTTTCAATTCTGAACATTTATGCCCCAAACACAAGGGTACACACATGTAAAAAAAAATTACTAAAGCTTAAACTACATATAAAACCCCACACATTAATAGTGGGAGATCTCAACACCCCACTTTCACCACTGGACAGATCTCCCAAATAGACACTTAACAGAGAAATAAAGGACTTAACTGATGTCATGACCCAAATGGACCTAATAGATATCTACAGAACATTCCATCCTAACAAAAAAGAATGTACCTTCTTCTCAACACCCCATGGAACTTTCTCTAAAATTGACCACATACTTGGCCACAAAGCAAATCTCAACAGATATAAAATAACTGGAATAATCTCCTGTGTTCTATCAGACCACCATGGTTTAAAGTTAGATTTCAACAACAACAAAAACTACAGAAAACCTACAATCTCATGGAAACTGAATAATGCTCAACTGAATCACCAATGGGTTAAGGAAGAAATAAAGAAAGAAATTAAAGACTTCCTAGAGATCAACGAAAATGAAGACCACATACCCAAACTTATGGGACACTATGAAAGCAGTGCTAAGAGGAAAATTCATAGCACTAAATGCCCACATAAAGAAGTTGGAGAAATCTCACACTAGTGACTTAACAGCACACCTGAAAGCTCTAGAACAAGAAGAAGCAAAGTCTCCCAGGAAGAATAGACGCCAGGAAATTATCAAAGTGAGAGGTGAGATCAATAAAATAGAAACTAAGAGAACAATACAAAAAATTAATGAAACAGAGTTGGTTCTTTGAGAAAATCAACAAGATAGACAAGCCCTTATCCAAACTAACCAAAAGACAGAGAGAGAGAATCCAAATCAACAAAATCAGAAATGAAAAGGGGGACATAACAACAGACATTGAGGAAATCCAGAGAATTATCAGGTCATATTTCAAAAACCTCTACTCCACAAAACTGGAAAACCTAAAAGAAATGGACAATTTTCTGGATAGGTACCCCAAGTTAAATCAAGACCAGATAAACTATTTAAATAGTCCAATAACCCCTAAGGAAATAGAAACAGTCATTAAAAGTCTCCCAACCAAAAAAAGCCCAGGACCAGATGGTTTCAGCGCAGAATTCTACCAGATCTTCAAAGAAGTGTTAATACCAATACTCTCTAAATTATTCCACACAATAGAAACAGAAGGAACATTACCAAACTCCTTCTATGAGGCTACAATTACCCTGATTCCTAAACCGAACTAGGATACAACAAAGAAAGAGAACTACAGACTGATCTCCCTCATGAACATTGATGCAAAAATACTCAATAAAATACTGGCAAACAGACTCCAAGAACACATTAAAACAATTATCCACCATGATCAAGTAGGCTTCATCCCACGGATGCAAGGGTGGTTCAACATACAAAAGTCTGTCAATGTAATACACCATATAAACAAACTCAAAGAAAAAAAAAACACATGATCATCTCACTAGATGCAGAAAAGGCATTTGACAAAATCCAACACCCCTTCATGATAAAAAGTCTTGGAGCGATCAGGAATACAGGGAACATACCTAAACATAATAAAGGCCATTTACAGCAAGCCAACAGCCAACATCAAATTAAATGGAGAGAAACTCAAAGCAATTCCACTAATTCCATCATCAGGAATGAGGCAAGGCTCAAAAAAATCAGTAGCCTTCCTATATACAATGGACAAAGAAGATGAGAAGGCAATTAGAGATACATCACCCTTTACAATAGCCACAAATGACATAAAATACCTTGGGGTAACACTAACCAAGCAAGTGAAGGACCTATATGACAAGAACTTTAAGTCCCTGAAAAAAGAAATTAAAGAAAATGTCAGAAAATGGAAAGATCTCCCATGCTCATGTATAGGCAGGACCAACATAGTAAAAATGGCAATTTTACCAAAAGCAATCTACAGATTCAATGCAATCCCCATCAAAATACCAGCACAATTCTTCACAGACCTGGAAAGAATAATACTCAACTTCATATGGAAAAACAAAAAACCCAGGATAGCCAAAAGAATCCTGTACAATAAAACAACCTCTGGAAGCATCATGATCCCTGAATTCAAGCTCTATTATAGAGCTACAGTAATAAAAACAGCTTGGTATTGGCATAAAAACCAACCAATGTGGACCAATTGGAGACCCTGACATTAAACTGCACACCTTTGAACATATAATTTTTGACAAAGAAGCCAAAAGTGTACAATGGAAAAAAGAAAGCACCTTCAACAAATGGTGCTGGCATAACTGGATATCAAGGTGTAGAAGGCTGCAAATAGATCCATATCTGTCACCGTGCACAAAACTTAAGTCCAAGTGGATCAAGGACCTCAACATAAATCCAGCTACTCTGAACCTGCTAGAAGAGAAAGTAGGAAGTAGTCTTGAACGCATTGGCATAGGAGATCACTTCCTAAATATAACACCAGTAGCACAGACACTGAGAGAAACAATCAATCAATGGGACCTCTTGAAACTGAGAAGCTTTTGTAGAGAAAAGGATACAGTCAACAAGGCAAAGTGACAGCCTACAGAATGGGAAAAGTTCTTCACCAACCCCACATCTGACAGAGGACTGATATCCAGAATATATAAGGAACTCAAGAAATTAGACATCAAAACGACCAACAGTCCAATTAAGAAATGGGCTATAGAACTAAACAGAGAATTCTCAACAGAGGAAACTCAAATGGCTGAAAGACATTTAAGGAATTGCTCAACATCCCTAATCATCAGGGAAATGCAAATCAAAACAACTCTGAGATACCACCTTATGCCTGTCAGAATGGCTAAGATAAAAAACACTAAAGACACTTTATGCTGGAGAGGATGTGGAACTAGGGGAACTCTCCTCCACTGCTGTTGGGAATGCAAGCTTGTACAACCACTTTGGAAATCAATATGGCACTTTCTTAGAAAAGTGGGAATCAATCTCCCCCAAGATCCAGCTATACCACTCCTGGGCATATACCCAAGAAATGCTCAATCATACCACAAGAGCACTTGCTCAGCTATGTTCATATCAGCATTGTTTGTAATAGCCAAAACATGGAAACAACCTAGATGCCCTTCAACTGAAGAATGGGTGAATAAATTGTGGCACATATACACAATGGAATACTACTCAGCAGAGAGAAACAATGACATCATGAGGTTTGCAGGAAATGGATGGATCTGGGAAAAAATCATCCTGAGTGAGGTAACCCAGACTCAGAAAGACAAATATGGTATGTACTCACTCATAGGAGGATACTAGAGGTGGAACAAGGATGACTGGACTGCTACTCACATCACCAGGGAGGCTACCTGGAAAACAGGACCCCAAGAAAGACACGGGGATTGCCCAATGACGAAGAAATGGCTGAGATCTACATGAACAACCTGGACATGAGTGGGAGCAATGAACGGCAAGGGTCAAAGGAAAGAGAGCCTGTGGGAGCGGGAGATCCTAGCTGGATTAAGAACAGAGGGAGAACAAGGAATAGGAGACCATGGTAAATGAAGACCACATGAGAAAAGGAAGAAACAAAGTACTAGAGAGGCCCACAGAAATCCACAAAGATACCCCCACAATAGACTGCTGGCAATGGTCGAGAGACAGCCGGAACTGAGCTACCCTGGTGATGGGATGGCCAAACACCCAATAGTCATGCCAGAAACCCCATCCAAGGACTGAGGAATCTGGATGCAGAGATCCATGGCTAGGCCCCAGGTGTAGCTCCAGGAGTCTAATTAGTGAGAAACAGGAGGGTTTATATGAGTGAGAATTGTTGAAACCAAGGCTGGATAAAGCACAGGGACAAATACCCAAACGAATGGAAACACATGAACTATGAACCAAAGGCTGAGGGGTCCCCAACTGGATCAGGCCCTCTGAATAGGTGAGACAGTTGATTGGCTTGATCTGTTTGGGAGGCATCTAGGCAGTGTTACCGGGTCCTGTGCTCATTGCATGAGATAGCTGTTTGAAACCTGGGGCTTATGCAGGGACGCTTGGCTCAGTCTGGGAGGAGGGGACTGGACCTGCCTGGACTGAGTCTACCAGGTTGATCTCAGTCCTCGGGGGAGGCATTGCCCTGGAGGAGGTGGGAATGGGGGGTGGGCTGGGGGAAAGAGGAGGGGGCGGGAGGGAGGGGGGAGAACAAGGGAATCCGTGGCTGATATGTAGAACTGAATGGTATTGTAAAATAAAATAAAAGGAGAAAAAAAGAAACTTCTTTCTTGTCTCACCAAACTCTTTGTTTGTGATACCCTAGCTTCCCACACCACACAGTCCCTTAAGTTTGCTGTTCCTAGAGACTGCATCCCATCCATGACCTCAATTTCAAGCATTTTTTTCTCTGATCATTTCATTTTGACACCCTCACTTGAAAACAAGTAATCAGTTTATTAAACAAACAAGCAGTGAATGATCAAAAGGATAGACATCTCTAACTCCATCAATCTCCCTTTCTTCCTGTTACAATTTCTAAGCACAACATCCAACCCAGTCAAACCACTGAACTTGTTAGATGACTATAACAGTTAAACAACCATCCATCTGCACAATCTCATCTTAGATATATGAACTCTATGTGCATGGGTCCTTTCATCTGTCTGCCTATTTCTGCTTCATTCAGGGCTATTTCTTATTCCAAATTTCCCCAAATCATGTGCCAAGCAGAACCAGGATGCCAGATGGCACGACTTTCTTCAGCTATGTATGCATATAGGCAATGATGTATGTCAACGACAACCCTGTGCCAGTTGCCAGTACAATAGTAACCCCCCCTACACACACACACACACACACACACACACACACACACACACACACACACACACACCTTTTTGAGACACAGACTCTCTGTGTATCACTGGCTATCCTGGAACTCACTATATAGACCAGGCTGGGCTTGAATTCACAGAGCTCTGCTTGCCTCCGCCTCTGAGTGCAGGTATTAAAGTCACTCACCACCACACCCAGCTGCAAGTTCCCTTCTAACTTCCAATCAGATGGTCTCATTTTTGGTGTTGGTCATGGCTCTCAAAGGTTGAAAGACACTGTCATAGATAACAGACCCTGTTTCCTTATTCTTAATTTCTCTACTTTCTTCCCATCCTCACTCTCAACTAATGACTTTTACTATATATAATATATATTATATATATAATATATATTACTATTTCACTAATAAAAATCAATTCTGTCCAAAGAAAACTTTCTGAAACAAGAAATCCTCATTATCTATTATTTTAAGTCATCGTACCCAGCCTAACTTCTGTCCAACTTCCTCACTTAAATTGATAGTCCCTGTACCTGAATCCCTTCCAACCTATTTCAGTTATTCTGGACAATTCTTGAGTCTCCCCAGCTCTATCAGCTCCCCTCTCCCTGTAACTGACTTGTTCTTATGTCCACTAAACCACTATGATGTTATTTATCTAACCTCAAAACAAAGAAGTCATAGAGGACCCATCTCTACTCACCTCTCTCCTTTCTCCCAGACAAAATTTATGAACACCTATATCCACAGTCTTTAGGGTACTTTTTTCCTCAGTATCTTGAATCCCATTAAAATGTTCTTATAGAATAAGGCGTGACTTTCATATTGCTAAATCCAGTAGACAGTTCTCAGTTCATTTAATTGACCTTCAGCATTTAAATTGATCGCTTCTCTCTTCTTCAACACATTCTTAACCTGGTTTGAACACTTTATGAGTTCTCCTTTCCATATCATCTCACCTTCCATTCCTTTCCAAGCTACACTGTTTCACACCTCCACCATGCTCACTCACAGCCTCAGTTATCTAATCTAGCTAGGCTTTCTAGGAATGTTAAGAGCCTACAGTACTGTGGATGATTAATTGATAAATAAAACACTGATTGGCCAGTAGCCAGGCAGGAAGTATAGGTGGGACTAACAGAGAGGAAAATTGAGAGAACAGGAAGTCGGAGAGGAGGCAATGCCAGCCTGCTATCCAAGGAGCATCATGTAAAGGCAGCATGTAAAGCCACGGAACATGTGGTGACATATAGATTAACAGAAATGGGCTGAGTATAAGAGTAAGAACTAGACAATGGTAGGCCTGAGCTAATGACCGAGCAGTTTAAATAATATAAGTGTCTGTATGTTTATTTTATAAGTGGTCTACGGGACTGCCAGGACTTGGTGGGACTCAGAGAGAAAAACTCTAGTTACACTATAGATTACCTTAGGATCACAATAAAATATCAGTGCCAAGGGCTGGGGCTGTAGCCCAGTGGGAAAGCACTTGTTAGTGTACATGAGCCCCCAGGTTCATCACTGTGTCCATGCACCTATTGCTCATTCTGCCAGCTCAGCCTGTGCTGAATGGAGAGATGTCTCAAAAACAGACAGACAAAACTGTCAATATTGAGTTGAGCATAGCGCTTGAGGTTCCATGGTTCTCATTAGCTCCCAGGTAATAATAATGGTAAAAATAACAAGAACTTGGTTCTCGCCTCTGGTGTTAAACACAATCTATAGACCTGAATTTTCATGATTTGCATTTCTGTCCTCTCTGAATTTCTCTCAACTTCAGGTTCATCTGTCAACTGTCTGTTTGTCATTCTCTCCAGAACCTTAAACTCCAGCCCTATTTTCTTCTCTATTCTTCACAATCTCAAAACATTCCACCCTTATAGCCTCTCAGACCAAAGTCTTTAGCATCATCCTCTGTAGATGTAACCAACCGTCTTATTAAATAAGAAACACAGAAACAATGTAAAAGAGAAAGCCAAGAGGTCAGAGTTCAGAGCTCAAAGCTAAAATCTCACCCTTCCTCCTCCTGTCCCAGCTTCCCAAAAGAGAGCTATATCCTGTCTGTTCGTTTTTTTTATAGTATTTTGTTCTGCCTTCTCATTGGTTGTAAACCCGAACACGTGACTGCCTCGTCACTGTCTGAATGTACAGCCCCCTAGGTCTTAAAGGCATATGTCTCCAATGCTGGCTGTATCCCTGAACACACAGAGATCTATGGGATTAAAGGCGTGTGCCACCACCGCCACACTCTTGCTATGGCTCTAATAGCTCTGACCCCCGGGCAACTTTATTTATTAACATACAATCAAAATCACATTTCAGTACAATTAGAATACCACCACATTTCCCCTTTTCTATTTTAATAAAAAGAAAAAAAGCAAAAGGTTATAACTAACAAAAGAAAAACTATATACAAAAGTACAATAACTATATACAATATATACAAGTAATAAATACCTAAACAGGTATTTGACAAATCAGAGAAAATAATTCCATTATCTATCCTATTTTGGTAAATCCAAGAGGTATCTAATGCACTTTCTATCCTAATTAATTAATTTTCAACTATAACTAACTAATCTTCAACCATAACTAACTAATCCTCAACTCCCTCAGAGACCCAAGAAGGGAATTATATTAGCTAACAAAAATAAAAAACAGGAAGTGCATGCAAGCAACTTCCAAAAAATTTTGTGAGTTGACAGAAACAGCCAGCTGTCTGGAGAGTCACCTGAGGTTTCCACAGTGTTGGGGCATCATCTTCAGCCTATAGGCTTAGTGTATCTGACAGACTCACTTGTGAAGTAGGATGTACACAAGGTCAACAGTTCAGTCTCACATTGGGTGAGAGCAGTCCATGTACCAGAAACACCTGAATTCCACTAGTGTCCTGTCATGATTCAGGATTTTAAATTCTGGAAATTGTTGACAGTTTTTTAATTCAGCTGTTCATTCTTCTTGGCACATTTCACAACACAGGACACCACTCAACAAATAGAGAAAAGGAGTTAAAAGCAAATGAAGATTCCTTGTAGTGAGTGAATGATAATCCTGAATCTTTGCCAAGAAATATTTACACTAGTACCCAGCATCAACTCCATGCTCCCTATTAAAGACAATGGATCTGGGCTCAGGTTCCTCACGCTGAGAGCAGCTTATTATGTCCAACCTATGGCTTCACTGCTCTCAAGCCCAAATCCATTTCTCTTATATTTATAGTTTTTTCCATTGTAGCTTTTTGTAAGGGGTTGCAATTAGCCACACCTACCTTAACAGGTCAAACAGGTTTTTACCCTGAGCTCTTAGGAAACCTCATTCTAAATTGTCTTCCACATATTATTTGAGGATCTTTTTCTAGCCAACTACTAAAATATTTACTTTGGGGGTTTTGTTAGTCTTTCACTCCAATAGGCAGCAATTTCCCAACCTTGGAATGCCCCAGGTTACTGAAAAAAATGTATCAGTTTCAAGTTTTTTGTCCCCTCATAATGGGGATAAAGAAAATGTGCATCACAGCCTTGATGCAGTGAGGACGGGCTTGGTGCTGCCTCAATTGAATGTACCAGGCTTTGCTGACGCCCCATGGGAGGCCTTACCTTTTCAGAGAAGGGGTGGGTGGGTTAGAGGGGGAGAGTGGGGAAGGATGGAAGGAGAGATGAGAGAGGGATCTGTGGTTGGTACGTAAAATGAATAAAATAGTCTTCATTAAAAAAGAAAGAAAGAAAATGTGCAGCAGGCGCAAGTGAGCAAGTCAACTTGAATAGATAGAATGGATAGAAATAGCAAGTCTACAATTAAAGTTTTATTTAAAATGAAAAGAAGGAACAAACCTGGTGTTGGAACTGGCCTGGCAGAAATGAGACTCTTGTGTCTCTTCATATGGTCATCGGACTCCAGAGAAATGGGAATTTCTCCAGGAATCTCACGCTAGGAGGAGAGAAAGACAGCAAAGGGGATTTTGTCTCTCACTAGAGATTTCAGTTCTAACAACTTGTTGGAGGACCTTACAGGCTGAAACTCAAACAAGGAGGAGTCAGTAGTGTGTGGGCCCACATCTTACAGGGACTGCTTAGATATGCATATCCTTGGCCCTCTGTTTAATTTTTTATTTAGCTTCAGAATCCCAAAGAAGAACTTGGGAGTCTGCTGGATCTCTTTGCCCCTCTTCCCAAAGAGGCTAGACCTGACTTGAGGCACAAACTGTGACTTCCAAATTCAATATCAATGTGAGTAATGTGATTCCTATTTGACTCCATCCAGCTTGGCCAAATTCTTACCTAGAGAAGTAGACAACCTAAAAGAGTTTCCAGTTCCAGTCCAGTACCTACTGAGCTTCTAAGTCATCACACCATCCTAACAACTGAACAAACTGTAAAATGTCCAAATGAGATTAATGAAGAGAGATTGTAAATCAAATTACCATTACCAAAATTAGAAAGGCAGATGGGGTCAGAGATTCACAACTTACCTCAGAAAACACTAAACAAAATGTCTGTCACAACTGGAAAACCTGGGGCATAATTGACAAATTGTAGGAGTCTCTGTGTGGACATGAAGAGTTTGAGAGAGAGAAAGAAGTCAGAGCTCTCCTGAGGCTACCTGGGGGATTTCTGCCAAGAACATTAGTAAAAAAATATTAGCAGAAAGGCCCTTTTTGCATTTGCAAGGGGAGGGAAATAGACATTTGAAATATTCCACATTACCCCGTTCTTAAAAAGGCCTTTCCTCAGAGCAAATCATTGTACCAGAAGCTAAACTGCTGGGGTCTTACCAGATCTCAACCTACGTGAGTGAAGAGAAATAAACAATGCAAGGCTGGTCTACCCTCTCCCTCCAAGAGAAGGAAACCAAACTATCTACAACATCCTGGTGATGTACACTGTCTAGGGGCTCCAGTTTATGAAAGACTCAGACCTAGTCACACAACTGAAAGAGCGTCCCCTCCCAAGGTCACCACATTACCGAAGGTCTGCTCTCCACGCTTCCTTTTCCTGGTAAACCATGCCATCCTTTCAGCAAAAATTTGGAAGCTATGCTAATAAAGGAAAAGGCACAGTTAGAACAAGATTCATACATCAGAACCAGAGTCGTATATGGCAAGAATGCTGTCATTATCAAACAAGGAATTTAAAGAAAACTCACATTAATATGCTGTGGCTGTCAAGGACAGCGTAGGCACCATGCAGACAATAGATGCATGGTGTAAGCTAAGAGGTGGAATCCTAAACAAGAAAAAGAAAAAGAAAAAGCTAAAAACAAAACAAAACAAAAAATTGAACCAACCCACTAATAAAAATGAAGAATTGGGGATGGGGAATGTGACTAGTTGATACAGTGATGGCTTGGCATGCAAGAAGTCCTGGGTTTGATCCCTAGCACCACAGAACCAATTCTAGTACCACTGCCTGTAATCCTAGCATTTGGAAGTAGAGGGAAAAGAAGAACACATGGTGTGCATGACTGAGGAAAGAATCCCTGAGCTTGATGATTTGAAATAGAATTCTCAAAACTGCAAAATACAGATAAGAAAGAAAAAAAGCAATAAAACATAAAGGCAACCAGAGGTGAGCAGCTAAAAATTGTGGGACAGATTTTAAGTAATTTATGCATGATAGGATTATTAAAAGGGGAGAAAGAGGACTCTTTGAAGTTTAATAATAACTAAGGAGTTTCCATAAATTCATATTAGACAGCAAACCACAGACCGAAGAGTCTCAGATAACATGAAACAGGATAAACAGTTTTAAAAAATGCCCCCCAATACATATAAGCATATCATAGTAAAACCACAGAAAGTCAAAGATAACACACATACACACACACACACACACAGAGAGAGAGAGAGAGAGAGGAGAGAGAGAGAGAGAGAGAGAGAGAGAGAGAGAGATCTTAAAAGAACTAAAGGGGAAGGGCAGAAATCTCTTTAGAGAAACAAAGAAAGAGTTGCATCTGACTTCTCAGAAATCATTCCGTCATTCCGGCCCAAAGAGAACAGTGTGACATTTTCAAGTGTTGAAAGAGAAGGGTGGGGAGAACCCTCCAACTAGTTTTCTGTACCCTGTGAAATCATCCTTCAAAAATGAAGGAGAAATGAAACTTTTATCAGACTAGCAACTTAAAAGAACATGTCAGTTTTTCTGCCTTGCAAAATGTGTTAAATAAACGACACCTTTCAGGGAAGGAAAGAGACCAATGTCAGAACTACATTCACATTATAAAGGAGCAAAACCATCAAAGAATGAATGTTGAAGGCAAAATAACTTTACTTTTCTCCTTAAAGATTTTTTTTAAAGCATAGTGTATTCATGTGTATAAGTAAAATGAATAGCAACAGCAGCAATAGGGACAGAAAGAAGGAATTATAAATATTTGGGAATGTTGTATATACCCATTTGTGTGTTGTGTGTGCAGGTGCAGGTGCGCATGCCTGTGGGTGCACAGGGAGGCCAGAGGTCAACAACAACAATATTGTGTGTCTTCCTCAATCACTTTCCACTTGATTTTTTTGAGACAGGCTCTCTCATTGACCCCAAAGCTCATGGATTTGGCTAGACTGGTTGATCATCAAACTCCAGGGGTCATCCAGTCTTCGCCTTCCCAGTGCAGGGATTATAGGTCCAGAAAATCCCACCCAACTTTATAAGTGAGTGCTGGGGATCCGAACTCAGTTCTTCATGTTTGCACAACACGTTCTTTCCTGAGCCATCTCCCCAGCCACC
Source organism: Peromyscus leucopus (assembly GCF_004664715.2). NCBI lineage: Eukaryota > Metazoa > Chordata > Mammalia > Rodentia > Cricetidae > Peromyscus > Peromyscus leucopus. The sequence goes on from NC_051065.1 coordinate 9,097,723, forward strand.
ATGTTTTGCTATTTGAAGGTACTCCCACTAATGGCACAGTGTTGCTTCTGTTGGCCTGGAGTGCATGCAAATGCTTGTTGGGAAGTCTAGAGCAACAATTTAAAAGAGCTAACAAGAAACAAAATAATTGCTATGCTGAGGAGCGACTACAATGGGAAAACACAAAATGCTCAGCATACCCTCATAATGCTAAAGAAGAATGAGAAAAAGATGAGAAGAAAGAGGAGGAAAAGAATGAATCACAAACAGAAAATTGTAATTTTTAATTCAACTGTATTAAATTAATTCAACTATATTAAGAATCATGTCAGCTGCAGGGTGGTAGCACACACCTTTAATCCCACCACTCAGAGGCAGAGGTAGGCGAAGTCAACCTGGTCTACAGAGCTAGTTCCAGGACATTCAGGGTTACACAGTGAAACCCTATCTCGAAAAACAAAAAGAAAAAAAAATCATGGCAAATATCAGTCACCTATATGTCCTCTGAACAAGAGAGTGTAAAAGTGAGTCAGACATCAACCTCTGCCTGTGATTTCTCCAAAGAGCACACTTTGAAGCCAAATACAAGTTAATAAAGGGTTGGTGGTGATTACACCCTGCGTACACTCGGAACAAAGTGGGAACGGCTGCATGCATTTCAGACACAGTAAGTCCAGATCAAGCTCGATTCTTATAATCAAGTGGAGCATTCTGCAATGAACACGGGATGAGTACTGTAAAGAAAATCCTGAACGAGTATGCACATAATGAGAAATAAACTTCATGAACAACTGATAAGCCTAACAGACGTGGCCAACTGTACTGTTTAGTTAGAGACTTAGACAGGAGAACAGAGTCAGGGCACTGACACTTCTCACAGCAGATCCTCACCTGGGAAATGGCTTCGGTTTCCGGTTTCCTCATTCTGTCTTCTAAGATGCTCTTTATTCCATTTCCCCCCCTCCTTCCTCAGGGAAGATCTACTTCTCGGCAGAGGGAAAGCCCCCATCTTGCATCAGATTGGATTGCATAATCCCCACGGATCTGTGATCGTGTGACTTGATGGCTCTCACTCCTGGACTCCCCCTCGCGCTGGCCCTCCTAGCCTCACTTCTTCCCTCACGCCTTTGCACCAAATGGTTTCTTGCAGGTGGAGGTTACACACTGACACCTGAGAGGAAGGTAAACGTACACCATGTCCCTACCGTCCCTCTCTGATTCTGTCAGTCAGGCTAGGGCCCAAGAATGCAAACTTCAAATAAGTTCTCAAATGAGACAGAGATCACACGTTGGGACCCATTGAGGCATTGAGGCCTAAAGACCATTCAGTAACAAAGCCTACTAGGACTTTTCAATGTGTTTTACAGCCTTTATTGTAAATTTGGCTTTCAAATCCCATAGCCTCCACTGTCTTGCTCCTTTTATCCTAGGTATCTTCCAACCTGATAGATGCTTGGCTGCTTTTCACCCCTCTGCTTATTAAAGTCATTCGATTTTCAAGTCTCATTCTAACCATTTCATCTATTATTGGACCCTTGAGTAGACCAATTTTTCACCAACACACATGCTTCTTCCTCTGAATTCCTATCTCTTATTCAAGGATATGCCAAGTGTTTTAGAGCCTATATTTTTTATAATTTGGGGTAATAGTGTCTCTTTTTAAAAGATTACAAAATTATCCATACAAAATGAGGGACAGGACCTTGGATAGTGGTAAGGTAGGTGCTAAGTTGAGTGAAATCATGGCTTTGTTAGTGTCACAGGAAGACCATCTCAGGTCTTGCCATAACCCAATGTCTCCTCTTCAATTGTCCTCCTTAGGTCCATACTTTCTGTCTTTGCTTTTTTCTTTTTCTAGACAGGTCTCTGCTCTGCCCCGTCTTCTCTCCCTGCCTTCTCTTGCCTCTCATCTTTTTCTTTCTCATCCTTTTCTTCCCCATTATGTTCCTCTTCTCCCTCCTCCTCCTATTCTTCTCCCCCCCCCCCCCCGTCTTGCTCTCCCTCCTGCCCTCCTCCCTGCTGTTTTATCAGCTTTAGTCAAGATGTCACAATGAGTAAGAATGAACGAAGAAGAAACATGGCCTTCAGTAGGTGAATAAACTGTGGTATATACAGAAAAAGGAACATTATCCAGCAGCAAAAAATCAATGAGCCATCAAGCAGTAAAACTACATGGAGAACTATTGCTTATTCCTAAGTGAAAGAAGTCAGCCTGAAAAAGACCACAGACCACACAACTTCAGCTTCATGATGTCTAGGAAAGTCAAATGTTCTAAAGCAGTAAAGCACCAGCAGTTGCCAGGAGTTGAGTGGGAGTGAGGAAAGAGGTGTGAGGACACAGGAACTCTTAGGGCAGAGAAACTAGTCTGTGTGATGCTACACATCCCATCACACCTCGGTCAAAACTCACGTACAGAGCAGTATCCCACTAAGAATGAGTTCTGTTGTTGCCAAACCAGACCAATGACTCTTTGCAGTGAACACTTACAAGTAAAGATATATGGACAAAAGGGTTTACTGCGTGACTCACACTACAGCTTTCATGATGAGACTTTTCCTTTTTTTAAATTTTCTTTTTTTCTTTCTTAATTTTATTTTATCTTGAGGGGGCTTGCAAGGGAAACGGGTGGATACAAAGGTACAGGGAAATTAATGGGATAGAGATGCATGATGTGAAAGACAGAAATAAAAAAAAGAAAGCTTAAAAAAATAAAAGGGGGGTTGGGGATTTAGCTCAGTGGTAGAGTGCTTGCCTAGCAAGCACAAGGCCCTGGGTTCAGTCCTCAGCTCTGGAAGAAAAAAAAAGAGGAAAAAAAAAAAATAAAAGGATGAGCTCTGTTGTAAATTGTCCTGGATAGGTTTCTATTGTTGTGATAAAATACCAACTAAAAGCAACCTGGGAAGGAAAGGATTTACTTCAGCTTACAGTTTATAGTCCATAATGGAGGGGGGAATCAAGGCAGGAACTGAAGCAGAGGCCATGAAGAAAGCTGCGGACTGGCTTGTTCCCCGAGGCTTGCTCAGCCTGACTTTTTATACCATCGAGGACCAACTGTCTAGGGGTTGCCCCACTCACAGTGAGCTAGACATTCCCACATCAATCATCAGTCAAGAAAATGAACTACAGACTTGCCTGTAGACAACCTGATAGAGGCATTTCTCAACTGAGGTTCTCATCCCAGATAATTCAAGGTTGTGTCAAGTTGACAAACAACTAGCCAACCCATAAACCATTTTCATTGTGGATAATGATGTATCAATGTAGACTCATTGGTAGTAAAAAAAAAAAAAAAGTAATGCATTTTTTTTAATAAATCTTTTGTGTTCTCTATGCCTCTATTTAATATAAAAGTTTACTGAGTTTTGAAGAGATGTTTGTATACTCATGTTCACAGATGTATTTGCCATATCAAAAATGTGGAATTAACTTGAGCCATTTGTAGATGAACGGCTATGCAAAATATTATATAATACATATTACATAAAGTATATAATTATATACAATGCCTATCATTTAACCTTGAATAGGAAGAAAATTCTGTCATATGATACAATGTGTCTGAGTCTTCAAGACATATGTTAAGTAAAAGAAGCTAAATGCAAAGGGACTAATATTGAGATTGCATTCCTACAAGGTATACTCAAAATCATAGACCAAACATGTTATTTGTGGATTCATGGGTGGGAGGGAAAGAGTTATTTTCTAATAAATAAAGACAGTTTTTCAAGATGAAAAAAAATCAACTATAAATGAATAGATCAATAGTGGTGATAATTATACAGCTATGTTGATTTACAAAATTCCATTGAACTATTATTTAAAATGTTGAAAATGGTAAACTTACTATGAATATTTTATTGAAATTTAAAGAGACAACTTGGTGATTTGTACGCTAATTCATTTGGGATTCTTAAAGAGATTCTCTCTAAAAGGGAGACTTGTGTCCCACGAAGCTTACAGACGAGAGCTAAGGGTTCCAAAGACACACCCAATGAACACATCTGAGAAGACAGGGTTCACACAAATAAAAGGATTTTATTGACACATGATATTCTATTACAGTAATAAATATAGTACATTCTTCTAAGGCTTAGTTTGCAGTTCAGAAGCTGATGTGCCCATAACTGGACCATCCTGACTTTTGGTACCATCTTTTCAAAGCTGCATTAAAATGGAACATGTGTTGTCTGAGAACCACACACGTGTTCAAGATTTGCATCAGTCCCGATGCTTCACACCATGAAGGTGACTGGTCCTTATCATCCTTATTATCCTCACTCCCCTTTTTAAAAAACAGCTAATGCCATAAAAATTCAACATTTCAAATATAAAAATTATTTTATACAAATATAATTCATTATGTAATCATTCTTAAAATACAGCATTGTAATATATGAGTTTGAAACATTATTACTAAAATAAATACTTCCCAGTGAAAATTTCATTCGCATCACAAATTATAAAACAGAGCATATAAAAGTAATTCATGATTAAGTCTTTTTCAGTGTCTCCCCTACAACTGTGTGGAGACAGTATGCAGTACACACAGCTAGCTGAGAGCACATGAACATCCTGCACATTTCCATGAGCATCTACCCACACTACTCCTGGGCCTGGCACTGTGCTGTGTTAGTTTGCACCACACAAGTCTCCTTTACTTCAGAAGTCTTAAAGGTCTGTCGCTTTCTGGGAATATACATGTGTCAATTTCCACATTAAGGAAATTATCCTGGCCCCTTCATGGGACTGTAACAGTTCTTTTCCTAGGTCAGGGACACATTGATGAAAAGGATGTTTAGATGTGTGGGAGTAGGGCTGAATGGTCTTAACCTTAATTCCCAAGATTTGAGAATGCTTATTACTGAAGGTAATTCAATCACCAGATGTTGGGTGAGGCATCTTTCATTACCACCCAGTGCTTCCATACTATTCTAGCATTTGCTTGGAGTAGGACACACAGAATGTGTAGCAGGTAGTACAGCCATGTGTCTAAATACCTAGGATAGAAGAAAGGTGGGATATGGGCTATAGAAGCCACTGTTTCCTGTTCTCATTACTTCATTCTATCTATAAGCATGGTGACTTAAGTTCTTCAATAATGCAAATTAACCATTGCACTGAAAAATAAGCTGAATAACTAACCTGGTTGGCATTTATAGCTGCCTTTCCAGCTATTCCTAGAGGGCAAATGTTTTCAGGAAAACATGGCTTGTGAAGCACAAGTGGTCCATTGTCAAGTATCTGAAGTGACTTTCCAACAATCTGACTACTGCTAGAGAGCCAGTTACCCAGACCCAGATGAACACTCTTGATTTTTCTTCCAAAACAGTCTCTTAAAAAGCAGGGATGTGGACTTCACCCTGTTTTCAAAGGCACAGACAGTGGGGTTCTCCTCCTCCGAGTCCATGAGCAGAGGTCTCTCACGTCATCATTTTGCAATCATTTGTACTTCTTTCTAGAGTCTGATTTTCTATCTTTCCCTTTTTCCTCCTTCTTTGTTCTTCTGTGTGTATGTCCATTAATGTGTGTGTGTGTGTGTGTGCGCGCGCGCGCGCGCGCACGCGCGCGCGCGCGCGCGTTTGTTTTTGTTTACATGTGAGAGGATAGCCTCAGGTATTGTCCCTCAGGTGCCTGGCCTGGAACTCTCTATGTGAGCTAGGATAACTTGTCGCAGAGCCCCAAGGATCCACCTGTCCCCGTGTCCCCAGCACTGGGGTTAGCAGCTCGGGGTATGCCTGGCTTCTTCATTTTGCACGGGTTCTGGGAATGGACTCGGGTTCACTGAGCTGCTTCTGCAGCATCGCAGTCACTAGAGACGGGTTTCTTGCACTTCTTCTTCTGTCTCCTCTTTCAGAGCAGTGATTTGTGGCCGAGGCTTCTGCCTGCTGGAGTGGCGGCCCTGGAAGAGCTTCATCTTCTCCGAGGAGCTGATGGCCTGCTGGAAGATACTCTTCTCGCTCAGAAGTGCCTGAACGGAGTCATATTGCCACACGTTGCCCTCTTCTATGACCTAGGGAAAAGGCCGTTAGTGAGACCTCATAGAGAGTAAAGATCAAGCCAGTGCAGGGACAGAAACCGACCTAGGCCCAAAGGAGAATAAAAGTCCAAAGAAAACACAGGATTCAGAGCCATTTATATCTACTTAATTTTCACATCTGTGAAAGTAGCAATTGGAACTTTAAAAATTCATCTAATACCAGGTGTTACACTTTGTCAGGGAACTGTAGGACAATTGAAGAGCTTTGGAAACCTAAATAATCCATAGTCCATCTCTTATAGACTCTTAAGATGAGCTATGTACACGGCACCATAAACTTTGAACTTCTTCAAAACTGAGTCTGAGGCCTAACAATTCCAAATTGGCTATGTATGACTGAGTATAATGTCTACAATGCATGCTAAAGTTTTGCAAGCTTGAGGCCAGAGAATAGAGAGCTTGACCCAGTCCCTGAATTTGACCACAGGAGAACAAGAGATGAATCTACTGTCTAGTCACTTACAGCCGAGTAATGACAGTAGAAATAAAAATGCTTCAGTAAGAAAAGCATTTACCTCCAGAACATTAAAAAGCCTTGGGAAAGTGAAAATGCTCTATGTTCCTTGACCTCCTTTGTGATTAAACAGGAAGGAATTTGTAAAGACCACCTGAAGGAGCCATGACAACTGGGAAAGAAAATGAGAAGGTGGCTGACAAGGACGCTAACCTGACTTCCAGTAGTAATGAGGACAACAAAACAGGCTTCTCTCCTACTTCATTAAAACCACTAGAGTAACACCCATTCCGTATCTTCCCCAGGGGAAGCTTTGTTATGGAAAGAAACAGATTTCTCTTTGTTACAGAAAGAAACAGTCCATGATGCCACCTGGTAATCCGCTGGCACCGGGGGTGTGCTAGATTTCAACACCATGCCTAGCTCAAGGCACAGGAAGAGGACTCACACAGCCACACCAAGGGGAGCGGGCAGATGTGTGACATACGGATGAAGGAAGGGTACATGACTATAGTTTATAGTAACTGTTGTGCAAGATTGCTAACGTAAATGGGGAATGAAGCAAGGGAGAAGTGTAAAAGACTCACCAAAAACCGCTGACAGTCCAGCATGGCCTCTATCCTGTGCTCGCAGAGGATCACTGTGCAGCCACGGAAGGCGTGTTTTAGAGCTCTCCGAATTACTTGGTACGTTCTAGCAAAGCAAGAAACCACCACGTAAGACATTACAGAGTAAGAATGATCTGCCTTTATCTTTGACAATATGCAGTGTCCTATAGATATAGTATTTTTTACTAAAAAATACTTTTGGCATTATATTGATACAGAATTAACCACAGTCAGCTTTCTAACCAAGGGCTACATTCTAAGTATTTAATACATTAATAAGACAAATGTTAATAAGAAAATTTCATAAAAAAATGAAACTTCAAGCCAGGTGGTGGTGGTGGCACATGCCTTTAATCCCAGCACTCAGAAGGCAGAGGCAGGCGGATCTCTGTGAGTTCGAGGCCAACCTGGTCTCCAAAGCAAGTTCCAGGAAAGGCACAAAGCTACACAGAGAAACCCTGTCTCGAAAAACCAAAAAAACAAAACAAAACAAAACAAAACAAAGAACTTCATTTTTATGTAGATTCATCATCAGTTCTTTATTCTGTACTATTAATGTCTTTATAATATAAACAGGATCTAGAGGGAAACTATAAGAGTATGCACACATAACTAAATATTTCATCATATGTTGATGAGGTTGAAGAGTTTGTATGAAATTCCAAACTCCAGTCAGGAGAGTAAACAGGGCTCTTATTGAATGAAATAAGTTCTTGTGCCCATGTTAAATAGTGACTTTCTCCTGGACAATTATTTGGTAGCCCCTACTTGCAGGCATGGCAGCTGAATGGGAATTTGTATCAATATGAAGTAACAACATTCAATACCTCTATTCCTATTATGTTATTACATAACAGAATTTCTGGAACTCACTTGGGATCCAGATGGGCACTAGGCTCATCAAGCAGTAAGACCCTGGCCTTACTGAGAACAGATCGGGCCAAGCACATTAATTGCTTGTGGCCATGGCTTAGCACATAACCCCCATCCACAAGGGTAAAGTTGAGCTGCCCAGGAAACTGCTCTATCACAGATTTGAGTCCAACCTGAAAAAAATAAAGAAAAATACTGTGCTTAGAAGGGGTACTTGAGATACCACAGAACTAAAATTACTCAAGAGGCTGACATTCTAAAAATACACGAGTTTGCACAGATTAAATTTCACCCTCAACTTCCAACTCCCACTTAGTTTCATTAAGCAAAAGTCTGTTTACAGTGTTGGTAGCCCTAAGCTGATTGGAGGATTTCTTTCAGCCCCATACTTCATTCAGGAGTCCTTCAGTGCGCACCTGTTAAGTGCCAAGTTCCCCAACAGACAGTGACACACAATGATACCTGCTTCCCGAAGGCTCTGGATTGACAAAGGTGTACATAATAATATATGATTAGAATGTGATTTAATATGTGGGTTAAAGATAATAGATACAGAACAGTTATTCACACCATTAGGACATTCTATGTATATTGTATATGGCAAATGGTTCACAAGCAGAATGGTTAGAAGACATGACATGACATGATATAATATGTTTACCTTCTATCTGTAATAAGGGATGAGAAACATCATTAAAGAACCAACTGGTGAAGTTTTAAAAATTAAATGACAGTTTAACAGTCATCTCTTTCACTTACAAAAACTGAGAAATTGATAACTTTCTCATGAAGTGCAAAATTAGTAAAAAATGGAAAACCACTAAAGTTTAAAGTTTCTTAGATGTCGGGGTAGAATACAGAGATTCATTTAGAGTTAATGGCTTATATTTTTAAACTGCAATTTAAAAAGATTTATAAAGTAAAAGATCAAAAAATCTGTCAAGAATAAAGCATAATTATAGATGTCTTGTTGGTTATTCAAATACATGTGCATTATGTATTCTTGCTAAGAACCACTGAAATGTAGATATGATTGTCTCTTGCCCTTCAGGAATCTGGAATTTAGTATGTGCAGGTAAGATATATACCCACATAACTCTAACATAGGCCGATTTAGATAATGGCCTTCAGAAAGATCTCATGATCTTAGAGAGGAATTCAGAAATGGCTCACATCACAGTTTATGCCAGGCTCCTATGTGTCATATATGCTAATTATGGATAGTTCAAATAAGTGGCTTCTTAGAAGTACCTTTTATGTAAACATGTTAAGATTTAAAGGTGTCTGAGATAGGAGGGAAGGTAGGCACACTGGACAAGAAAGACCATCCTGATGCATCCAAGGAGACTTCACAGAACTTCATCCCTCGTACATGAAGCTTCAACCCCAACTCCAACTTGCCTACTGTCTCCAGAGTTTGGCTATTTACATAGGATCGATGTCTACCATTAAGCTAATGCTTTAAAATGCCTATCTCTAGCCTAGAATTTCTCCCAGTTATTTCTGAAACCTTTCTCTTTGTCAGTTATGGCATACTGAACCTTGTCTGGACTTTTGTCATTTCTTAAGCATCATACTACAAGTATCAATGAGTCAAATTGTCAATCCATCACAGAAACATTTAAGAGATCTCCCTAAAATGCTGATCTGAGATTAGATTATTTCTCTGTTTTAAATCCTATGGTAGCTCTTTTCCTGGATGAATAAAATATAAGTATTCTCATGGGGCACAAAAGACATCCTGAACCACCCCCTCCTCACCACACACACACACCTACTTTACACATCTCAACATTCCCATGGTTTATCCTACTGCTCAAGTCTGAATAACTCCATTGTCCCTACGACAGCCAGGCATCCTGTATTGTTGAATTGTATGTTTCCCTACATTTCTTGAAAGTAAATATGTGTTCTTCATTTAAGAACACTCTCAACCTCAACATTCATTCATTCATTCAATCATTCATTCACTACTCTGATCCTCCAATGCTGTAGCCAAACAAAGCAGTCTTTATGCATTACAATTTAAGGAAAAATGAATTACTGTTAGGTTTAGTTCTGACATTATATACAGTACTCTATAATTCTTCAAGACTCTACAATCCCCTCTGTATCAAATTACAAAGTTAAATGTTCCCAAATATGGTTAGATAAATCAGTACCCTATAACAAACTATTTAGTAGTGTTCGTAGGTTTTTTTGTTTTATTTTGTATAATATTTTTTAAAAAGTTAAAAATGCGTATTGTGCTTTTCCTGCAAGTCCACTAGTGGGCAGTTTAAAAATAAATATCCTTAGCTCCTTTTGCTTAAATTCTGCAAGTTTCCAGGGCAAATTTCCCACTTAAAAGGCCACTGTTGTTTCTATAACAGTTCACTTGACTATTAATGTATAAAGATGGCAACTTCTAAAAATAATGTAACAAGCAAAAAGAAAGAGAGAGAGGGAGGGAGGGAGGGAGGGAAAGGAAGGAAGGAAGGAAGGAAGGAAGGAAGGAAGGAAGGAAGGAAGGAAGGAAGGAAGAAAACCCCATATCCTAACAGCAAGAGTCAAGATACCAAGATCACACAGGCAGCTTACTGGGCTGAAACAACAGAGGGCCCCAAGTCCGAGCTGCTGTTCTATTTGGCATTCACCAGTCATCGTGGAAAGGCTATTCATTACCGAAAGGAAGATGACAATACCTATTATGCATCAAGCATGAGGATATTTTCATGACACATTTTACATGAGGTAAATGAATCCTTCATTAATTCCATCATTCAATCAGAACGTATCACACATCACTCATGAGTTCAACTACTTCAGGCATGACAGATATCACAGAGAGCAGGGTATGATGCCAAAATCCTTGTGAACTTGCAGTTACATAGGAAATATGGAGTGGTCACTAGGTGAATTTTGATCCAGTGCAGGGAATTTTGAGGGACTGGAGGCATGGGATATACCTAGGAAAGTCCCCTTTCTCAAAGCTGGAGGGTCAGGATGGGTTTCAGAAAGAAGTAATGTGTAGCAAAAGGCTTGAATGATAAGGAACAGGAGTGGTGGAGTGGCGGGGGGGTTCCCGGGTACAGAGGGAACAATAACTACTACCCCCGGTCCCTACTACAGAAGAGAGAGAATTCTGTGCTTTAAAGAAAACTGACATTCACAGTAGCTGACTCACAGGACACAGGGGAGGTCGGAGGCTGAGAGTAGAGTGGAAAGACCAGATCACCAAGGCCCTTTAAGCAATGTCCAGCAGACAATAGAGAGGAGGCACAGGGAGGGTGGGAAGCAGAGGAGATGCAGGCTTTAGAAAGCTCTCCAGAGCCAGGTGGTGGTGGCGCATGCCTTTAATCCCAGCACTCGGAAGGCAGAGGCAGGCGTTTCTCTGTGAGTTCGAGGCCAGCCTGGTCTCCAAAGCGAGTTCCAGGAAAGGCACAAAGCTACACAGAGAAACCCTTTCTCAAAAAACCAAAAAAAAAAAAAAAAAAAAAAAAAAGAAAGAAAGAAAGAAAGAAGAAAGAAAGAAAGAAAGATCGCTCTCCAGAGCTGCATAGCGGAGGGCACTACCCTGAACCAGCCCAGGAAGGTTAGACTTTTGTCCCAGTGTCTTAGTAGGTTGACACACCCCAACATGTCCCTGTTTGCATCCACCATAAAGGATTAAAGCCTAGGATTTGTGCCTTTTAACCCACATCTCCTTTCTGCTGCTGTAGGCTAGGGCTTGGTACTTCTGTTTCTTTGTAGCCTCTTCAACAAAAAACTTGTCACTCTTACTCAAACCATGGGACATTTAGTTTGGATCAGAAGCAACATCTTTATGATTATACATTTAAAAGGAAGATCAGTGTAGCTAGAGTTTTCCTGCCTTGCTACAGATCAGTGAAAAAATACATCTAAATATGGACTGACAGCCAAAATCTAACCATGTGACTTTCTGTATTATATTGGAATCCAAAGTCTTAACCATATCTTCTAACATTTTAGATGATTTTATGATCCTGCTTTCCTGCAAATTTTATGGGGACTTGGCAATAGCTGCAGGTTTTATAAAGCCTAATACCTTCTTTCCCAAGTTCTCTCTAGCACATTGTATTCTTACAGTTCACTCTGTAAAATCACATCAAGGATCTTACAGCATGCCATTTGCAATTTAGTTAATGTTTTCTTTAAAAAAAACTTTGCATTTGCTGGGTAATAAAGAAACCTTGATAATGAAAAACAGTTAATCTCAGTGCATTTTATTAGGGGGAGGTTAGGGTTGGTTACTCAAGGGGTTAGCATTTAGCACTCAGAGGCTTCAAAGTTCCTGGTAAGATCTGCTCTGGAGGAAGGCAGAAAAGGGAAACCCAGCAAGAGAGCAGCAATGACCAAGGGGCAGGAAATGCTGCAATGCCAGTACGACAAATCCAAAGCCCAAGGACTCATGGATCTGGCTGAGTTGAGACTGTGGAATTTCCAGCTGCAAACTGATACTGGAATGATACTGGAATGGCTTTGGGGTTGTTGAGATGGAATAATATATTTTCATAAGAACAAGGCATGACTTTGGAGTGGAGTAAAGGAGGGAGGTCTAGGTCTACACATGTAAATCCTTCAGAAACACATTAAAATCTTAACACCCCAGGTAGTGCTAGTGAGAGATAAGCCATTTGGGAAGTGATTAGGTCATGGGGTCTTAGTCCCCCACAGATGGGATTGGCCCTATAGTAAAAAGAGCCTCCTGAGAGTTCATTCACTACTTCTACTGAGTGAGACACAGCAAGAAGTCCATCTGTGAACCGACAGGAAGTAGGGCCTCAGCAGACAACAAGTAGTGTCTCCTGCCTCTAGACTTCTCAGTCTGCAAAGTGAGAGATAAACACACCTTGTCTATGAACAGACAAGTCTATGGAACTTTATTAAAGCAGCATGAACAGACTACACAGTAAGGCCCGACTGCCCTGAGGAGATGGATCTAATTCAAAACGTGACTGTGCTGGGTAAATTAGAGCACTGCGCTTACAAAGTATGTACACATCCACACACGCGTCCACACATGTACACACACAGGCAGATGTGCAAAACTGTATTATCACCTATGGCAACCACACTTGTGTGTATGATCTGCTGCTTCAAAACTATTGCATTTAGCATTCTTACCTCATCTGCAACTTCCCATATTTCTTCATCTCTCCATTCCCCATTGGGATCCAGGTTTTGTCTGAATGTTCCAGAAAAGATAAATACTTTCTATAACAATAAAGAAAATTAGAAAGTATGAATAACCTATACATCTTTTTATTTTTTCCTCTTTGTTCCAAAATATTTCAAGTAAGACATGAAACAAAACAAACACCCATGTATTCACTATCTATTTTTCTTAAATTGTAAGAAATTGTACTTTTATATCACTTTTAAAGTAAAAATGTAGCAGGGTTTGAAATTCTCTTTGACTTTTTTTTTCCCTAATTTCAATGTCTTTGGGATAAGGAAATTGAGGCCACTGTATATCGTGGAGAACGGACTATTTTCTTTTACTTATATTCTTCATTATAAAAAATGTAGAATCAGAAAAATTAAAAACAACATGTGTATGAGTTAGAATTAAATTTCCATAACAAAGTCCTATTTTTAAATGTATCTTCCTTGTATTTCACCGATGAAGTAGTTCCCTAAGTTAACACACAGAAACTTATTCAAGCACACATGCTCATTTAGTTTATAGACTTGTGCAGCATCTTACTTAAATAAACAGAGAATACCAGAAGGCAGGACAACTTAGGAACTCCTAAATGATCACAGACCAGCCATTTGTTCAAAGGCACTTGTGCCGGGGAGGAGGCAGATGCTCCAGGTGTGGAAACAGCCCTTCACAGCCATGACTGAGATGCTCCAGGTGTGGAAACATCCCTGCACGGCCATGGCTGAGATGCTCCAGGTGTGGAAACAGCCCTGCACGGCCATGGCTGAGATGCTCCAGGTGTGGAAACATCCCTGCACGGCCATGACTGAGATGCTCCAGGTGTGGAAACAGCCCTGCACGGCCATGGCTGAGATGCTCCAGGTGTGGAAACAGCCCTGCACGGCCATGGCTGAGATGCTCCAGGTGTGGAAACAGCCCTGCACGGCCATGGCTGAGATGCTCCAGGTGTGGAGACAGCCCTGCACGGCCATGACTGAGATGCTCCAGGTGTGGAAACATCCCTGCATGGCCATGGCTGAGATGCTCCAGGTGTGGAAACAGCCCTGCACGGCCATGGCTGAGATGCTCCAGGTGCAGTGCCACTTCCCCTTAGGTGGGCCATGCACATAAAAGAAACCCAATCTTAACAAGGAATCAGGCAATAGGGAATGTTTTAAAAATAATATTTAGTACTCTCTGTGCCACAGAAGACTGGCAAAATAATTTTGATGTTAACGTCTAAAATAACTTTCTTGCCTTTTCTTCTCCTGGTTGCCTCTCTGTAACTTTGAAAGAGCGATATATTCAGCTGAAGCACACAATAGGAATGTTTACTTTGGCCAAATAGAATAAAGCCATTATTCTGGAAGACTGAAAGGAGTGGATAAGATGTTTTATCTTCAAAACAGACAGTCACTAAAGGGAATGTGACTTGCAAAGACGCCTTGGTAGTTTGGTTCTGGTTGGGTAGGTCTGGCTACAAACAGGAACTCAGTCTCTTTCATTTCCATGCTTTGTCAAACAAAGCAAGTGCATCCCACTTCCATTCTCCCTGCATCTCCATCTCAGAGCATGGCATCTTCATTTTTTCAGTCTAAGAACTGAGAGGCATTCCTGATTTACCTCACTCCTCAGCCTACCTAACTGAAATGAGCCACCAGTCATTTATTTTACCCCCAAACTATATGTCAAATCAATTTATTTCTCAATTTCTGTTCCTACTGAGTGGTCCACACCATCGCTAGCTCTCTCTGTGTCACTGAGAGAGTTTCCTAATTGGTTTCTTTCTTTATACTCCTGCTTCTCTTACAATGCACTCAAGTAATTCATGATGAATGGAAATGGGTCGTTTCATTAACCTTTTAGAAAACTTGAACTGATTTTCCATTTCACTTAGGGCACACAGTCCTTTCGATGGCCACAAGATCTTATGGCCCCTTTCCACTTCATCCTAGTCTAACCACATAGACTTTCTTAACTTCTTCACATAACTTATTCTTCTCAACTAGAAATATCATCTTCCATGTTCTTCACATGGCAAGCTCCAGTTTTCATTTTCAAATCAAATTTCATTTCCTAGGGGCACTGTTCATTATCATCAAACCAAATTAGCTCCCCCAATTATTTTGTATATTTTCATTCCTTAAATAATGCTAAGCTTAGGTGCTGGAGATGTTGCTCAGCTGGTAAAAATGCTTACTTAATTTGCAAGAGGCTTGGGTCTGATCCCACAAGCACATAAACTGGGCACAGTTACAAGTGCCCATAATTCCAATACTCAGAAGGTAGAAAACAAGAAGATAAAGGTTTCGAGGTTACCTTCATTACATGGGAAGCCAGAGGCCAACACAGGTTGCATGTCTCAAAGAAAACAATTATGATTATGTACACATCTATGAATGCTTGGTTTTCAGTGTTCTTCTCTCCTGAAGACCATGTCTTTACTTTCTATTGTAGACACTAGCTTTGTATAAGTTCAAAAGATGTTGCCTGAATGAGTGTGCTCATATGGAGAAGTAAAAGTACAAAATAATCACAATCAGAGTAAATGTTACTTTTCTTCAATTGTGAAGGTAAACTTCTATCAGCTACTGTCTGGCTAATAAAGGTGTGTGTGTGTGTGTGTGTGTGTGTGTGACAGAAAGAATGTGTGTGTGACAGAGAAAGAGAGAGAGAGAGAGAGAGAGAGAGAGAGATATCTACTAAATGTGACCCAACCTGCAAGTATCCCAGTTCCTTAAAGTCTAACACTAGCAACCCATTGAACCTGGGAAGATTCATCATAGCTGCTTCAGAAATACAATGCTGAATTTTTATTCATAATAGTCTATAATATACATTTAGCTTATTAAATTTATGACATTTTAATTAATTTATTTTAAACATACACATTCAAAGTTATGAAGGAAGGAAGTTTTCTTTTAGGAATCTAAAAGCTTTAGCTGTGGTAGATTTATTACAATTCAGAAATCTGGCAAGCCTTTTGTTCATAATTTCTTGTCTAGTGAAAGGTAATGAACTACACATTCAATTTTAAAGAAAAATTGACTGGACAAACTGGTTCGGTTAGAATTCAATTGTATGCAATCAATCAGACATTCCATTCCTGTAATTCAAAGAGAACCTGGCAGTCGCTCGCTCGCTCTCGCGGTGCCAGCAGATGTCTTGCTTATGTTTCCTAAATGGTTTGAACACCCCACAAACCCCTCTGTATAACTGAAAGGTCCCTGGAGCTCAACCTAAGCTCCTTCTCTCTGGTTTACAGGTTCAACAGTCACAGCCCTGGGAAGTGGTATGGTTTGGCCAACATGGCACTCTCAGATCCATGCACCAAAGAAATGCACCTGGAACTTTCAATCACAGGGATCCCCTACTGGTCTTGTAAGAAACTACTCACTAATGAGAAAGTTAGGGCAAGCAAATATTTGATATTTATTTAATGTCATGTATGGTATAAAGGGCAATTCGTGAGACTCCAGGCAGAATAAAGAGATCGCCATTGTTCACCCCATGACTAATCTCTTCCCTGAAACTGACTCCTGCATTCCTCAACTCGGGGGAAGCAGCTGAACCTACATGGACTTCTCATGGCTGGTCTACCATTGTAATAGACACTATGCTTTAGTACTAGATGTCAAACTAAAACAAAAGGGCAATTCAGCTTATGTGACGACTGAATTTAATATAAAGTAAATAATGGGAGAAGTGAATGTGGCCCAAATGCTTGGCGATATTAATGTGGTAGTTGAAGTTTCTTATCATTTCTGTAGCAGCTTCTGTACAGTAAAAACCCATCTAGGAAGAACCATCACGATTCTCAGTTGCATTAGAATGCTTAAAATTAATCATTGTTTTGCTATAAAGAATATCCATCAGCTAAAAAATTATGAAGAATATATTTCTATTCAGAACTATTAACAGTTTGTAACAAATATAGATTGTCATACAATCAGTGTGTATGCCATTTATTTAAATATAGAAAAATGCATATAAGATAGTGGAAGTATAATTTCCTGGAAATCCATTCAGTGAGTCTTAACATTTTCTATACTACAAAGTTTTAGTATAAACCTTTTTAAAGACAGATAAAATGTTTTTCTTTCCTTTTTATTAAATATTTTTATTTTATAACTAACTTAATTTCACATATTGGCCACAGATTCCCCCGTCCTCCCTTCTCCCACCCTCAGTCCTCCCTCCTAATCCACCCCCCCATTCCCACCCCCTCCAAGGCCAGGTCTCCCATGAGGAGTCAGCCCAGCCTGGTAGACTCAGTTGGGGCAGGTCCAGTCCCCTCCTCCTCATACCAAGGCTGAGCAAAGTGTCCCAGCATAGGCCCCAGGCTCCAAAAAACAGCCCACGCATCAAGGACAGGTCCCGGCTCCACTGCCTGGGGGCCTTCCAAACAGTTCAAACTAATCAGCTGTCTCACTTATCCAGAGGGCCTGCTCCAGTTCCATGGGGGCTTTTCAGCCATTGGTTCACAGTCCATGTGTTTCCACTAGTTTGGCTATTTGTCCCTGTGCTTTTTCCAATCATAGTCTCAATATCTCTTGCTCATACAATCCCTCCTCTCTCTCTTGCCAATTGGACTCCTGGAGCTCCACCTGGGCTCAGCCATGGATCTCTGCATCCACTTCCATCAGATACTGGATGAGAGTTCTATCATGACAGCCAGGGTATTTGGCCATCTGATCACCAGAGCAGGTCAGCTCAGGCACCCTATTGACCATTGCCAGTAGTCTATAGTGGAGGAATCTTTGTGGATTCCTGGGGACCTCTCTAGCACTCTACTTCTTCCTATTCCCACGGGGTCTTCATTTATCATAGTATCTCCCTCCCCATTTTCCCACTCTGCTCTTGATCCAGCTGGTACCTCCCGTTCCCCTAAGCTCTCTTTCTCCCAACACTTGCTCTCCATTACCTCCCCACCCCCAGTTTGCTCATGTAGATCTCATCCATTTCTCTGTCATTGGGGAATCCCTGTGTCTTTCTTAGGGTCCTCTTTACTAGGTAGCCTCCCTGGAGTTGTGAGCTGCAGTCTGGTTATCCTTTGCTTTATATCTAGTATCCACTTAAGAGTGAGTACGTACCAATTAATAAATGGGACCTCTTGAAACTGAAAAGCTTTTGTAGGGCAAAAGACACAGTCAACGAGACAAAATGACAGCCTACAGAATGGGAAAAGATCTTCACCAACCCCACATCTGACAGAGGGATGATACCCAGAACATATAAAGAACTCAAGAAATTAGACGTCAAAATACCCAACAGTCCAATTAAAAAATGGGCTATAGAGCTAAACAGAGAATTCTCAAGAGAAGAAGCTCAAATGGCTGAAAGACATTTAAGGAATTGTTCAACATCCTTAGTCATCAGGGAAATGCAAATCAAAATGACTCTGAGATACCATCTTACACCTGTCAGTATGGCTAAGATCAAAAACACTGAAGACAGCCTATGTTGGAGAGGATGTGAACAAGGGGAACACTCCTCCACTGTTGGTGGGAATGCAAACTTGTACAGCCACTTTGGAAATCAATATGGTGCTTTCTTAGAAAATTGGGAATCAACCTCCCTCAAGACCCAGCTATACCACTCTTGGGTGTGTACCCAAGGAATGCTCAATCATACCACAAGGACACATGCTCAACTATGTTCATAGCATTATTTGTAATAGCCAGAAGCTGGAAACAACCTAGACGCCCTTCACCGGAAGAATGGATAAATAAAATGTGGTACATATATACAATGGAGTACTACTCAGCAGAGAAAAACAATGATATCATGAGGTTTGCAGTCAAATGGATGGAGCTAGAAAAAAATCATCCTGAATGAGGTAACCCAGACACAGAAAAAAAATGTTTTTTTCTAATTAAAGTATATAATCAAAGGTTTTGAATTTTAGGCTCAGAAATAGCTAAATTGTGTTGTATTTATTTGAAAATAGGACATATCAGTTATTTTATACCCTCCCTTGAATTCTACACTGTGTCTAACTATCTATATCAGTAAGTTCTAATTAATCACATCACAGTGTGATCATCTGAGGGTCCATCATGTATGTACCAATGCTCAATATACCTTCTCCAGGCCCTTCCTTACTCCAGGAGAATCAGTCCCTAGCTGCTAGACCATGCCATGACTTTTCCTAATACTCCCTAATCTGTGATTGCCTCTGACACTTCCTTTTTTTCTCTTCATATTGACCTGTCTTGTTCAGAGTCTCCCTGCCTAGAACCCCATGTACACAATCTTTCTAAACCTATAAACTTTATGATACTTTCTGATGTGTGTTCTTTACAACTTTCTTTGTGAAACTGTCTACACTCATTTATTCATACTTATAGAACATACCTCAGTCCAATAACAGACAAAGGAGGCATGACTATTTTCTTTATAGAATTACAAATGATAATAATAGCCATCACATACAGAATAATGCTAAAGCAATGTGGATAGGAGGAATCTAAACACTTTTCATTTGGTTCTCACAAAAGTACAAGGAATTATTATCACTATACTCATTTTACAAATAAGGAGACTATGACACAGAGAAATAAAACAAGTGGCCTAAGATTATACAGATTAGAGCCCAAACGCTGACAGAGCCACAAATGTGAGACAGCAGCAGTTAGTGATTCAGCATAGAACAATATATTCTGAATTCCACTCATGCAAGGTATTAAGTTACACATCTTATACAGAGGGAAAATTTCAGAAGAAAATTATTTTATTTAGTATTTCTATCATTCTTTTTGTAATTTTGCTACAAATTTTTTGATCATTGTGTTTAAATCTTGCATTTTAACTAGAATATCTACAATGTGTTCAAATTCTAAGCATTACTTAAATGAACATGCAGATAATTTGAAAATAAGACCTATCAGAAGTACAAGGAGAAAGTCATAAACAAGGTTTGAGACCCCATCTGGGTGTGGACAGTAAAAGCAGAGCATTTGCATTGGAGAAAAAAATCCTCAATTACTAAAGTCTGACTAGGAAACAGTTACATGTTTGCTGCAGACAGAAAACAAGGAAAGAAAGACAAGACAAACAGCAGGGAAGGAGGCAGCGACAGCAGCTTTGGGTCTGCTCATTTGTCACTGTCCACACACCGGCCCAAACCTCAGTTTCTCCCTTTGGTCTCAGTTGTTTCTTTAATCCCCGTCATAGGACAATGAGCATCATTCTGAGTTTCTCATTAGAAGTTTACAGGCTGGAATGGAACTCGGGGCATAACAAGGACAAGTGGTATCTCTACATTTGATATAACTAAAAAGTCTGTAATATAGCTACAAGCACAAAGTTTAGTAATTTTATATGGCAAATTTTAAGCTGTCACCTGTTGCCCTAGCAATTTCATTGTTTATATCCACACATGCTATCTGATAACTTCCAAAGTGAAAGATTGCCCCACTCTGTCTGTAGTAAGAATGATGGGTGGATGTTGGGTATTTTCAAACCATTAAGAAAAGAAGCCAGTGAGATGGCTCAGCGGATAAAAACATTTCCCATACAAGCCTCATGACCTGAATCCAAATTCCACATTCCACAGTGGGAGGAGAGAACAGATCCTGAAAGTTGTGCTCTGACCTCTGCAAGTGTTTCAAATCGTATATATAGCCACACATTCTCCTTTCCTCTCATACACATACCATGTACAATAAAAATAAATGAAAACAAAAAATAAAAGTTCTCGTCATTTACTCAGAAGAACTTCCAGTCTTCCAAATTTGTAACTGCAGCTTTAAAATAACGGTTTTTCACTAATCTTCCTGCTTAACAAGGTCCACAGTTCGTGAACATTTTCATCTTGGTATTCTAATTGTTTAAGCCAATGAGATGCCAACTATGAGCTTCAGTGTCTTCTCTTCTTGACTCGAAACTCAGAGCCAAAATAGAACAAATGGAAGAGGTTCTGCTTTGGAATGTACGTGACAGTCTGTCTTCTGGGCAGCAGGTATTCTGAGATTGCTTTCTAGATGCTAAACTGTGACAACAAACCAAACAAACAAAAACAAAACACCTGCCAGGAACTACTCTAACCACTGCATCTTGGGACTCCACAGCTAATGCTTCAGGATCCCTTGTATGAGAGAGGGGATGTTTTTCACGTGTCCGAAAACCAGTGGCCAATGAGTCTAGTGTATTACACTAGCTCAGAGTAGAGTGATCTTCAGAAGCATGCCCTTGTAAGAAGAGTCACAGGAGAAAGGAAAAAATGTAAAAGCAAACAAAATTAGTTCTCCTTGGATATTCAGTACTCTCTTGATTCTTTGTGTCTGTCTAAAAATCAAACTCCAGGAAAGGAAAAGCATGTTAGGAAAAGTAAAGTAGCCCTTAGTTTAGATGTCAAGTATGTGAGGACGTTGTCCTCTTCTCTTTCTTAGGTATTTCCATGATGTTCAAAATGTGTCATTGAGACAATGTTAACCATGCGGGCAGATGTCCTTGAGACACTGAGCAAAACTACTCTATGGTCCTCATCAGCATTTCTGGAGGAGCCTCTGAGTACATTTTCCCATGTTTTATGTAAACCTTGATGCTCTAAAAGAGCAGAAATGAAAACAGGCAAGTCTGAAGATTCACTTACGCAGAAAGGCAAGACAATTTTCCCTAACTCCAGCCCATTCTGTTGTCTTCTGGGTCTTGTTTCTGTAACTTCCTAAGCAGAACTAGCAAGGAGTAGAGAGCCCTTCTATTGTGTGCCAGGCACAATGAAGGGCAAGAGGAGTGACCTTTAAGAGTTGGCTTTTCTAGTGGGTAGCTGTGTGTGAACAGGGACAACAGAGGCAAAGATGTCACTGCGTTCTTTAGAACTGGGAGCAGAAGATTTAGGGAAACTCCATGGCAATGCTTCTCTGACAACCACACTGGCCTCCACTGTTCTCAGCATTTTTACTTGCCTAATTCTATCACCTCAGGAAACCTGCCTGCCTAATGTTTCTTTATCTTTAGACAGTCTGACAATCCCTTTTGTCTTTTTAAGGAAAAAATGATGTTTCCACAACGCCAGCCAGGATGTAGCTTCTGGAGAAACAGCAAACTATAGAAATGAATTGAAAGCATCAGTTTGGCAGTTACAATATTTAGTGCCTCACCACGTGAAAGGAGCAAATGTTTTGGGAAGATCATTTGTCAAGAATACAAGCATTTTCTTGGTCTAGATTTGCAGTTGGTCTACCTGGTGATGCTTCTGGCATGCTAATTTTGTGTTAAAAGTACAGGGGTGCTTAAAAGAACCGTCTTAGTGGAGTGGGTTCTGTGCTTAGCAGAACAAAAGGAGGAAAAGTATTGGAGAAAGGGCAAACAGCAGCCCCAACACTGCCAATGTCTTCTGGCTTTGGTCTCAGTAAAGATCTCTTGGTTTGCATTTGGGGCACTTTGGCAAATGTTGCTGTTCTCTTCTGTACAGGAAGGATGTCAGCTTGTGCAGTAACACACACACAGAACGGCACTGTACAGTGAGAGGAAAGACCCTGTATGACCCAAATCAAGGGTGGAAATTTACAGGCTATAGATTAATCTGACATAGTTCTTCCTATTCCAACTCCAAAGGACAATCACTTCACTTTTGATTTCCATTTCCACTGTGTCATGTCAAGAGCTCGTGATTTCAGAAGCATTTTTCACATCTTGCCAAGCATTTACCCATGGGCTGCTATTGCTCACTTGGAGCTCTGACCACTGACACAGGACTATGAAACCAGTCATAACAACACCCCAGGCTGCTGCTACAGACTGTGCTTTAGGAAAAAAATAAAAGCACTACCAAAACATTTCAACAAATATACATCACACAGAATTCCAAACATTGGGAGGTTTTTTTATGCCTTACTGTACATTTTTCTTCCACAGCAGGAGAGATAGCAGAACCCACCAAATATATTTTGCAGAGTGATAAGAATTTCTTAAGTACATCAAACAATGATAAAAATGTTGTGTTTTTACAATTTTGTGCTCACCTGTGGAATTACTCCAAAAGCTTTCCTCCATTCCTGTAAGGTCATGGAGTTCCATGAGACACCATCGATCTGTATATCGCCTTGAACGTTCAACAAGCGTAAAAACGCTGACAGCAGAGTACTCTTCCCTGAGCCAGTTCTTCCTAAGAGGCCCACCTAAGGTGTAAGTGATGGGGTTACTCCTGAGATAAGGAAAGCACACTGCAGATTCCACTCAGGACTGCTCCTCAATTAAAACCAGCAGGACTGTTTCTCTTGCTACCCAGTCATTTAAACCTTTTACACACTCCCAGTTCTCATCATTAGCAATACAGGAAAAATAATCAGGAACAGAAATCAGAAACTGGCCATCAGGGATTGTATTCCTGATGCTGGCTTCATTGGCCACTGATGAGAACAAGGTGGAAAGTGCCCATTTTTTACATCAAGAAAAGGTGAAAATAGCCTATCTAGATGTACATCAACTCTACAGATGAGCTCAAACTAAAACCAGGGACCTACAGCTAAGATGTACTTTTGAACATGGATAAAAACTTGAAAACTGACTCAAAACAGGCCTAACATTTATTTATTGCCCCCGGACAAGGGAGTGTGGCTCATTAGTGGAGCCACACTTTCTAGCATGTACAAGGCCCTGGGCTTGGGCCCCAGCATTGAAAGGGGGAAGAAAGATTCTGCCCCTAAGAAATTAAACAGTGTCAAGTTTAGACCTGATGATAAAATAAGATAAAGATAAAATATGTTCAGGAAAGTATATATTCTCATAGAATACAGGTTGATCTGAGGTTTCAATATAGCTTAGCTCTGGCAATGTTCAAATCAAGTGCTACTATATGACCCTAGTGGCAAGAAGGGAACTTCAAGACGCTAAAAAGGAACTATTATTAAAGAAACTACTATTAAAGAAACTATTCTCACTATCCAAAGACCAAGGCTACATGAGGACAGCATTGGATCAAGGCTTCCTCCAATTACATGAGGAGATCAGCAGTCTAGGCAGCCCTCAAAGCTCACACACTTTGTTCTGATAGAGGCTTGGCTCCCTAAGATCATTAACTGACCAAAGAAAAACCTGCTGAATATCTGCAGCACTTAAAATGTGTTTCATCCTGTTCACATCGCCCCTTCATTTCTTATGATCTGACCTCTTTAGAGAGAAAGTGTCATCTATAAAAGTGCTCTTTACATAAATTCACTGCAAATTAGTACTTTAAATATATTATAAAATGAACTTCTAATTATTTGCAGATCCTATACTTATTTCATCATAGGCTAGTAATAACTTATAAACCCAAACCATGGCATGGGGCTCAATAAATGAAAATAATAAAAGTAACTTACAAGGTATTTATTAGTAACTTGGTAACAATGTAGGCCTTTGTGATAAGCTGGTAAAGAGTAATAACAATAATCACTGCCTTCCTAAGCAACAGAAGAACTCTGTAAGGTAATTTTTATAAATCTCTTTTCTTGGGAAAATATGACCAAGCAAATATTATGCAGAAGTTGGCAATTATTTATGTTCTCTATTCCTTGTGTTTATATAAAAAATATATATTCAACAAAGGTTGCATAATTTACCTTGTTTTTCTGTTTCTCCATCAGGGATAATGTGGGCTTACACAAGATCCTCAATAAATACTTACTTGAACTGAACGAGGGATAATTAGTTTGGAGGATAAAGGATGAAAAAATGGATGGATGCAAGAGTGGATGAATAATGGACCAATATGCCCTTGGTTTACAAAAGGTGCTCAATAAAGACTAGGGTTGGCTAAGACAGATAGATGAGCCAATGAATGAGCGGATATATATTTATTTGACCTTACAAATAAATAATAGACTTATTTAATTTCGTTCAATTACTAGATCAAATCTTAATTTTAAAACTTTGAGGAATTCCATGTGTACGTTTCTATTTCTGCACTAGCCCATGTTGAACATGTACATGTACATATTCGCCATATGTTCTAATTTTTCCAACACTGCAGTGAAGCATTACATAAGAAATCAGAATGTATCAGTGCAGGTGATATACAGGAGAAAAAAAAAGAAAGTGAAATTCAACAAATGAAAGTGATATTTGGTAGAAAGAACTTTGAAGTACAAATCCCTAGTAGGGTAAATGACCATGCTGCATTTCTTCCAAAAGGAAATACTGAAATATTCAGATAATTCAAATGACTCAGTTCTTATGTTGGGATAATACTGGGCTGAGAGGCAATTAATAAATATTTTCTTTAGCTTTAAACTCTCCAGCTATTGCTCTGGTTTCCTCACGTCAAAGTGCTGACATGTATTATGTCTGACCAGTTTTTCAACAGCAAGGAGCCTAATTAGTTTATACCCTAACAAAGTCATCTTGTTGAATAATTGTCACATAATAATTATCTTATTTGTAAGAGTACTCCCTGCAAATAAGCTCTTAAGACGTATCCTAAGCTCAATTCAATGTTTTTTAGTAACTTCAATGTATCTCATCTCTGGAAATTTTGGATCAAGATAAATCAAACTATGATGTGGAAAGCTAAGCAGTTCTGAACTGAGTATTAACAGGAGTTGCACTGTGTTATGAGTACGGCAGTTGTGGTGCGGTCCCTTTAAAGCACTGTACCTGCACT
Source organism: Peromyscus leucopus (assembly GCF_004664715.2). Lineage (NCBI taxonomy): Eukaryota > Metazoa > Chordata > Mammalia > Rodentia > Cricetidae > Peromyscus > Peromyscus leucopus. The sequence goes on from NC_051065.1 coordinate 9,123,413, forward strand.
TAACAGGAGGCAGAGGGAAATGCACTGTAATTATCTCATTTCTTTGTGGTCTACAGAAACCAAGACAGCCAGTCAAATGCAATGTAGATTCACAGGTGATTATAACTGAGACCCTGTTTCGTATTAGTAAGACACATGGGCTACTCAAATGATTGACTGACTCAGCAGCTTCACTCCAGATTTCATAAAGACAGAATGAGGTGTATGCTTAACAAATCAAACACATATTTAGGTGTGTTGATTTGATCAGAACACAGATATTCTAATGAACAATTTTTTTGTACTGCAGTATTTTGAATAGACTACAAATGGAGACAGCAGCTAAAGTTATCAAAAGAGATCCTAAAGGAATAGATCCCTAAGAAGGATTAAACATCTAATTACAGGACTATTCAGTACTATAATATAATGCAATGTGCTAGCTGAAGAATTTGGTAAGTACAGATTTATCTATTAGGGCAGATCTAACTCACAATTAAAACCCCTGTATTTTGTGTGAATATAGGGGCCCATGTGAGACACTTAGATAGATAGATGGTAGGTAGGTAGGTAGATAGATAGATAGATAGATAGATAGATAGATAGATAGATAGATAGATAGATAGATATAGATGATAGATGGATAGACAGACAGACAGACAGACAGACAGACAGACAGACAGACAGATAGATAGATAGATAGATAGATGGAGATAGAGAGATAGATGATGGACGGACGGATGGACAGACAGACAAACAGACACAGACAGACAGATTGATTGAATTTGAATCCACTTCAGAAAAGTAATCTGGCTGTTAAAAATTTAGATTAAAATAATCAAATGCTTTTAAGGAAAAGTTTGAAATTAAAAAGGAAAAAAGATTTCTGTGTTTGTGTGTGTTGCTGGGGACTGAAGCCAGGGTGTCAGTTTGCAAGGTAAGCAGTCTACCAACTCAGCTATGCACCAAGCCACAAATGTATTTTTAAGGAAAAATTTGTAAATTAGTTGTTATGGTCTTCATGCATTGAAAATGAACAACAAAAAATAAATTTTGTGAGATATTTGATTAAGAGCCAATAAAACAAAACATTTTCTCCTGAAGTAACTTTCATAAACAAAGTGTTTTAATACCAAGATTAAATAATTTTTCTACACAAAATATTTACTTTTTCATATAGCTAAGAACACTAAATTCATTAAAAATCAAAAGATTAGTATTTAAGCACAATTTTCAACTGCCTTTTAAATAAGCAATTTGCCTGAAACTGACTGTGCATAATGTTTTGCAATATCAAAAATATTCAAACATATTTGAATTTATTCCTTCATTCAATTCAGCATATGAGAAATATGTTTGAAACATCCTTTTATAATTTAAAGGCAAGGCTGTAGAATTGATATTCTGGAGACAACTGTTCAGAATGCTGTTTTAAAAGTCAATTCCAATTCTAAGGAAGAATGTGACCTACTAGTAAGATTAAGTCATTTACTCATGTGGAGCTTGGAAATAAATCACTCTGATTTTTCCTTTGGTTTTTTTTTTTTTTTTTTTTTTTTTTTTTTTTTTTTTTTTTTTTTTGAAACAAGGTTTCTCTGTATAACAGCCTTGGCTGTCCTGGAACTTGCTTTGTAGATGAGGTTAGCCTTGAACTCTCAGAGGATTCACCAGCCTCTGCCTACTGAGTGCTGGGATTAAAGGCGTGCGCCACAACTGCCAGGCAAGTCATACCACCTTAATTAAAAAGACTAAACAGCAGATTTTCTGTCAGGGAGGTAAAGCCACAGAGCAAAGGACTGTGCCCTAGAACTAGAGAGAAAGATAAGCAGATACAGTCACACTTGACAAGCAGAAATCAGCAAGGAGAAACCTCGAGGGAGCCAGTACCAAAAGTCTACTGAAAAATGGCCCTGGCTAATTGTGGACTATGGAGAGGGAAGCCATCTCCAGCACCCTCCAGTGACCTCTCTGGAAGACTAGAGGAAGTTCCCTTAGGTTTCAAGCAACCACAGGAGAGAGGGATTATTCTGAGATAGGCCAGAACATTATCTTCCTTTTAAGACCCGCTCTTGAGTGACTCTATTTTATCATATCTACTTCCTGGAGATTTGTTTCCAGAGCCCAGCCTAACTTTAGGAAACAGAAACATTTAGTGCCAGTCTACTCTAACTCTCCTGCACTATCAAAAGGGGTGAACAAGCTGTTGGCACTTTCACATTCACAGCTGAAGGCATAATTTCTCCAACCTACTAAGACGTAATCACAGAGCTACAGAACTCTACATGCTAACATGAATCCAGTCAATTACTAACAGCCTATTATTACAGTCTCATTACCCAAGCAGATCACATATGTCTAGCTTTCAAGAGAACAATTACTAAACATGGTAAAAAGAAAAAAAAGTAAATAATAAGCAATATTAGGAAAGAAGAAAGTCAGATGTGACAAAGACACATAATTAACATACTAGGAATGGAAAACAACTATGATTAATGTGATAAGGGTTTTATGGGAAAGTTAGCATATAGAAACAGATAGATCATTAGTAAAAAGGGGTCATTCCAAGACAGAATCAAAAGAATTCTAAAACTTTAACAAAAAAATTGCTCCAACAAAGATGAAGAATGCCTTGGTGAGGTCACCAATAGTTTAGATATGTCTGAGGAAGGAACCTTTGAGTGTGAGGATGTCAATAAAAGCAGCCAACATCAAAAATGCCACAGGAAAAAAATAACAGGATAGCCAAGAAACATGAAAAACTAGAAAAAAGTGTAACATGTATATAATGTAAATCCCAAAGAAAGAAAGAAGGCAAAAAAGGTAGGAGGAAGGGAAGGAGGAAAACAGGAGGCTAGAAATAAAGGACTGAGGGGATTATTTCAAACACAGCAAGAATCCCACCCCTCACAATCAGTATCATCTACTCCACACATAGAGAAAAACATGCAGAATGTTGTTCAAAGCCAAAGAGCCATACCACAGCAAACATCTTGAAATTACAAAAATTACGAAAGAAAACCTTTTGAAGAAAGCCCAGAGGAAAAACTCATTATTTACCAAAAAAAAATTTTTGATAAGAATTACTTAGAACTTTATGAACACCATAAAATCAGGAAATTAGTGGAGTGAAAGAGAAAAATAAAACCCACCACCGTAGGATTACGTAGCTTGTCACACTGTCTTTCAACAGTGTAGGTGATATAAGAAGCTACCAAACAAACCTACAGGCAATGTGCTGTCAACAGACTTATCTTGCTAAGAGAACTTCTTCAGAGAAGAGGAAAGATGCAACTTAGATCAACAAGAGACTGCAAACTTGGACCTCAATGAATAAAGGAAGCACTTTAGAAAGTAAAAGAAGTGGCAGCAAAATGAGAAATCTTACTTTTCTCTTAGTGGAACATTTTAACATGCATTTGCTCACGTAGAATATGTAAATAAATGAAACAAAGCATTAAAATAATGTAAAACACAGGAGGGAGAAATTGGGACGATAAGGTACTGATGCTACTTATGTTATTACACATTTTTAAATGGACCTGGATTCATTGTAAATATATATTGTCAACTCTAGAGAAAACTTTAAAAGTTCACAAAAGTAGAATTACTATGATAAGAAAAGAGAAAGACTTGGCATCATAAAATACTAACCACAACAGAAAGAAAAGGATTGAAAATAAAAATAGGAATAAAGATCAAGAGTACAGAACAAAAAGCAGGAATGAGCTGGAAGTACAACTGTGATATGCCGGCCCCTCTGGATGTACAGGGTCTAAATGCACCACTTGAGAGAAAGAGGTCGGTAGGGGGCCCAAAGAACTAAGACATACCTACACATTGTCCAACGAAAGTCAAGTTTAAAGTTTCATATAAATTAATTAAGGCATGGATAAAGTTACACTGTGCTGATTAAACTATTTGTTGCTACCTTTTATAGTGATGGTTGTATTTTTGGTACATATTACGTGTTTAATGGCATCTACAGTTGGAAAATCAGTAATTAATTACATATTTAGCAAGAACACTCATGTTCAAGTACAGTCACATTTATAATAAGCTATTGTATAGATTCAGGACTATGCAATTTAAATTTTCTAAGAAACATAATGACTTCCCACAGCAACACATTCAACTATGTATACAGAATACTGATTCTATAATTATGTTACTATTGGGTTTTACTAACATGGCAATGGTTGTTGGGACTCACTGAACATATTGAAACTCACTAACAAAGCAAGTAATGTTGAAATCTTACCCTTTGGCCAGGACTTATTGAAAAAGAAATGTTCTCTAATATGGGATTCCCATCATCCCCATATTTCACAGTGAGGTCTTTGACAACCATTTCACCCCCAGAGGGCCAGATATCAGTTTTCTTCACATGTTCATTCTCAATAACTAAAACTTTAGATGGGTCTTCAGGACGTAGTCCTTTCGTTATCTTGTTATACTCGCTTTCTTCTTTTGGTATATCAATAAACTTAAAGACTCTGCTCACAGATCGCATCTGAAATGAAAATAACAGTATTTTTGTTTGGTTGAGAACTGTAGACAGTACCATACTTAGAGTTTGGTGTAGCCTAAAAAAAAAAAAAAAAAACAACTTCAAAATTATGACGCAAGTTACACCCAGCACTTGGTTATTTGTCAGGGTTTTCAGTGAAGTATCAGGAAATAATTAGATATAATTAAAAGCTTAAGCAGAGAATCAACTAAGACTTATATAATTGGGTTCTGTAGAAACCTGTTTATTTTTGAGATTGCTTAAATCTCAGTTACAAAGTCCACACACAAATAACCAAAATATTCTCAAGGACGTAGATGATGTCAAAGAGAAATATTATCCCCCTTATGACAGTACTGAACAACACTGTACAGTTAGTATGTTGTAATAAAATGTATCATATTTTTAAGCCTCTGCAGAGAGTTCTGTCTTTCTCTACCTACAATTTTATATGTCGACTCAGTTATGAATAGATGCTTGATGCTTAGTCAATTTTTAATGAGTCCACACTGCTCAAATTTAAGTCATTGCACAGACAGGAAGTCAAAATTTTATACTGTTAATAAGTTACTTAAAAATAAATTTCCATCATCAGCAAAATGTGACTATATATAAAGGTTATATTTTCAAGTAAATATGCATCTATAGTTATTCCTACTATAACATGATTATTCCATCCCCTTAAAGTAGAAATATCCTTGGGTCTGGTGGCCACATGGTAAAATTAGCAGAATAATATACACTGACAGCTAGGTCAATGTAATTGTGATAGAGCTTTTGACACTCCCTAGAAGGGAGGAGAGGAGAGTCCTGGACCCTCACCTGGGATTCCAACCATCAGTCCCTCTTGCTTCCCCTCTGCAGTAGTTTGAATGTAATTGGCCTCCACAAGCTCATTGGGAGTGGCACTATTAAGAAGTGTGGCCTTGTTAGGTTGGTGTGGCCTTGTTGGCGAAAGTGTGTCACTCTGGGGGCAGGCTTTGAAGTCTCCTATGCTCAAGCTATGCCTAGTTCTGTTCACTTCCTGTTGCCTGTGGATTAAGACGCAGGACTCTTCTCAGCTTCTTCTCCAGCACCATGTCTACCTGCACACCACCATGTCCTGCCATGATAATAATGGACTAAACCTCTGAACTGTAAGCAAGCCCAGTTAAATGTTTTCCTTTATAAGAGTTACAGTGGTCATGGTGTCACTTCACAGCAATATAAACCTTAATTAAAACACCCTCCCTTTTCAGCTGCCTATGATCTTGGGAGACCCTAGAGTATTTAGGAAAAAAGGAAGTGGGAAGTTAAACAAGAGGAAGACTTGTTGGGGCAGCTTTTATGAGGTCATAATCCATGATGGAGTTGAAATTTGTGGTAATGAAATTGTTTTACATTCACCTATGGTCTATAAGTAACCTGTCATCTAGGTTTACTGTAAGGCCAGTAAACTAACTCACTGTTTACCAAGTCAGACTTTATCTTACTTTTGTCTGTCTTCAGTGTCTAGTTGGGGATAAAAAGATATGCTCACATATCCTCAGGAAAAGGATTAATTAATGCAACAATTTGACTTATAAATCCTTTAATACAATATTCAATAACATGTATATATAATGTACACAGAAATAAATGAACTTGACTACTTTTAAGTGTAGTCAAGATTTTTAACAAAAAATACTGCTCTAAATAATTATGATTACTTTCTACTCAATACTTTTGAAACACACTGACATACAATATATACTATCTGTTTGAGTGATAGTAATTGGTCCTATTTGAATGAAGACATGAATAATATATGAATGAGTAAATACAAGCAAATAAATACCTAAATCTTGGTAGTTTTGAAAGGTAATATACATTTTTTGGCACAAGCACTATAACTTACATTCTCCATCAGTAACAGGCACCATTAAAGACAAATCCAGAACATCTAGCATTAAATGTGCAAAATGGGACATACTTATCAGGTGTTAAAAGTGAAAGTTTGTAGCTTGTTTCTTACAGTCTAGATACTTAAAATTACTCCAAAGTATGACTATTCTCTAATCAAAAACACTTTATTTCTATAACAGTGAGCACCCTCCATAACATAAAGCAAAGTGTAGTTCTATTCAGTATCATGGAACATTTTCTCACAGTCAGATAAAGTAGCAGGTGCAGGAACTTTCTACACTGTCAGTTTTATTACTATTGAAATGCCATAATGGAATTGGTCAGTCACTAACCAATTCTTTGAACCACAGGGCTGTCAGCATGTTGATTGCCTCTAGAAAGAGAACTCACATCAGAACCAAAGCAGAAAATTCAATGATTGTCTTTCAAGTTTCAAAATTTGGCTTTTCAAAGTTAAGACATAATGAGAGTTTGATGTTTTCAGTCATATGAACATTGGCTTTTAAGATCTCAAAGGCCAAGGCCCAAGTAAGGTATATCACTGTAGGTGTTCATGGCTTCCAAGCAACTGACCGTTTGAGCTCAGGCTCTGGTGTCAGAAGCATGAGTTCAAGTCCTACAAAAATGAAAATCTCTAGCCTAAAACACTGAAGACAAAGTGTTTTTGCAAAAGTATGACCTGAGACGAACTTAGGATGGCTGGTAAACAGCCTTCTCATCCTACAATATGAGGCAAAAAGAGGCTACCCATGAATAAGGGCAACTTGGAAGCCTTAAATACTATGGTGTTTCCCTAAAAAGTGTCCTGTCTTGTAACCAAACTTCAGTATCCTAAGGGGCATGGAAGAAACCAAGAAAAAGCTCAGCAAAATAAAGATGACATAACAGGATTAAGTCTCCCAGACAATTCTTCTAGACAACCTAGGAACATTTGTGAATCAGAGACAGAGAGCCTCGACTCTACTTGGAACCTGGCTAGATCTCTGAATTAGCCAGAATATTCTTCCCTCCACTCAGGAAAAAAAAAAAAAAGGCATGTTCAAATAGTAAATAACTTTAACTACAGCAAAGTTGAAGCCATTGTATGCTTCACTGTATGCTTAATTTCGTTGTATGCTTGATTTCATTGTCAGGGAGTCACATCCTCTATAAAAATGGATCTCAGGTTTGTGGAAAGCTCAAGCAATTTGGTAGATCTTTCTTAAGAAAAAGAATTCAAATTATACATATCAAATTAAATAAATAGCTGTTAATGTCAAACCATAAAGGAGGGGGCCATCCTTCTTGGAAACAAAACTTCCAGATCCAAGACTAGAGGCAGCCCCTGTCATGCTAATGACCCTCTCACTATCTGAAGGAAGATTCAACTGATGCCTCTCTTGAACCCATCCTTTCCCTAAACCTAGTAGTTATGAACTGGATTGTAAATGTCCCTCAAAGCTAAAGTCTTGGTCCCAAGATGATGGAGTTTTGGGGACATAGTAGAAATAATGGGAGGTAAAGCACAATTGGGAGATGCAGGGCCCTGTGGGTTCATCCTTGAGGGGATATTTACCATCCTAACTCCCTCCTCCAACTTCTTGGCTTCCATGAGGTAAGCAGCCTTCTCTGCCACATATACCTTTTGCCATGATATTCTGCCTCACCAAAGGCCTAAAGTAGAGGCAGTTTATCCTGTACTGAGACATCTGAGACTGTGAGCCAAAACAAATGCCTCATCTTTCCATGCTGTTTGTATTAGGAATTTTGTCACAGCCACAGAAATCTGACTAATTCCAGGGTCTCTGAAAGGGCTTATGCAAACGAGAAGACCTGAAGTTTATATTTCCTGGTTTGGTGATTAATCCATTCTACTATTATAGTAGCTGTTCACAGTATTTCTTGTTTTACTATAATAATGGAATATTCAGACCATCTAGTGTTTAGCACCATTTATATCTTTGTTCCTAATGAATAAGGCCATTGTTTTCTCTCCTATGCAGTGATAATGGGAGTACTGGGAGAATGTCAAGGTATGTCTTCAAGCCTGGGGATTTATAGCTCAGCCTCTCAGTCTAAGAGTAAACACTGCTGATTGGATTAGACAGGGGTTACAACATACCAGACTAGTTTTAGTTTCCCCTATTTGCTTTCATGGAACTTTTAAAATTCACTTAATTCTTTTAAAAAGAATGTCTATTATACATTTCTATGTGATACATAAGAACCACGGAGTCATAGTGCTGGAAGGTGGCTCAGAGTAGGCAGTTATCATAAGAGCTGTAGACTGACATACTCCCCAGTATCAAGCTATGTTCCCTATGCATAGAAGGGTTAAGAGGGAAGTAGTATGGGCAGCCCTGCCCAGGAAGGTAAGTCAGCCGAGGACAGGAAAAGTCTCTCTGTGGCTACAGTTTAATTAGAATGAGGTTAGACAAGGGATTAGCACCTTTTGCTCTCATACTTTGAAGGTAAAAGACAACATAAGAGCCAGGTGCTAAAACACTAAATATATTCATTATCTATGGCAAGGAAAACTTAACATAACATAGATTCTATATGATTCTATAAAATTAGAATTCAGCCAAGATGAAGTGAGAAGTTTGCTTGAGATTCATGTACTTCAAGTAATGTTGGTACATTACTTAATTTCATTAAGAGCTAAAACTTTCTACTGAATATCTTGAGGAGGAGTTGATCCATAAAACTGAATGTCATTATCTTTATAATAATGTCTAAAGGTACTAATCTAAGCATCAGGATAATGATGATGGCAATAACAAAAAGTCATTCAATAGCTTCCTCTCAATGCTACTTTAAGAAGGAAGCATTTCAGTCAAATGAAAACAACTCTAGATTTTCCTGCTCATCCTTTGTTGCTAATTATAGAAATCATCACAGCCTGTTCAGGAATCCGGAAACACCTCATAAAAATATTTGCTATATTTACTTCAATTGTTTAGAAGCCAGGACAACAAAATTATGTTTCAATGACCAAACACTCCAAAAGCCATGGCAACAGAGACATTACTTCCCATGCTTGAAATGTTCATCAATACTAGACGAAAATGCCATGACTGAATTTAGAAAGACTATGAGGAGAATGGAGTGATGTCTCAGTAATAAAGAGCATTGGGTGCTCTTCCAGAGTACCTTGGTTTTGATTCCCAATATCCACAGAGCAGCTAGCAACTGTGTAACCCAAGTTCCAGGGGAACTAACACCTCTCCTGGCTTCCATAGATATCAGGTATGCATGTGGTGAATAGATGCAGGCAAAACAGCCATACACATAAAAAATAAAATCAGCAGTATCATCCAGCTAAAAATCCTACAACTGCAACAGAGACCTGCCTGCAAGATACATTGGTGCAATAGTGGCACTGGGGTTATGGACTAACCAACCATTGTTTGGTTGGAGTTAAGGCCCATTCCATGCGATAGAATCCATACTTGACACTGGGCCATAGAGGAAAGCCTACTGCTATTATTCACCTAAAAAAATATAGCACTAAGATGGCTCCTAATGACATATTGCTGTACCCATAGACCAGCACCCCAATCAGCCCTCATCAGAGAAAGCTGTGGGCTCTATAAGAAAGGGAGGCAGCAAGATATAAGATCAGAGGTGGCAGATGACACCAAGGAAACACTGTCATCCAGACAAAACCAAGCTGACACACATGTAAACTCACAGAGACTCTGACAACATGCACAAGACCTGCACATGTCCAGACCAGACAAAAATTCAAGCATGAGAGAAGCACAAATGTCTCACTCCTGACCAAGAAACTATTTGCAATTGATGACTGCTGGGAAAGGGAAAAATCAGTTTTCTTCAAATCTACCACACTCCAAAGCAGGCCTCATGCACAGGAGTAGTTGGCCAAGACAATATATAAGCATAAGGAGCAGAAGATGGCATATTGGCCATATTTCTGCTGACCCTTGGTCTAAGGGTATAATTACTAGTAGATGGAAGAACCACTAGCAAATCGTTCTTGTCCTTTGTCAACAATGTGTACATAAATATCTTCACTGTATACAAAGGATAATGCTGACTGACAGAACACTTTGGAGACAGTATAATATTTAAAAATCTAGATATTAGAAAAAACTACTGAAATTTTGGTAACATATTTTGATTTGCTGCTTTAGATTTTTCATTAAAACAATAGATATATTTTCATACAATATATTTGACCATATTCTTTCCTCTCCCCCACCTCCCTACCCACCCAACTTCATATTCCCTCTTTCTCTTTTCAAACCAAAACCAAAATAAAATAAAAATACAAAAATTACCAAAGAGAAATGAAGCACACACACACACACACACACACACACACACACACACACACACACACACACACACCTTTGTCTACAAAGGTTGGGGTGAGGTACTGTCATAAACCCATAAGCTTACAAAGCTAAACCTATTTCCTATTTCACCCTTAATAGAAAAAGTTTGCTGATGCTTGTGATGTGAGTCACAGAAAGTCAAAGCAGAAATGAGTCTGCACAATCACCTCATCCAGTGATTCAAAAGCCTAGACACACATTAGGAGACACAGACAACAGGTCCTGTCACCTTGACCCAGTAGAACTAAGTTCACTGGTCTCTGTGAACGTCAAGAAGCTTTATTCTAGCATTTTTTTTTCATGTTCAGCAGACTGAGAGCCCATGATCTAATCCATTCTTTCATTGTACAAATGAGAAAATCTAAACCAGGAAGTAAAGTGGCAGGGACAAAGCCTTCCCTAACCATTTTCCAAGCTTACCACACATTTTTGTACACTTCAGCAATTCCTGAGGGAGCTAGGTTCGTGTACTAATTCAAGGCTTGAGAACATCAGCCTATGTCTTTGTTGGCTGCAGTAACACACTGAGTTAATTTTTGATCAGCTATAGTAACTGCAGAGTAACCGTCAATGGATTTCAGCATTCAGGATGGGGTTGGTGTGTGGTTTGGGTAAGATCTGGAATAATGCCTATATACACCTTAAGAGTTGCCACTTTCATGTGCAATGGTTCAGAAGAGAGAGAGTCAGAGCTGCCAGCAACCTGAACAAATTTGTAACCATACCATTGCATTTCCCAGAAGAAGAAAATAAGGCTCTGGAAGTGGGGAACAATGACTAGCCTAAAGGCACTCGACTTTTACGTGTCTGGGCCAGAATGAAATACAAGGCTCTTGGTGGGTGGATGGGTAGATGTCTTGAAAAATACACTACAGAGATTTGTAAGAACAACAACAAACCACAATAAAGCTAGCATCAACAGGAGGCAAAAGACAAAGAGAGGCTAAATGAATTCCTTGGTCAGATCCTTCTAACAGAAACTGCTTTCAATACAAGGGCTTCCTGTATCAGCAGCCATGAAGAAAAGAAAAACTTCCTCTTTCTCCTCCCACCACACTTCACATTGCTCCTTCTACAATTACTGGAGCTTCAGTGGAACCCAAAATAAACACAGGTGAGCAAAGGACAAAGGAGAGACACAGAGAGTTCGTATTGACAGAAAACTCTTCTCAGATTGCACCAACTATTCAAGAACGTTCTGGATCTTCATTAATGGGGATCTAAACAGAAGCCTTGTAAGTTCATTGTCCTTAACCTAGTGGCTTCCTCCCTTTTACTAGGCACAAACAGTTCAGTTCAATAGTGTGGTGATATACTGTGTACACTAATAAATTTGCCTAAAGATCAGAGAGACAGAGAACGAGCTACCTCTTACCTCTAGGACTCCTCAGCCTGAAAAGCTTTCCTTAGCCAAAAGACTTTAGTTCCTGTCTCCTCACATCTTATATACTTTTCTCTACCCACTCATATCATTTCCTGTCTCAGATTTCCCAGTGCTGGGATTAAAGGCATGTGACTCCCAAGTATTGGGATTAAAGGTGTGTGCCAGCACTGCCTGGCTTCTATGTTTAATCTAGTGGCTTGCTCTGTTCTCTGATCTTCAGGCAAATTTTATTAGGGTACACAATATATATCATGACACAATAGAATAATCATCTAGTGGAAACAGGGATGCTTAACTGTTGGTCTTCCTAGAAAACTGAGGCAGAACCATCACATATTAAGATGGTTCACTTCTTGTTCCCTCTGTGGTAGACAGTTCTGGAAGGATATGAGTTATCAAATGAAGAAATGTGTGAGCAACCCCTTAGTCACCAGGTGGTGTAATAGTGCTAAGTTTAAAACATTACCTATTACACCCTTGCTAGTTCTTTTGAATTTATTTAGTCTCCCAGACAAAGGGAGTAGAACCTTTGTTTCATTTTAATGGTCCCTTAAGATTCTGTGTGTATTGGGGGGAGATGTATAGGAACCCATACCCTAGCATGGGTCAAATCTACTAGAAAATAATCTAGCTGTGTGTTTTATGGATGCATGAAGGTGTCAAGATGGTAGCTGGATATGTTTAGAGGGCAAGAGAGAGGTATACACTAAACACAGGCATCTCTGATTCATCAAGAGATAGCTTCTGAAGCATGGGCTTAGATAACAATAGCTAGAGAGAATGCAGATAGAAGACAGCTGTAATACAGGTGATGTTTAAAAAGGTACAAGAGATGACGGGCCAGGAAATGACAGGAAAATGAAGAAGTATGAGGATTCACCCATGGAAAATGCTGCTCAGCAAATACAAGAGACAAAGATGTGGCTTTGTGCATGACATGGTGTTTATTGTGAGTCAAGTCGGTGATGAAAATAAAATAAACTGTGTGAAGAACAGAACATGTAATAGAGAAAGGCAATTCCTTGGGAAATTTTGCTGTAAACAGGCCAAAGAAGTAGGGTAGGAACTGGAGACCAAAAAAAGACTATTCACTGATAAGACAAGGCTCACAAAGGGCAGGGAACTATACAGTGTTGGCCTGTATATAGGAGCAAGGACATGAGGGGGAAGGGTACATATAATTGGAGGGACTATAAGCTATAAGAACTCATGCTCTGAGATGGTATGTCCACTGGAAGATAATTTAGCAGTGTGAGGCATTAAGAAAGAGATGGTAGAGAACAGTGAAGGAATTGTTTCTGTGAGACATGTAGCAAGGTCATTGGCTGGGAGTTCAGGGAATTATTAGGATATCAAAAAGGGCACAGGAATAAAGGAAGGAGCTATCTTTGGGAATAAATAAGGAATTTATTATGGAAACATAATAGATGGGTTGATGGATAGCTGGGTATCAGTATTCCAAATATGTAATCATAAATACAACATAACTTGAGTAGCAGGTGTGTAGTTATGATATTGGAGTTAACAGTTGAAAACTGAAGGAAGCTAGGGGCCTGTTGGGTAACAGTAGAGAATGAAAACCAAGTTACACAGCCATATTTACAACTTCATAGTTCAATTAACTTTGCATCCATGTTTACATTGGGGCAGATGAGTAAATAAAGTCATTGTTCCAACTCTGAAGACTCTTTCCTGAGTAGCCCTGCACATAGTTTTAAAATGAAGTGTGTGGCACAGAAAACATTGTGTTTGTTCCATTTTAAACTCAGATCACTCTGAATGCAGTTAAGAACACAGTAAGGAAAAATGACATCACACTGAGTTTTTGCTTGGTGGTTACATCAGGTGGCCATGAATCTGAAGGCATTGTTCAGTCTTTCTCCCCTCTGCTTCCCAAAGTAAGAGGTGAAAATAAAAGCACTATTAGCTAGCTTTGGCAGCACTGCAGGTGAGAGGAGCATGATGGGAGTTAACAGCAGACAGGGACCACAAAGGCCAGGATGGCCCACCAGCAGTGCTGTCGGGGAAATGACAACACACATATGGTCTTTGTTATCAAACCAAAGAGCATAACTTTTAAAATGAAATCAAATGCAAATATTGATACTTTTCATAGACCATATCATAGACACAATAGGTCCTTGTAAAAGTCCTTTCATACACCATGAAAGATACAATGTCGAAGAATACAATACAAAGTCCAACATACCCATGGAAAAATCTGGAAAAGTAAAATACTTTAAAGTGTCTCTCATGGACACTAGACATGTGGAGCAGAAATTTATTGAGCAAAGGTTTTGACATTCAGTGTATAGGCTATTCTGACAGGGGTGTCTAAACTGCAGTTCAGAGGCCACATCCAGCTGCATGTGGACAAACAGAGCTGTACAAGAAGGCCAACATAAAACTATAAACTTACTAAATCCATATGTTGAATGTGTGTGATTTCGTTTGGTAGCTCAATTGTAGAGATCATGAGTGTGTGAACTCTGTAGATGACAACATTGTGTCACAATGTCAAAAGTTTGGTTACGTCATTAAGCCAAAAAAATTAATCTTGCAAAGAGAATTGTGAATGTACAAGGTAAAGAGATGTTTTTATGTAAAGAAATAGGTAATGTGCACAAGGGGTTTGAATTAGAAAGTCACAGTTGTAAGAAATTAAGGAAATAAATGGAAATACAGCATTTATATAATATTCTCCAGCTTCTTCTAACAGATACATATTTCTTTGTAAGAGCTCTCAATATACAAAATACAAAAATATAACCAAGGAGAAGTGTGGAGAAGAAATGAGGAACTTGTCTGACGTCAAAACCAAGGAAACTGTATTTCAAGGAATTATTAAGATATCTCAGAAAACTATGAAGACATACAGACAAGAAGAATATTTAAAAGATATTTTATGTTTTGCCCTTGAGATATAGTTATGACTTTTGAGGGATTTGATTATAGAAATTTTACAATCACATGAATGTGTGTCTAAAAATCTAAGTTGCATACTGATTTTTAACTGGTGGTTATAGACTCCCCAGGAATGAAGTAATGAATGAATAAGTGTAGTTCAAAAGCCTAAGAGTCAATGAAGGGTCAGTGAAGATGACTCAGCAGGTAAGGACACTTGAGTTAGGTCCCTAGGACCCATGGTGAAAAGAGGGAACTGACCTCAACAAAGTGCCCTTTGACCTCCACATTCATGTTGTGGCATGGGCATCCCTCACCCACATAAGTATATGTAATAAAAATTTTAAAAAGAAATCAGTGCTGAAGTTCTTAGACCAACTCTAAAGTGTAACTGAAAACATGTCTTTTATTAAACTATAAATAGGGACATGTGTAGCTTCCTTTCATTTCTCACCCTGGCCATCATACAGTTAAGAGTCCTGGACACCACTTTAGCACATATATATCACTTCGGGCTCTCAGTCTATGGTAGAAGGCACAATAAAGCCAAAATATGGTCTTTGGACACACAAAGAACACAAACACAAGACAACATCAGTCAAGTAAAAAGGAGAGGAGCATGATAAACACTTAGAAGGGAACAGTCACTAAGACTAGACATTTTAAAAATAAGACAAGAATATTATGAAAAGCATCAGGCTGCTAAATGTAAAAACCTAACATATAGAAGAATTTCTTAAACAGGAACCAAATGCATAAGCCATACAGGAAAAAAACTAATAAATTAGTCTCTATCAAACTTAATGTTTCCTTTCATCAAGAGATAC
The DNA here is from genome assembly GCF_004664715.2 of Peromyscus leucopus. Taxonomy (NCBI): domain Eukaryota; kingdom Metazoa; phylum Chordata; class Mammalia; order Rodentia; family Cricetidae; genus Peromyscus; species Peromyscus leucopus. Next base: position 9,139,238 of record NC_051065.1, read on the forward strand.
TATGGCTCAAGGGCCATTTAAATGTATAGAACTGATAACTGATCCAGGATTCATAAACACCTACAAATCAAGTGAGAAAAACAAACAAATACAAGCACAAACCCATCTAGTTGAAAAGCAAACAAACAACATAAACAAGCACTTAATAGAAAGAAAAAACAAACAAAAATGGTCAACAAAAAACAGGCATTAAGTTATCCTGACATTTCAGTAGTTCCTTCACACTCCTCAGAACAGCAAAGTTACAAAGATCTGAACAAGAATACTGCTGGAAACATTCACATACTCACTTAGTGGTGGTATATACTAGCACAACAGACCCCAGAGTAATTTGGCATCAGCTAGTAAAGCTGAACTTGGGGAAATTCTATGCCCAGTAGTTCCTTCCACTTCTAGGATTTTCTTTGGAAGAGACATGTGCAAGAGTGTTCACACTGACAACTTGTGAGGATGAAACATAAATCATGTCACTGTTTAATGCATGATAAAGAATGTCTTTATGTTTGCCTGAACATTGCATTTCTTAAACTGGCAGGTTATATATACATATTACCTACTCTTTTTGGTTTCTTTTTCTCAACTTTTCATAAAATTAAAAATAGTAACTTACCAAGCTATCCACATCAATGCTGGTGTTTACAGCCCATTGCAAAGTACTCATGATATTCATAGCTAAAGTTAGAATAATACCAGCCGATCCTTGTCCTTCACCTAGACATGGAAAAAGGGTTTGAACAAGTGCATGTCATTTCTCTCTTCTGTGAATTACTTTACTCATATCTCTCTCATCACACGTCATTTCATTCAAATTTCAATTTAATGCTGATGTTAGTGACTCCTAGGAACAATAATGCCCTCATAGAAAAAGCTTTCAGCCAAGTTTTAAAATCAACAGTGACTGAATATTGGAAAATTGTTACACTTTTAAATGCTGTTTATGTCCTGAAGGTAATGTTGGTATTGGGTAGACAATACATTCATCTCTTCTACTATTAGTCTGTATGTAACAATAAAAAGCAAATACTAGATTGAACACCAGAATAAAAAGGCCCTGAGTCCAAATGAGCTCCTCTACAGAAAGTCAGAGGGATGCATACATTTGAGTAGCATGGGCAGATAGGCTTAGCACCTTTGCAATGGTCACTGTTTCTGCTAATCAGAGGTTATCCAGAAGAAAGCAGACTTTGTGTGTTACCAGGCAGTCAGAAAACTAATGTCAGCTATTTCTCAAGAGAGAAGTTTGCCCATTATAATAAAAGAAAGAAGAAAAAAGACTAACATGCTTGAAAATATAGTGCTAAGATGTTTTGAAGTAAATTTCTTTTAGGATTAGGAAGGACAACTAAATAAAATTTTTAAAAAATTCAGAATTATGACCATAAAAATTTTCTAAGATAAATGTTCATCAATTATTATTAATTCAGGTTATTATGTACCAACTGATAGTGCTTGAATCTAGCACTAAATAACTATCATAAGGTTAAACACAGAGATGAATAAGCCATAGTATTACTGACTGAAAATTTTCACATCTACATTTTCTCCAATTTACCAGAGGTTCTCTACTGTTAATTCAAGCCACATGAAGTTCATGAGGTTGTGATACTTGTAAATGAAGACAACTAATCTTAAGGGAGTAAGGGAGAGAGGAGAGGAAGAGGGAGGGAGGGAGGGAGAGACACAGGAAGGAAGGAAGGAAGGAAGGAAGGAAGGAAGGAAGGAAGGAAGGAAGGAAGGAAGGAAGGAAGGAAGGAAGGAACAAGGAAGACACAAGAGTGGACTGGAGTGTCCACAGGAGGAACTGAACACAGGCCAGCATCTGTTTGAGAGACGGAAACATGCCTATGCCTGACTCTCTTGCTACCCCAGTGTGACATCCACCCTGAAGCTGTATGAGGCCTTCTGTTAACTCATCAAATGGTGCTTCCTTTGGGGTTCAGCAATTCTGTTCTTTTTTTTTTTTTGGTTTTCCGAGACAGGGTTTCTCGGTTTCTCTGTGTAGCTTTGCGCCTTTCCTGGAACTCACTATGTAGACCAGGCTGGCCTCGAACTCACAGAGATCCGCCTGGCTCTGCCTCCCGAGTGCTGGGATTAAAGGCGTGCGCCACCACCGCCTGGTGCAATTCTGTTCTTATAATCAAATAATGTTGCAAATATGGCATTGGCATGGCATTCACTCTGAACTTCTGTCATATATAATATGTAGTGTTTTATACATAATAAAATGTTATATATAAAACATACAGCTTTTTGACTCAGAAATCCAACACCTTAAAATAGAGGTACTCATTTATCTGCATAGATTTTTATATTCTTATTGTAACATACATTATGTCACATACTTTATGGTTTTTTTTTTTTGCTCAAAAATCTTAAATTCCAGACCTATGTGTTTGAAAAATGATGCAGCTTTATCTACATTATTTTACTTCTGTGGCAATTTTTACTCATTCAAAATTCATATAAAACAAGGAATTTTACAAATAAACAATTGTTAAAAGAAAAAAATTTACAGGAAGGGTGAAAGGAGGAGAGAGAGAACGTGTGTGTGTATGTGTGTGTGTGTGTGTGTGTGTGTATTCTCTTCTCCCATTCAGATAATTCTTTCATAAAGAAATCTATTAACTCTGGAGTTAGGACCCTTTGTCAACATTACCATGAAAAAATATTTTACCTGTCAATCACATTTATGTTCTCTGAATCAGTATCTCATCATTTTTAAAACAGTGGAACTAGGGAAAAAACCATATAAACCTTTAAACCAAGTAAATTATTTGGACAAAAAACAACAAGATTTCAAAGAAATTGTTTGTACTGGTTAATAAGCTCCACAAGTATATTTTAAAACATCTAAAATTTTAATTTAAAAATATGGCATCTTAGTCATTGACAAAAATTTTACTTAAATACTCAGCAAAGTTGTTAATAAGTTCACAGTACCTGTTGTTAAAATGGAAATGAAGGTAACAACAATGAAGAAGAGGACAAAGATCATGTCTATTCTCATCTGGAACCAGCGTAAGGTTGACAGATACATAAACCAGTTGGCAGTGTGCAAATTCAGAGCTTTGTGGAACAGAGTTTCAAAGTAAGGTTGGCGTCCAAAGGCACGAAGCGTCCACAGTCCTTTTAAGCTTGTAACAAGGTGGGTGAAAATTGGACTCCTGCCTGTGAATCATCCCATAGGAGATAATGTGAAGCTTGTAATACAGAATAGACTTTCATAGTACCATGTTTCTGACAAAGATTAACTCAGGGTTGGAGGGGCTCTCACCCCAGATGATAGCTTACTTCTATAATGCATGGCTGTTCGCCGTTCGCTTTTACCTGCCAACCATGGGTAATAACTTAGTACAACCGTTCTCCTCTATAACTCACATTTCTTGGCAAACAATGGTCATTATTCTTGGATAATCCCAAATTACTAGCGGCTGAGAAAATAGGTTTTGTCCCTAAGTCAATTTTCTAAATTTCTCAATGAAAAATTTCTTTGAATTGATTTAGCTTTTAAGTTTCAAAGAAGGGGAGGTTGGTGGGGCAGGAGGAGGGAAGAGTGGGATCTTTTATTGGTATGAAAAATGCATAAAATTTTTTCATAATTAAAAAAAGCACAATTTAAAAAAAAAATCACTCTTTCTGAAAGACATGCTCCCTGAAGAACTCAAGCAAAGAATAAAGGAGCCAGGACATCAAGGAAAGGGAAGAATTCTCTCTGATTTCCTTTGAGACCTTGTAGAAACTGAGGAACAGCAGTATTACTGTTTTTACTTTGACCAATGGAAGAAATTATGAATGTCTATGCATAAACATCGTAAGGTTATATATTTGTTTGAAGGCCAAAACAAAGTCATATTGATTGGCAAAATTAATCCATGTGTACTTTGTAAGTTTATTACACATCTCAAAAATCATTGTTGGGCTGGGGAGAGTTCAGTAGAAAGTATCCTTGCTACACATGCGTGATGACCTCAGGTTATGAAACATTGGGTCTGGCACTGAATTCTGTAATGCTAGAGGTCAATACAGGTGACTCCCAGGGCTTCCTGGCCAGTCATTCCAGCTGAAACAGCAAGTTTCAGGTCTGTGAGAGACTCACTCACAGAGAGAGAGAGAGAGAGAGAGAGAGAGAGAGAGAGAGAGAGAGAGAGAGAGAGAGAGAGAGAGAGAGAGAGAGAGAAGAGAAGAGAAAAAAGTAGAAAAGCAATTGACAAAGATTTCTTGATTTCTTGACATCAGCCTTGAGTTTCCACACATGCCTGCATGGGCAAGCACACACACACACACACACACACACACACACACACACACACACACACACACACACACACCACTGTTATATAATATTAGAGTTTTTTTTTTTTTTTGAAAGTAGGCTAATGGTAGTGAGTCACAAAAACGCCCTGTGGCTCCCCTAAGCCCAGGGGAACCCTGCACATCCATGCTGTACCTTCAGATTCCAGTTGTTTGAGTTGTTGGGAGGTATGAAGGAAATACGCCCTCAGTAAGATAAAGGCCGCTAGCCCAGGCACGGTTGCCAGGAAGATGTAGGGCTGTAAAGCTGAAACCACTATTATAGCTCCAACCACAATGAACAGCAACTGTGGGGGGTCAAGGAAAGCATGGTGGTGAGTGCAGATTTTCACTTCATAAAGTACACAGGGTGTACTGGTGACTTATATCTACACATGTTCTTGCACTTGCTCCATTCTTAATAAGAAAACAGTGCATTCTCTGAGGAGAATGCTATCTCAAAGGCAGTTTCTTCGGTTTACATGGAAACAATTTTTATAATTGTTTAGTTTGCTGATACTTAAATTGTTGAAGTTTTACATGGTGCTTTCTGATCTTGGGATATTTTTATTTAGGAGATATAAATTGTATAATGAGTAAATTTTACATGAATATGATTTTCTTTATCCAAACCTTTGAAAAAATGAAACTTTTGAAATAATTTAAGTATAAATGTTATATTCTGTAATTTTGTTAAGAGAGTTCTTTAAAATGGAGAATTCTTCTCTTTAAAATGGAGAATTCTTCACAGAGCATTTTGAGTGACAAATATCTTATTAAATATAGGTTTAGTCATGTAGGCAAGCTCACTTTTCTGACCCAAGTTTTTCATATTTAATATTGAAAGGAGAATTATTTAATGCTTTACTTCCTTCTCAAAACTTACCTATTCCCTTGTAATATTTGGAGATACTCCAATAACTCAAAAAGATTATGAGATGGTGGATTTAATTTGAAATTAAGCATTTTTCCTATTCATACCTTCAAAATGAGTTTTGCCTACCAACACAGACATCTCTCTATATTACCTCCTAGAAAATTAGGATGCTGTTTGCAATATTGGTACATGTTTACCAGATTGATGGTCTACAAGTTATCAAGCACACATTGTTTTTAAAAGATAAAACATCTCCTAATGTTTATTTCACTATGTCTCATTTGAATATGCTAACCATAAATAATAATCATTTTAAAGCCAACCTAGTGTAACTTCCATATGCTAATGAGTGAGCCAATTCTTCATTTGTTTCTATGGGTTTACTAGCTGACACCTTGCTGGGAAATGGTCAGGGTGGATCTCAGATCTCTGGAAACCTTTCAGTTGTTTGCTACTTCATGAAGCCTTAGCAGCTCTAGGACTTGAGCTGAAACTGTTCAAGCTGCATAAGACTTGAAAGCCAAAAGAAATATAAAAATCTTTAATTTGTAAGTTAAGTATTTGAAAATTACCTCTCCCAGATTTCTGAGGTGAATTTTAAATTGACAGAAGACACTCAGTAGACAATCAAAAAAAGGAAATATTTATCACACAGCACCATTTTTAATACTTTAGCATACAGATCCAGATAGACGTCCACATTCCAGTGAATGTCTAATTATATTATATTATATAGAGAGCACTGTGTTATACTGTATTTTATTAGTATGCTCATATTATACACCTATGATTCATTCTTCTGGAATGCAGAACTAATGTCTAGTGTTAAAGACACACAAAATGACACTTTTGAGCACCTGAATCAAAACACGGGTTAAAAAATTCCAGCAGGTGCTGCTACTGCTAAGTTATGTCTTTAAACACAGTAATGAAGGAAATCCAAAACACATTTCACTTAGAACAGTAAGTGCATTTGATTATGTCAGTCATTTCAGAGGAGGTCAGCCAATAGCTGTTTGTTTGTTTTTTCTGTCTACTGTTGTTGCTTTTGTATACACCTGAGGGTGATAGTCCCTATTTTTTTTTTATTCAAGTTCTTTCAATATAGTACTGTTTTGCAGAGAAGAGAAGGGGACAAGATATAAGAATGAGTCATCCCAATAAGGGCAGTGTTGTGTTCCAACTATTTCTCCAGGTGCGTTTGCTCTCTGATGCATCAGGAAGCCATCAGGGAGCTCAGAAGGGTGTGCCTGGTTCCGAAGGCAAGGATATCAGCTTATAAACTCCCCTATGTCCTGTGACCTTGGAGTCCTGATGTGGCTAAAGGTCACTTTCATTAACTGACAGTCAACCTTGCAGCATGGTTATCCTGAAGGTCTAGTAACACCTGCCACTGAGGGATAGCCCTCCTAGAGTCGGAATATTTCTTTTCCTTCATGTTTTCATCTTCTTTCTGTCCCTCCATTGAGTCCCATTTTGTGGGGAAACTTGTTTACCCAATTTGTACTGCTCATGGGTAAGGCAGGACTGGAATATAGCCTATCCAGGGACTCCATCTTCATTTTAGTGTGGGACTTAAGAAATGGAGGGTGCTGTCAAACAGGTTTTATACCCAATGATTGGAGGAAAATGTCTTTTGAGCCCTTCATATCAATCCAAGCAGATAGTATTCTATCTAAAGGTGGGCCTGCCTGAAATAAACAGACCTGACTAGTTACTGAGTTTGTTCAATTTGTGACTTTTAAAGACTGCTCTCCAAGAAACTTAGCCATTATCCAGGACTTCAACTATTATAGGAAAAAATTAGCAAAAATTCATTTGCTTCTGTTTGAAACTATTGAGAAAACTTTATGGCAAATGGAAAACTCTTCATTATAGGTATTCTGTACAAACCTGGATGAAGTCAAATATGGTAAGAGGCAGAAAGTCATCCAAAATTGCTATATCTTTGGAGAATCTGTTAATTATCCCACCTGTGATACAAATGAAAATTCTCAAAGTTATCACTTTTAAAAGGACACCAATATATTCCATACTAAATTTGAACTACAGCAAAAGCATTTAAAACAAGAATTATTATCTAATCAGAAAATTAAGGACTTATCAAATATTAGATTTGCTCAAAATTCTGACTACGTACTCAAGTTATTGTCTCCGACTTTTGAACTTTTTTTTTTTTTTTTTTTTTGGTTTTTTGAGACAGGGTTTCTCTGCGTAGCTTTGCGCCTTTCCTGGAGCTCACTTGGTAGCCTGCCAGGCTGGCCTCGAACTCACAGAGATCCGCCTGGCTCTGCCTCCCGAATGCTGGGATTAAAGGCGTGTGCCACCTCTAATAGTCAGCTCAAACCAATGTCTTTAATCAGGTTCTTATAACTAAGGTTAGGTATGACTGGTCATCCTACTGCTCAGACCTCACTTCTGCCACTCTGAGTTTCAAGGTACCTTAATGGATGTGTTTTTATCCTCTCTTTATGTTCATCTCTACCACACAGGGCAAACACACCCTCCCTTCTGAAGTCCGTGCCTCCAGATGCAACTCTCCAGAATCCACAGCTGTCTTTCAGTACATGCCAGATGGGATTCTTTTTTTTTTTTTTTTTTTTTTTTAATTTTCCCTATCTTCTTCACATGTATTCTAAATTCCAGACTCACAGTCTAAGTCTTGAGTATTTGTTGCCTCGGTGAACTAAAAATCCCATGTCTACAACATGCCTGGGACAATGCTGGGTACAGAGATTACAGAGGTGATTAACTCACTCTCCTTGGCCTTGAGGGATTCATTGTCTAAAAAGGAGCTAAACAAACAATTTGATAAAGTGTACCATAACGCTATGACAACATTGTAATAGTTAACCTTATCACTTACTATTAACTGCAGGATAAAGTCCAAAATTCTTTGTTTAATATTTAAAATATTTAAAAGTTTCCCTTAATTTGTCCTTAAGTAACCTAGATTCCTCTATTCAAATACATGGATTCAGGGAAATGTGTCTATTTTTTAGATAGTCTACCCTTTTCTACTTTTTTAGTTTGCTTATGTGTTGTTTCCTTCAATCTAAAACTCTTTCTCCTCGTCTCCTCTTGTCAAATTTGTACCTCCTTCCTAGCTCAACCCAAATGCCCTATTTTCAAGACAGATTTGGTATTTGCTGCATCTAGAAACAATCTCTTCCTTTCCTTATCTGCAGGCCTGAGTTGCAGAGACTACATACATGCTGTATATCATAGTTGCTTGTATGTGTACATATCTTATCTCTTTTCCCACATGGTAGAATTTTGAGGTGAATAGTATTATTCCATGTTTATTTTATATGACCCAAGACCAAGGCAAAAATCCATATGTAGACAGATGATATATATTACTTAACATATTCTTTAGTATATTCATTAAAAAATATTGGTATATCCTTCCATAAGTAACCCAGAGAAGGAATGTACAACCCCATGATATTTAATTGCCATTTAGAAACTGAAAGTCCACTTTGGCAAAAGAGTATCATCAAAATGATATTTCTATTTCAAATTTTATTTCAGTCAGTACCGTTCTATCTAATACAGCCACACTTCGCTGAGGAGCGATATTATTTGCTATATGAGCACAAAGTCATTTGAGTGTGACAAGGTGAGGAAAAGTAACAAAAGAAAGTCAAAGAGTCAGAGGAAATTAAGGTCAAGGAAAATCAAGGTCAGTGTACAATTTTGAAGAGCACATCTAGGATAAATTCCAAGTAGTTACTGCCAAGTATAACAGAATAACTAGGTAACAGAAGGAGAATCATAAACCATGAATCTAATAGCATTTTTCAATGGAAAGCAAAATTCTTATGTACAACAACAACAACAAATGAGAGCAAGCCAAAGGGAGGTGTTCTAAGATCAACTGGCTCTTTTAGTTATCAGGAGTGAATAAGGAGGAACACAAAGATCACAAGGGTGATTAGGAATTAACCTAAAAGCAGATGGAAGCTTGGGAAAACAAGTGAGAAAAGAAGAGTGTGTGCTGATCAGTAAAATGTGAAACAGAGAAGGCTGAGAATGCACTGTAGGGGGTGTTAGGAGAGGGGCAGTGAAAAATGCGCTTCCTTTGGCAGTCACACCCCACAGAGAAATGGCAAAAAGAAGCTGATGTTTATTTCACATAGGCTGTTAACAGCCATAATAACCATCCCTATGTGGCCAAACCCAACCTCAGATGTTTGTCCTTCTCACTCTGCTTCATGGCCCATGTTTCAGGATGCCAGAAACTGGGGAAACCCTACCTACTTGGGGTCTCAGAATTCTATAACAGCAAACTCACAAGATTGGGTGAATTGGCCATTCCCTTAGTTCTGAAAGTCTCAGAACAAAGGAGGATGGCCAGGAGAACATGCGAATGAGGCAGACCTTTGGTGAGACATAGAAAGGCTCCAGGAACAAGATAATTATCTTTCTGGTACACCAACACTTAACTTTTGTCACCTTGAAAAACTGATGTGCATTTATTTTGAGGGTTTTAAGAAACATGCTAAAAATTCTCAATTCTGCAACTTATTCTACATTTAGTGTAACTTCTATGCCTGACATCTCTCCTTGCTTGTGGGCACCTCTGGGGCAAGAATGAAATCTTATTCATGCTATGTGCCTGGCTTTCCCTGGCTTAGCACCACGGAGAAGGATCTCCAACTACTGCCGTTGGATCACCTAGGAGACTCATCATCTCACAGTCTTTAAATGTGAGCTTATCCATAGACAAAGCCACGCAACACATTTCAAAGACCCTTATTACCGCAGGTTGAATCAAACGTTGGGTTCTTTTTCCCAATTCTCTTACTTCCTGTGACTGCAACTACAATGATGTCAAATGCATGATACCAAGTACCATGTGCTAGAGTTGTCTCAAAACATATTTAAAATCTTCCCCTGCCCCCAAAAACCTTTAGTACATTCTTATGACCACTCTTGAAGTGTCTCAGAAACAGTTATTATCCCCTCATCAAGATACTTTTCATATAGACTTTAATATTTTTCCATGACAACTTCAAATTTCTTCCTCCTGTGAACAGTATTATAGATGACAATATGATGTATGGGAAAAAGCTAGACCAAGTATGTGAAAAGAAAAATGCCAAGTTATCCAAAAGAGGCTGCGGCTACTGAGGCTATTGCATCAGAATCACATTATGACAAAATGAGTTACCCTGTTAGGCTGACGAACACTGGGAACCACAGGTCTGCTTGCTTGCAATACCTGAGATATATGGGACAGGGCGGCTGACTACAGGGCAGATGTCTGTGTTCAAGCCCATGCTGCTGGTAGAACTGCTGCTAGCGAGCGGCAGTTCCATTTTTACACCTAGTCAACAGTACCTGCTTTCAGCGTGCTGATAATTGACATTGGTGCATGAAGAATAGAATGTAACATTTTCTGGTGTAAAATTCGTGATGCTGTGATTAGTGTGTGCACCAGTGGCAAACCTCGGAACAAGCCCAAGGCAAGCAATGTGTCAGCCACTCCCACGTAAATGTAAAAAATGTAATAGAAGCTGGTACTGGTGATAATCACAACGTAGCTGCTGTTTGAACTTTTAGTATCATTTTTTCCATCATGAGTAGGGTTGCTGTAAAACAAAAGAAAAGTGTTATTTTACAACCAAACTTGTCAACAGAATCATAATAAAAGTAAGTAGAAAGAAGCATGAACTATTGGCTTAAAAGAGACTACTCCTTTAGTTTTATAAATTTTGTCTTGCAAAACAGTTTTAAGTTTTCTTATAATTGAAACAGATGTAATTGATACTTATTTGAGCAAAATACCTAGTAGAAATGATTAAATATAAAATGTTTCTTATGTATTTTATTGCATGTCATGAAAACTGAAAACAACTCGTATTTTTTTTTTTTTTTTAGAAATAAGTAAAGAGCTGAAGACACCAAACAGCTTTCAACTTGAACAAATATAGTAAACTTTATGGATCTTCTGAGTATCCACGGATTCAGCTACTAGTGGATTAAGGAAATGGTTCTTAAAATTGTATCGTTACTGAACATGCACATACATACTTTCCTTGTCATCATTTCCCTAAATGATTCATTAATAGCCACTTAGATAAAACTTACACTGCACCAGGCACCATGTAAATCTGGAGCTATTTTAAAGCGTATGTGGTGACATGTATAGGCTACATGCAATTATTACATAATTTTACATATGGGACTTGAGTGCAGAATTTAGTATCTTTGTCCTGGAACCTACTCTATTCATAAACGAAACAAGTAAAACTTGATTTTCTCCTCTCACAATTTGGAGGAATGTGGTGGATACAATGAAACATAGTAAATATGTAAATATTTTATAATCTCCAAATGGAAACAAAACAAAATCCACAATAATGTGTAGAATACTCACTTTTTAAGCAACCACAGCACAAATAAAGACGCAGCCACCTGGAAGGGAATAATCCAGAGTTGATTTTTTTATACATCTTTATCTATGCTTCCCATACTCATTTCTATATCAACATGACCAACATCAAATCCCAGAAATACATACTTATGAATGGAACAACAAATGACTTTTCTAAAGAATGGACCTAGATCCTAATGTAAAGTTATTTTCTAGCTGTCACATGAATTAATCAATCCAAACTGTTTCTATTGACTATAGTAAAAACATTTTCAAAGTCTTGGTAGGAGGCCTTTAGGAAAAATATTTGAGGGTTAAAGAAACAGTGGAGTAACTCTATCATTTCACTCCAGAATGCTTCAAGGATATAAAATTTATATGATTTTTGAAAGAGGGACACTCCTTGATGATTAAGATATAGCAGCAACAAAATAAATAATAGACATTTTCCATTTCTAAACATGATGCCATATCACATGGAATGTAGTATAATTTAATTCACAGATTTTTCACGTATTTCATGTGACAAATCATTTTCTAAAATACACATCCACCAAAAAAGTAGTATTATGGGAACACACTCTTTTTCTATTTTATTACTGATGCAAAGTCACTCAGGGACTCCTGATTAACAAACAAACAAACAAACAAACAAAAAACAGCAGCTCTCTGATACACGCTTAAAGACCATAAGACAAAACAGTGAACAGGATCTTCAGATGCTGCACTCAAAAAACAATCTGGTTATTGTAAAAGAAACAGGAAGCATCCCTTAATCCATTGTTTACATTTTCCCTTTCTAGTGCATGATACACTGCCAAGAAGGGCCACTAGAAAGCATAGCATAATAGAAATATTAGTCTCTGTGTTTAGTGTTATTAAGAACTATAAAAGACATTGCTTTTTAGACAAAATGTATAAAATATACACTTTTTCAAAATGACACATGACTGAAAAATGTTAGCAAATTAAATATTCTTTTTTTTCTGGTTTAGCAACTGTGAAGAAATAGGAAAAGACTGGTTGGGATGCTAAATTTATTTCTTATTTAAAAAAAAACACATTGAATGAATGCTACAAAATCCTAAATATAAATGAAAATACAGTCCTTTTTTTTGTTTTGTTTTGGTTTGGTTTGTTTGTTTTTGTTTTTTCAAGACAGGGTTTCTCTGTGTAGCTTTTAGAGCCTGTCCTGGAAGTCACTCTGTAAACCAGGCTGTCCTCGAACTCAGAGATCTGCTTCCTTCTGCCTCCCGAGTGCTGGGATTAAAGGCGTGTGCAACCACTGCCCAGCTTGAAATATAGTCTTTATTAAAGCTTAAAATAGGTAAACCACTTTGATAGAGGAGGATATGAGTCTTGGTGTTTCTGTGGTCATTTTTTATCTTTAAATATAAGGATTTATCAGTGCTTATAAAAACTGAACACCATTGTATTGAAACCTGTTCCATAACGGAATGTACCAGGAAACACTTCAACAGTTAAAAGAAATACACGAATTGATAGAAAGAAACCAGTTTAGTCTAAAGAAAAATCTATGTAAATTTTGATTGAAAAAACACAATTGTAGATATTAGCAAATATGTTGTTTAGCTGTACAACTGTACAAATCATTTAAAAATTACTATATTTCTATTATTGCTTTTCTTGTTATTCAGCATTTTGAGAGCTATTTAACTGGCCAATGCCTATAAGATATTGGGAGAAAAATCATGTCATTAGACTGTTTCCTGTCCCCAAGAGGGCAAAATCACTGATGTTTGTCCATCGTGACTTTTCCCTTCCCTTCCCCTCCCTCCCTTTCTCCCCTTCCTTTCCCTTCTCTCCTCTCCCCTCCCCTTCCCTTCTTTTCCTCGCTCCCTCCCTCCCTCTTTTCTTTTTTCTTTCTTTTTTTCAGTAATAGTGACAGTTCAGTGAATAATGGGTAGTTACATGGCCTTTGCTTTCTCTTCAATATTTAATTTCTTGACCAATGACAAGATGTTTTCTTCTTAGGTGAATGTTGATGGTTGGGATATAAAACGGCCAATGGGCTCATGTGTTTGAATACTTGGTCTCAAACTCCTGTACCATTTAGGAAGGCTGTGGAATCTTTAGGTTCTTGAGCTTTGGTGGAGAGTGTAGATCTCTGGGCACAGGCCTTCAGGATGGTTCTACTTGCTGTCATCATTTACTTTCACAGTACTCATACAATATGACCCACCACTGACTATCTCTGCTGTCATGCCTTCCCAGCCTCCAGGAACAGATCCCCTCAAGCACAAAGCCAAAATTAACCCTCCTTTCCTTAACTTATTGGGTGCTTTATCACAGCAACAGGAAAAGTAATAGAGAGAAGTAATACTACTGCATACTTGTGTAGTAAGTAGGTCAACATACAATGAAATAATGACGTCACTGTGAAAGGCATTCAAGCCTCCCTCAATGGAAGCTTCCTGAGACAAAGGTGCCACAGATGAACAAGAATGACCACCACTATGAGTCAGTACCTGCATAGTTAGTAACTAGACTAATATCTAGAATTCTTTTCAGTGCTTAATTTCAATTAACATTCAATTTCAATTAATACTCCTTATAGCCTGAACTTTCGGATCTAATAAAAACTAAGTATATGGAAGATATAGTGAATGACATGAGAATTATAGGTAATAAAACTATACTGTACTTGGGATTCATGCTAGCTGTGTGGATTTTAGTGGCTCTTATCACAAAAACAAATGTTTTTTGAGATGACAGTTGTCTTATTAGCTTTGTTACAGTAACCTTTTCACAATATGTATGAATCTTTAAATATGTTGAACATATTAAATATGCCCAATAAAATTTATTTTATGACAATTCTTCATATACAGTATTTGTATTAGAGTATATTTTGTTATGTCTGAAATACTAAAATATCAATAGTAATTCTAATTATGAATTTTTTAAAAAATTATTTTACTTTTATGTGTATAGGTGTTTTGCCTACATATATGTCTTGCACCACATATATGATACACACAGAGGCCAGAGAAGAGCATCAGATTCCCTGGGACTGGAGTTACAGATGACTGTGAACTACCATGTGGGTGCGGGGAATCTAACGCAGTCCTCTGGAGAAGTAGCCAGTGCCCTTAATGGAGAAGTAGCCAGTGCCCTTAACCACTGGGCCAACACTCCAGCTCCTGTTGGCTTTCAGAAGCTATGAACTATCCAGGCAACTACCATTGCACAGATACATGTGTGCATTTATGTGCCCATACCATTGTAATCCTTGATTTAAAGTCACAGTAACAGTTTACAACCAAACATTCTTACCTCAACCAGAAAAACAACCAAGCACCAAATCAGCACTACAAGCAATCTTTTATGGAGAGTAAAGTATCGGAGGTATGTGTTCCATGTCGTCACCGGGGGTATCTTCACCATATCGTCAAAAAAACACTCCTGAGAAAAGAAGTGTGATTCTGAAACAAACCTATTCCATGTCACCACTGAGGTTTTATTTTTAATTCAGGGAATAAAGGAATACTTGTGGCAAAGTGGCTTTTAACAAATATAGATTATTAGAAAAGCCATGTGTGATGGCCATAGCAAGCAGGATGTCTGCTGGAGCAATGGAGTTTTGAGAAGTAAGAAACGCAGTGACTCTTGCAGAATGATGTTAGCATGTGAACACTTCACAGCACCACGTGTTCTGTCCTATGAGGGGGCCACCAGACTGAAGTCCCCAAACTCGCCTTGACTTAACTTGTGTCAATGATCCATGGACAAGTTTGGAACTTGCTAGCTACTAAGTTTTATTTTAAAAAGCTGGCTTGGGTTTGCATATTCCTTAGGCATTATGGTTTTTTTTTTTTTTTTAGTTATTACTTAAATTATAAAACTCTAATCCTAAATATATTCCTTTAGAAGCCTTTGTCTTTTGGAAGTTATATTTTTAAAATGTGAAAAAAAAAGATTCCTTATATATTCTAAAGGAAAAAGATGGGACTATTCCTCATAAAAATCCATGAAGTTCCTAAGTGGTATTAGATTCACGGAGGAGTCCTATTAACCTGGAGTAAGGTTCACTGATCAGAAATTAAAGATTGTGGGATTGGATTGGCTTTATTTGAATTCAAAGCCTACAAGTAACATCCTAAGATGCTTGAATGGGTATCTGGTGCTGCATTTCTCAGAACTTTATTTTTTTTTTCTAGAAATGGGGGCAATGATATGACCTTTTATCACAGTGAAGGGGATAAAGTGTGTTGCCTGGAAGGTGAAGTAATTGATGACCTAGTAACATAATTAGTCAAATAAATCAGTTGTTACAGTGCAGACTGACTAAAATTTATAGACTTCAATTTGGAGTTTCACTTAGATGGACATTAAATCATATAGATAAATTATATTTTTAGCAAACCATTTTAAGAAATAAATGTATATTTGGGGGAATTACTTATCCCTTTATTTCACAACACACTGAACTCTGACCCAGAGATATGAAATGACTTGTGATTGGCCAAAAGGTAACTTTCTTTTAAAGACTGGCCCTATTAAACATGTCCATCTACTAGGACTGCTTTTCACTCCATCTCAGCCACAGGCATTGTTTAGTAAACAACAGCCCTCCTGGTTTGCACTGCTTTCTATTTTAAGAAGTTATTTTGCTTCTTAACACTCAGTCTGAATATTGGCAGGTATATTTTGAGCTTCACATATCTTCTTTAAAAGAAACCCTTTCAAAAATGTAACATAGAAAAGAAATCTGAAAGATTGAAAGGTACACATTAACTAAATTCAGGCATGAATGTGAATCAGTCTGGTCAAGGAGCCAGGTATTTGTAATCCTTGTCGAGGCCATGCCTGTTTAGAAACACTTCTTGATGTCTACATAAACACAACCATTTGTTTACTCCATTATGCTCTAGGAAACCACTAAGTCTGACAATTACTAATTTATAATAACGAATCTCATATCATGGGCCTAGTAAAGGGACTCAGTACGAAGCCCCTGTTTGGCTTACAGCTTTTGTGGGGAAGTGACATTTCAATTACAATCAGAAATAGTTATTTTATATTTTGAAGTTGCTTACATACTTTGTACCCTTGAACCCAGAGACTGCAATGGAATTCTATGCAATATGTAATATGTATCAAAACTTATTGAAATTATGGAGTTAGGATGAGGGCATCTTAAGACATGGAGGGACATACCTTTAAATCATCTTCATTAACTTCTTCAGTGATGTTCAAGGCACTGTCTTCAGACAGCCGTCTTGAATATATATCTACTTCATTTAAGCTTATCTGAGGGGCTAAGGAGATTTTTCGAATGGAAGTCCTTGTCCTCTGGAGGCTGCTGAAGCCCGGGCTAGGTGTGTATGTCATGAGGTCCAAAACAGACTGTCTCCTTCTTCCTGGAAGTGTGGGGCCAGAGGGGATAACGTTGCTTGAGGCAGGACTGCCTCTCCCTGTTCAGAATCTGGGGCTAGGGAGAGTCTCCTTTCTTGGGGCTCATCAGAATCTCCTTCTGTGCCTAAAGGAGTCCTTTGTGCAATGGAGAATTTCCTCATAGCGCTGAATGAATTTAGAATAGAGCTCTTCCTTTTCTCTCCGTACTCTCCAGTCTGTTTAAATGACTGCTTGGTTTTGGTCCAGGCGACCGAGGAATCATCTACTGAGAACCTGCGTAAGGTCTCAGTTAGAATTGAACTTCTTCTGTCCTCAGTAAACTGGTCAAAAGTATCATACCCCATGAGTTTCGAACTGAAGTCTGGACGCAGACTCTGTAATTCCGAAAATGTCCCATAGAAATAGGTGCTGCCCTCATGCAAAATTAGTA
The DNA here is from genome assembly GCF_004664715.2 of Peromyscus leucopus. Lineage (NCBI taxonomy): Eukaryota > Metazoa > Chordata > Mammalia > Rodentia > Cricetidae > Peromyscus > Peromyscus leucopus. Next base: position 9,156,596 of record NC_051065.1, read on the forward strand.
TTTTGTCAGCTCTCTTTAAGTGCTCCATCTTAGAAGTAACCAGAATCCTGGTTTTGTTGGCCATCAATTTACAGACACAGCTTTGGGAATATAAAAATATATAACATTTTACTTCGTACATAGTGGTGTATATTTAATTTTAGCATCTTATTAATGTTTCACTGCATAATATCTCTATCACGGTATTTTGTTACTTTACTTAATATGGTTATATGGATATACACTCCACAGTAACTATTAGGTACCTCTTGAATTGCAACATGAAGGTGAATACTAGTACACATAGAATGAAATTCAATTTTTGATAATCAATAATTACATGATTTCAACCAAATCATTATCTCTTAGGTCTTGGCTTATTTCTCTAGAAAATAAAGGAATTGTTAGATGATCTTTAATGTTCCTGGAAGTTTGTATTTCCATATATCTTCTAAATGTCAGAGATTTTCTGTCTTTAATTTTTAAATTTTCTCTTGAATTGTATGTTGACTAATTTGTTTCTTAAAACATAACACTGAGAAATACGTAATCAATTTAACTCTCCTCCAATAAAATTTTCCTATACTTTAAAAGCAAATCTTGAAGTGTATTTTCTAAGGGAAATCAGTTTCTTTTATCTATTAACTCTCAAAAATAAGAGCCATCACTACATCCTTAAATATAAATAGCTAATTTTATGAGAGTAAGACATTAGCTATTACAATCACAACATCATAAATATAGTATTGGTGGAGTATTAAATTTAATGGAATTTTCTCTGTCTTAAACTAGAGAGGCCTGTTGAGAACAGACTTCTAAAAGGCAAAAATATGTTGGAAGGCTGTGGTACAAGCCCATATTGCTGACACTAAGCGAGGTCCCAGAACCAAAGGACTATCCAAGCTCTTAAAATCAAAGCTGTTTTTTCCCCACAGTGAAGCTAAATTCTGTCGTATGTAAAACAAAACAAACAACTGAACAAAGAAAAACAGCACAATGACTCCTGGAAGAGTTGAACAAGCAATCTAGGCAAAGGTAACTGGTGCCCCGACCCAATAGAATGGTTCACATGAAGTTCTGGAGCAACCTTCCTGCTGAGGCATCACACAGAACCTGCATCATTCTGTAATACTCAAGAGTTTGTGCTCTTGTATTTGTATTTTTATTAATGGTTTAGAAAATGTTTGTCTTAAGCTGAGTTATATGCTTAACATAGTCATGGTTATTGAGGATTCTGATTGTACAACCTCAGAGAACTTGATGCAATGGCCATTACAGAGCAACTTTTTTGTTGTTGTTGTTGTTTTGTTTTGTTTTGTTTTTCGAGATAGGGTTTCTCTGTGTAGCTTTACGCCTTTCCTGGAGCTCACTTGGTAGCCTGCCAGGCTGGCCTCGAACTCACAGAGATCTGCCTGGCTCTGCCTCCCAAGTGCTGGGATTAAAGGCGTGCGCCACCACTGCCCAGCCAGAGCAACTTTAGAGATTCAAGATAACAGGTATGTTAATGCAAGGCTGTATTGAAGATGATGCAGTAAGCTTTAAGGGAAGTAGAAATATAACTAGGGCCTTCTATAGTCTTTTTCATTAGATTAAAATTAAGTAAGAAAAGATTGAAGCAAACTATTAAGATGCCTTATCATGTATGTACTTCTTCACTATAAATTAGTTCAGAAACTGATGAGCAAAACTGGGATTGGGAAGTATGGAGTGCAGATGTGACTTGGCATTTCATTCAGAGATCAGGGATGACATGTTCTTGGGATTGTGACTAGATATACCATGTTAATACATTCCATTTAACTAAGACATAAACTGAAAATGTCAAAACAGTGCAACATTATTCCACCCCCAAATCAAAGTAGCTTCAGATAGGGGGCTTCTGTTGGCTTCATGTATTAAATGTAGTGAAGTCCAGAATTAAAATACATTACTTAATATATCATACAAGAAAAAAAGCAGGAATCTAGACTATTTCAACCACTGGCAATGTTCTAAATTAAAACTTTGAAATAAACCAATAAATAATGAAATCATTTAACACACACAAACCATAGCCTACCACTTTAAAAAAATCCTTTGTTTCTAGAGCACTATAATGTCTATTCTAATAAACTACTTTGTTGTCCATAAAGTTATTTTTGAAATTTGAAATCAAGTCATATGGCTAACTGCATCTCTTAGGGACTTCACACGTATTGGGCTCTGCTAAGTACTTCATGGAAGTATATATCCAAGTTCTCTGTGACCCAGGTAGGGCTGAGTCCAAGAAAAGACTAAGGCAGATGTACCAGGATAGGCATTCGCCATTAGACAACTCACTAATTTTTATCAACAATATAGAATAAAATACTAATATAGAAAGATAAATGAAATTTTAAAAATATAACTACTTAAAATACTGGAAGACATGTCTCAAGATAGCAATAATGTAAAAAGTATTTAAATATCAATTATTATAACAGGACAGCAATCAAAGAAATTGGCTTTACAAGCGATCATCAAAAAAGGTTTGAATAGAAGCAATCTTCAACCTTGGCCATGAAGGGGAGGCTAGAACTGAATAAATACTGTGTTATAGTCCTCTGTTCTGAGTCATAAAAATGGTGAGCATATTGCTCTAGCCTAGTGGATTTCAACCTTCTTAATGCTGTGACCCTTTAATACAGTTCATGTTGTGGTGACCTCCAACCATAAAATTTTCGTTGTTACTTCATAACTGTAATTTTGCTACTGTTCTGAATCATAATGTAAATATCTGATATGTGTGATATCTGATATGTGACCCCTGTGAGAGGGTTGCTTACTCTCCAAAGGGGTCATGATTCACAGGTTGAGAACCACTGTTCTAGAGCTAATATGCAGCCTATGATGATACAGACATTTTGTTATATTTTAGTATGAGCATTATACATAACTCAGTCAAAGGACATACTTTTCAAATATTTGTTCTTCAGTTAAAACATCTAGATATCCAAAAGGAGAATCCAAGAGGTACAAATCAGCATCTTTATATACTGCTCTGTAAACAAAGTAGAAATGAAGTTAGGGTTGTATTTCATTTAGAACTGATACTTTAAACCGCCGACATTCGTTACAGAATTGTCATCAGATCCCTGCACTGAGGTGCACTTTTCACAACATGGGGCAGAAGTAGTACTGTTAGTGACTTCTTCCATCCCTATGCTATTAATAGTGCAGACTGTATTAAGTGAGGAATAATGATACTTACTTTGCATCTGCTCCTTATAGTCTGTCCCTGAACCCCTTTCATGACTGCTACACACAGGGAATAGAAAACAGTACATATGCTATTTAACTTTCTTTTTAAATTTTTCCTGTGTTTGAGTGTTTTTGCCTGCATATGTGTGTACCACGTGTGTACAGTGTGTGCTCAGGCAAAAAAAAAAAAAAAAAAAAAAGTGTCAGGTCCCCTGAACTGGGTTACAGATAACTGTGAAGCAGTAATGTTAATGCTGGTAATTAAATATGGATTCTCTGGAAGAGCAGCCAGTGCTCTTAACCACTGAGATATCTCCCCAGCCTTTTTCTTAACTTTAAATTAAAAATAAAAAACTGTAAGCAATTTTATTCGACTTACAATAGTAAAAACATAAAGATATATTTTCCAAACTAACAATCTACTGTAAGTTTCTGTAAGAAGACAGAAACCTTACTCCAACGGTGTTGCTTGGAGGTGGGACCTTTGGAAAGTGCCTAGGATTTAGGAAGATCATCAAGGTGGAGTTTCATGATTGGATAATTGTGGCTTTATGAAGAGAGGGATACCAGAGAACACTCTCCCCTCTTCTCTCTCTCCTTTTTTACTTTACATGTGATTTTCCATGCTGTCTTAAGACTCTACCAATGAGATACCATCACCAGACTTGACTCCTTAACATTAGACATTAAGTGGAAACAAAAATAAAGTGATTTTCTATAAATTTTACTCAGAATGTATTGGTGGATTATTAGCACTACAGGCTAAACACTCCCCTTCACATGTATGACCAGTTTCTCAAGATTAAAATGTGTGTGTGTGTGTGTGTGTGTGTGTGTGTGTGTGTGTGTGTTTGTGTTCATCACACAGAAAGTGACATATTGCACATTTGGATGAGAGTAACAGTAAACAACTGTTTTCAATAGTACTATACATTGTACATGGCAAGTATGACTAAATCTTGAACTAGTAAAAATACTATGTTGAAGTCACATACCATATTTAACTTAAATCTCAAATGTAATGCTTCAGATATGATCGTTTGCTCACAGATAAGGGAATTAACTTCCAAGTGATTATGAAGCCATCATCTCACCTGTGAATTTTCTATATCAAGTGATCTGATTTTCCAGTGTATTCTCAAGATCAGGGCACAGTTGAATACAAGGAGTCAAGATGACCTGGATTAAATAGTGACTGTACCATTTCCCTGTGGCTTCTGGCAAGTTAATGTCTGACTACCTCAATTATCTTGTGATTTCTTCCATAAAATGAAGAGAACAATTTCTGCTTGTAGGGTTGTGGGGTAGTGTGGGGCTTGAGGATCACACACACAGACACACGAGAGAGAGAGAGAGAGAGAGAGAGAGAGAGAGAGAGAGAGAGAGAGAGAGAGAGAAATGGTATCAAGATATCAGTTGTGGGTACTCAGTGTTTACTTTTCCAGGTTTGGGAAGGAAAAGAAAGATAAAAGGCCAAGATGCTACTGAGTCAATGTAATTTCTCATTAACAACTTCAGTAACTTAATAAAAAGAATTTTGTTTGAAGAAAACTAGAGAACATCTGAAATCCCATATCACCAATTGTCTTTGAACAGGGCTACATTTAAATAAGATGTTTTCTTCCTGACAAGAACTGTATATGCTTCTTTTTGACAGCTTCTAATTTTTCAGAGTACTTTCCTAGTATTCACACGACCCTGAGGACAATCAGAATCCTGAATAAAGGCATGTGCTCAGTATATATCACAGCTGGGGGTGATGGCACATACCTATAATCCTAGTACTCAGAAGCAAACACAGGAAGACCATGAGTTCCACAGAGGGAGACCTTGCCCCTTGTCTCAAAACAAACAAGAAATCTTAGTCCTAGTGACATCATTTGCCTTATTACTTTTGTTACAAAATCATAAATTATATTCTAAAATTTAAAAAACAGAAAATGTATATTGTCAAAACTGAGAAGCATTGAGTGAAGGAATCTGGGGACAGAGAGAGGAAGGAGATGCATGTGGTGGTATTGTGTTCCCCAAAATATTGTGTACTCTAATAAATTTATCTGGGGTCAGAGAACAGACAGCCACTAGATACAAAAGCTAGAAAATGGTGGCACTCACACCTTTAATCCTAGCATTCCAGAGATAGAAATCCCTCTGGATCTCTGTGAGTTCAAGGCCACATTGGAAATAGCCAAGCATGGTGACACACACCTTTAATCCCAGAAAGCCAGCCTTTAATCCCAGGGAGTGGTGGTAGAAAGCAGCAAAATATATATAAGGCGTGAGGACGAGAAACTAGAAGCTTTTGGCTGGTTAAGCATGTGGCTGGTTAAGCTTCAGGCTTTCCAGCAGCAGTTCAGCTGAGAGCCATTGGGATGAGGACACAGAAGCATCCAGTCTGAGGAGACAAGACCAGCTGAGGATCCGGCGAGGTGAGATAGCTGTGGCTTGTTCTGTCTCTCTGATCTACCAGCATGGACCCCAATAACTCGCCTCAGGTTTGATTTTATTAATAAGAACTTTTAAGATTCCTGCTACAGATGCATGATGGAATTAACAGAAGTTCATAATTCTCCTCCTGTCCTTTTCAGAACTCTATAGTTTTCTGTTCAGAGTAATATATGCAACATAACAAACAAGTATGAACAATAAAAATACAAGTATGTATTTTGAAAAAAGCCACCATCTTTACCAAATCTGAATATTATGCTGTCTATAGTTCTTAAAAGAAATTGTCAATCCCAGAGACAAAACATGAAGCATTAGAGAAATGCAAATATATAATTGTATATGCATGGCATTTACAGCAAATGCTCACTGGAGCAACAGGTAATTGTTCACCTTGCTAAAGAAATCCTTGCACGTTGACCTCCACTCAGTGTGACTCCACCTTCTCCGAGAACTGTGTGATCTTTTCCTGCAAACTTGGAGATGTCCTATTATCAAAAGCATGACACCAGAAAGGAAATTTAATACAGTCAATCTGAAATTGAAAAGCACATTTTCCTTCAGATGCAATTGTATGAGAGATTCCTGCTTCAACTATTCAAATGTTTGAATACTGCGTCTTAATTATTTCAAATGCAATGCACTCAGGTGGTTAAAATAACGGCCAAAATTTTGGACATACAACTTTTTTTTTAATTTATTCATGATCATTAAATAAGATTTGGAAAATATAAGGAGTAAAATGTATGTGTATTTGTGGAATATTTATATATGGAGACTACCCATAAGCTTATCATAAAAACTCAAATCCTATTCAAATGTTAAAATGCACTTACAATTTAAAATCACTCTTTAAAAAAAATCTCAATTTTTTTTAAATAAGTGTGTTAATAAGAGAAGCTAAAACTATTCACACCCCAGCAATACATAGGCATATTCAGTGGCTGTGAAGGGAGAAGACAAGTTATTTCCACATTTCTCTCACTCACCTTCCCAACAACAGCACAAACATCCTTATCCATATCTATTATTCCTGTGTCCTCACCCACTCACGCTCCCTCTTCTGTCACCTTCCTGCCTCACGTGTCATTGGTCCCCCATAATGAGTGTCTCTGTGGCAACAATCATGAAGGCACGGTAAAAGAAGTTTCTAAGACATGGTCCAGGACTCCAGACAGTGTAAACCTCATTAAGAAAGTAAGCTATAATCCTGGAGGGAGAATTAACCTAAACATAAAACAGACCATTTTACAGCTGATTAGAAGATAGTACATAATTAATTGGCAAGTTAACTGTTTAGCTAATAGAAGTGACCACAGAGCTGACAGAAAATATTAGAAGCCTTTCATAAGAGTTTTCACCTCAGATGTGAATGATGATAAGAGCTAGGTACTGATCTTCAGTTTCCTCTTTCCCCCGGACCCATCTATTCTTTTCTACGACCTCCTTATCTTCTCGCTGTACTTTCTTACATACTTCTTACATACTTTCTTACATACTTCTTACATACTTTTTTACATACTTCGCTTCCTTTGCTTTTGCAAGTCAGAATAATCTACCAACATTTTATTTTCCATAGACATTCCACATTTTTTTCATTTATTTTAGCTAATATATGAAATTAAGCAGAACTCCATATGCAAAACTATAAACAGAAAGCATATAAACTAAAAAAGTAATCACTTTCATTAAAAGCTATTGAAAGGTCCTGGTCAGCTAAAGCTATGCTATTGACCGTTACCAAAGAACCCTTTCTGACAGCATTCCTGACATGGAGTGACCAAAGACCGGCGATAAAACATTAACTTTCCAAACACTACCATCGCAGAGATGGTGTCTTAGTTAGGGTTTCTATTACTGTGCTAACACATAACCAAAAGCAACTTGGGGAGGCAAGGGTTTATTTCATCTTACAACTTTTATGTCCATCACCGAGGGCAGCCAGGGCAGGAGCTCAGAGCAGGAACCTGGAGAAAGGAACTGGAACAGAGGCCATGGAGGGGTGCTGCTTACTGATTTGCTTCCTATGGCTTCTTCAGCCTGCTTTCTTATAGCACCCAGGACCACCAGCCCAGGGGTGGCACCGCCCATAGTGGACTGGACCCTCCTACATCAATCATTAACCAAGAAAATGTCTCACAGGCTTGCCCACAGGCCCATCTGGTGGGGGCATTTTCTCAATTGAATTTCCCTTTTCCAAAATGATTCTTGCTTGTGTCAATAAAACTCTAGCTTATGACATAAAAAGTAGCTAGCACAGATGGCTGGAGAATTTTATTTCACAAGGATAAACTAGGTAATTATATTTCCATTTTCTCTATTACCCTATTACTTACAGAAAAAAAGAAAAAAAAAAAGAGAGGATGCAGTATCACTCCCAGAATTTTTCTAAAACAAACCCAACACCTCTTCCTGTTCATAAGATGACTAATAATTGAGAGAAAATTTCCATTGGAACAAAGTGTTTTCAATCCTCACACTCTCTGCTAACTGAGTAACATACCAGGAGATGAAACACATACTAAATAAATGCTCTAGTGCTCACACATTGTGACCACAGAATACCATGAGAAAGTAGGTACATGCAAGCTGCCTTCAGGCAGTTCTATGAAGTCATTTGTTGCTCTTTGCTTGTGGTCCAGACTAGATTAAATTGTGAGATGTGCAATTCTTCCCTGGCATTTGCTCCCACTTCCCCTAAAAAACCTACCATTAATATCATCAAATATATTTATGCTTTTGTAATTTGTAGCTGGAAGACATAGACTCAAAAGTGGGATAACTGTATCAAAAACATATGTTCTATTTTTACAAATTACTGCTACATTGCTTTACAAAGCATTTTACCACTAAATAATTACATTTTACAAAAAAGAGAATTATATTTACCACTAAGTTTTAATAATACCATTATATTTATGATTAAACTAATTTTTTGCTAATTTTCTCTTTTACTTTACATTTTCTTAATCTCAAAGATTTTAAATATTTATTTGCTATGATGCTTTCTCTTCCTTGAAATGTCTATTATTTTTCATGTAATGGATTTTAGCAACTTTCTACACATCAAGAACATTTCTCCTTTTCTCTTATTTTCATTACACATATCAATTATATGTAAAAATTTATTTTTTTGTGAAATCAATTTATCTACTGACTACATGCTGGTTTTATGTATTATCTTGAATTTTCTTTTCTTTTTTAAATAATTTATTTAATTTTATTTTATGTGCATTGGTGTAAGACAGTTGTGAGCTGCCATTTGGGCTCTGGAATTGAACCTGGGTCCTCTGAAGAGCAGCCAGTGCTCCTAACCACTGAGCCATCTCTCCAGCCCCTTGAATTTTATTTTCAAAATAAAACTTTTAAAACCCTTAAGGCACAATTTTATATTTATCTAACCTTATTTTAATTGTTTAAGAGGCAACAATACTCATCAAATGAATAATGTTTAAATGTTTATCATCTGTCATAGTTCATATTTTAGGGTTGTCTTTTTTTCCTTGTCTATTTTTTTCCTATATTAATACCTTTCTGGAATTTGGATATCGTGATTTTTAATGGATTTACATACTATTTAATCCTTGATAAAGCATAATCCTTACTTGTAAAATAATTGACTTTTATTGGTTACTTATCCTTTGACATAATAACCATATCAACTATTAAAACAATATATGCAATCAGACAAGGAGCAACACCGTCTCAGGTGTTGACTTGAGCATGTTCTTCTTCCTCACTAACATTTCAAATACAAGGAAGATTAGTGCCATGGTATCAAGGACATAGGTGATGAAGCCACAATTCCAGCCAAAGCAATTCATCCATACAATAAGTGCTTCTAACATTTTATATTAAGTTCAGTTTAAGATAACCTCATTAGAAATTATTTGCAACTTTAAAACACAATACATTTACATAGCATTCTAGTTTGCAACACTAAATTTAATTTTAAAATGTCTTTCTCTTGACTCAGATGTTGTATTAAATAATTCAATAAGATTTAAAATTTTCTTCAGATTCTGTCCTGTAAATGTCATACCTATCACTATCACTAAACATTTTAAGGTTTGCCATTATTGTGAACTGAATAGTTGTTCTCATTTATATTTTTAGATGATTGTGTTTCTATGAAGAAGAACTAGTTATCTTATACATCTGTCTACAATTTGCTAATTTGATCATAGAAATAATATGCTAAGTCAATTTTTTTCAAGAGAAACAGCAATAAATTAATATTTCTGAAACAGAAGATATAAAATCTGCAAAACTACTTTGAATATGATGAAGAGGTGTGATATTAAGGGAGTTTATGCACATAAACATATATCATAAAATTTTAACAAAACTTTAGATATCATTAATGGAACCTAAAAATATTTGGTTACCTTGTTGGGACAAATTTAGTATCCGAGGTTTTGTTTTCTTTTGATTTTAAAATCATTTCAAAACATCTATTAGGATAATGAAGATACTGAAGCTTTAGGCAATTCTCTACCTTTCACATTGCTTTCCTAAGTAGCAAATGTGACTGTGAGCATGCCTGAAGCCCAAGTAAACAGATGCTGGTTAATGTCACGATATAAATGAGCATTTATGTATTTTTGCATATGTATGTAACAATAAGAAAAAGAGCCCATCAATTTGAGAAGGAGAGGGAGACATGAGGGAGTTAGAGGGAGGGGACATGGGAAAGAATGTAGAGCACAAAGGGAAGGAAGAACATAATTATATTTTAATTAAAATTTTAATATGTGAAAAAGAAAGCTTCACCTCTACTTAACACCATATAATTCTAATGATCTATATGCTTAATAAATGAAAACGTAATACTATTAGGACAGAATGTCTTTGGGCTAAAAAGGGTATCTTTAAAAGAAGGCACAAAAGTCAACATAAAATTACATTGAGACAAAACTGACTACATAAAAATTATAACAAAAGATATCACTGTAGATGATGAGAATGTATTGTATATAGCTGCTGGGGATGTCTTTCTGTTTGCTGTGAATGTGTTGCTCTGATTGATTGATAAAACGCTGACTGGCCAGTAGCCGGGTATGAAGTATAGTCTAGGCAGGATAAGAAGAGAGGAGAATTCTGGGAAGTGGAAGCCTGAGTCAGGAGATGCTGCCAGACCCCACCGCCATGAGAAGCAAGATGTGAAGGCAGAACTGGAAAAAGGTACCAAGCCATGTGGCTAAACATAAATAAGAATTATGGCTTAATTTAAGTGTAAAATCTAGCAAGCAAGAAGCCTGAGCTACTAGGCCAAACAGTTTTAATTAATATAAGCATCTATGTGTTTATTTGCGTCTGAGTGTCTGCAAGCCAGGTGGGACCAGGAAAACTCCAACTACATATTAGTCTAGATTCTCCAAACAGATAACAACATGGTATTAAATATCCAAGAGTTTTATTAGGAGAAAATACTGTGGAAAACCAAACACACAGGGAAGGCAGAAGGCTGAAGAACTCAGTGCAAATCTACCTAAGCAGAAGGATAGCTGGCTGGTAGGGAAGAATCTTACACCACTATATCCAAGGCAGGATTTGGCAAAGCAGCCTGGGAGTCTGCAAGTCAAAAATCAGCTACCAAGTTTCGTGTTTTCAAAAGAGAGATCTACTTTAGGAATCCTGCCCAAAACATTCAGTTCCTGTAGAGGAACATGTAGAAGTAGTCTCAAGACAAACTCAGTAAAGGACTTCAAAGCACAACTTGGTGTCTTCATTAAACTATGCTTCGTATAGCAATAATCTATACAATATGTATCATGTTCACCCTAATAACTTACAAGAAATGGCAAAGAGTAAGCGGTAGGAAATCCAGATGGTTAATAAACATGAAAATATGTTTATAATTGCTTACATAACCATGTAACTGTAAGTTAGAATGATAGAGATAGAACAAGAAACATTTTGATTTATAAATCAGAATAAGCAAAAATATTAAAGTCAGTAGCAAGAGTTTTCATGATGTGAGTAAATGCAAATTTTCATTAATGGCTGACAAGGTTAAAGATTGGTACTGCTACTTCAAAGTTTAAGTTGGCAACATCTAGGGAAAATTTAAATATGTGTATTTATCTTACGGCCTTGCAAATCAACTGTTAGATATCTTCTGAGACAGCAAAAGGCATGCCTGTATGCAAAGGAGAAGTATTCAGAAATATTCATTATGTATACAACACAGCAGTAAAAAAGGTCAGCAGGTAGAGGTCTCTGCAACCAAGGAGAGAACTGACTCCTGCAAAGCTCCATATGAGCCCTCTGCTGCACAGCCACACTCTTTCCTCTCTAAATAAATGAATAAATGATATTCATTTATTCATAGATATTGCCATGCATTAAAAAAAAGTAACAGGAACCACATAAGTTAGAGAAAGATGTGTGCAATTTATATTACCATGTAGATTTTAAAGCTAAATAATTATCCTATAAAATACTGTTCACAGGTAAGCACATGCATATATGGGTATACATTATTTTAAGTGAATTGGAAAAGTACATATTTCATCATTATAATTGCTGGAGCTTCAGGTTTTGTAGCAGACCTGTGATGATGTGGAAAAAGGCCTACTAAGACGTTGTCTAGGTTTCTAACAATGCACATAATAGGGATACTGACACAAGAGTATTCTCTTCTAAAACACACATTAGTTGTATGAATTAACTTTCAATGGTATGAAAATAAAGCATTTGATGTGCTGAGGCAGGTGTGGAGCCTCCTTTTATGGACTGAAACCACTTGTGAAAAGAAATGTGGATAACAATCACTTAGTGAAGATCTCCAGCTCCATAGTTATCATGAAGCTGGTGAGACTGAAATGAACACATGCAATAGAGGTACACTGACAACTGAGACTAGGCTCATTAAATGCACCAGCATCGACAATGTCCTTCTATTCCTGGAAGTACTTGGTTTGATTGCTCAGTTTATGCCTCATCCATTTGCAGATTTATGAGTACTTGACACTCTATTTGATTTGATACAAAGCGCTCTGTTTTGTATGCATTATTAAACATTGATCTTTGCTACCTACTAAGGACACTCAAATCTGGTAATATATTTATCTTAAGGGTGTTGGTCTCAAACTTCATAGTAGATTTTCCCCATCTGTGAAAGTTACAACTCAAAAACTGCTATACTACTCCTAGCTATCATGATGGTTTTATTGTTTTTTGTTTTGTTTTGTTTTATTTTGTTTTGAGACAGGGTTTCTCTGTGTAGCTTTGCACCTTTCCTGGAACTCACTCTGTAGACCAGGCTGGCCTTGTCAAACTCACAGAGATCTACCTGCCTCTGCCTCCTGAGTGCTGGGATTAAAGGCATGTGCCACCACCACCTGGCTTATTGTTTTGTTTTTTAATCTTTTGTTTTTATTTTGGAGATTATAATATACTTACAACAGTTATCTGCTCCTTTTCCTCCCTTCAAATCCTCCCAGATGGCCGTTCTTACTCTCTTTCAAATTCATAGCTTCTTTTTTCACTAATTGCTATTGCATGCACACACATGTATGTATATGCACATATATTCTTAAATATAGACTGTTCAGTCACATAATGTTACTTGTATGTATGTTTTCAGGGTTAACTGTTCGGCACTGGACAACTAATTGGTATGCTCTTCCCTGGAGAAGACTATGGCTCCCTCTCCTAGCTTTCCCTGGTTGCCTATAGTTCTTTGTGAAGAGTTGAGGCGTCTTTGGCTTTTACTAGTTCATTTTGGCATGTCAATTGGTGCTATCCTTGTTCACTTCACATTTGAATAGTCATATTGGGGAGGGTTCCTTTTGAATAGTATTTTTCTTTTTGAAAATTCCATACATTAATACAATGTATTTTGTTCATATCTATCCACAACTACCTCCCTCTAGGTCCCTTTAGTGTTCCCCCTTCTCGCTCAACCTTTGTCTTTTTATTTTTATTGTTATTAAGAGCCCCTTAGTTCAATCAATGGTGCCTGATGCACACATGGCTCTGTGGTCATCCACTGGCGCATACTGTGTGCTCTTCAGATGCCACACAAGCACATGTGACTTTTAGAGCCATGCTGGCGCAGGGCACAGCCTCGACTCTACCGAGATAGAAATCCTCTGCCTTTTCTTTGGACTGATCCATAAAACTAGAGGAAAACCATCCACTAGAACAAGGGTCCTAGATAAGGGCATTAAATCATATTTGACTATATATAAAATTAGCTACTGAATTTTTTTTAATGTTGGTGCTATGGATGAAATACAGGCCCTTGTACATGCTAAGTGTCTAGTAGATGGTTGTTTAAAGAAAACTATTTATTCTAAAATATAAATGTGTTAGATCAATCAATATTCTTATTGAAGGAGAATATTAGAAACTTCTTTCAAACTCTTCTCTACTGCCATTTTAATCTAATTTTAATACTTTATTTTGAGTTTTTTAAAATAAAATTTTAATTAAAGTAGAATTAGCTCACTTTCCCCTCCTCTTTCCTCTGTCCAGCTCAGTGTATATTATCCACAAGTAACATCAAATGCTACAATTGCCAAAAATACCCAGGTATTTTGTTAAATTTGCTGCACCTGTGATTCAGAGGCATTTGGAAGGGACCTAGAAATCTGTATTTCAGCCCACGACAGTGGTGCTTAGCAGTGCTTGAGATCCTCATCTGACGTTTGGTCTTTTGGTTGACTTCCTTTATTACAGGCTAGTCAGAAAGGCAAATGTCAACTTCAAAGCAGTCTGTGCACACAACACAATGTGTGTGTTTGAGGTTGTAAAACACTTGAAAATGCTGAGATAAGCACACTGGAGAGGGTCAAAGTAATATTATAATAAGTGTGCGATAAAGATTAACTTATTTTATTATTAAGGAGTGGAGAACATGCGCATTGTAGTATATTCCACTTACTAACATTTACCACTTGACTTGTTTAAAAAATTTAAAATTTATCATCTCAGCTTCATTCAACTATATCAAACAAACCAGAAGTTATTCAGGAAACTTGTTAATATGAAGCTCATTTGCTCTGAATTGATTACACAATAGAGCCATAAAGATACAGGCTATTCTACTGAGAAAGAAAGAGGAAAGAGAGGGAGGGAAGAGGGGGTGTTTTACAGAAGAAAGGGTGGAGTGTTACATTTAATAGTCTTGTGTAATTTAGCAATATTTGCTGAGTACATTTGAGCTTCCTGTAGCTTTGAAGATAGGAAAATACCATAAACTGATTTTATGGCTGGCTTATCGCTTTTGGAACAACCTTGACAATACAGATGCTTGTGGGAAGGAGAGGGTGAGAAGCTAGGGCTAAAGGAACATTAACTTCAGGGTAATGCCGCTCTATAAAGCATATCTTTAACTGTGAATCACTGGGTGATTAATACCATTGTTATTAATGTTTAAAAATCACTAAACACTGCCTTGCTTTATGCATACAGAAATGAGGCAGTGGAAGAGATATGTAAGTTAAAGGCAGAAGAAAACATGTAGAGAGAAGTCTAGGTAGGAGAATGTGAGACAGCCAAGAAAGTGCTGGAAGGAGAGAGAAATCTAGCAAACATCTCAGAGCCAATTGTATATGTGAGTGTATATTAGCCAGCCACCCCGTTGTCTATAATACAGATCAACAAGCTATGCTTCATAACAGAATGCAGACACTAAGGAGTTCATAAGTTAAGTTATGACTACTAGATAAGACAGATTGTTGATCTAAGGCAAACAATACAAATAGCTACACGTGGAAATACTGGCAAAAGACTAAGTCCTGCTAGAAAGCAGAGGATGTAAGAATTTTCATCAATTTTAAAGATTAAAGAATATACCGTCACTAGTACATACTAACCAAGTTTATAGCTGAAAACTCAAACTCAACATTTGATGTATTTTTTATCAGAACCATGAAAAATATACAAATCAATGTTGTAGTATTTATCAACACTACAGGCTTGGGTCTGGGTGGGAAGATGGTTTGTGAATCATCCCGGATCCCCACATGAAAACTAGACATAGTACCTCAAGTGTCTGTAATCCAATGCTGCTCGCACTGGAAGATGAGAAGTATGGTCAAGAGAACTTCCCGAGGCTCAGGAGCTCACAAGCCAGCTAGCCTGGCATATGCAGCAACAAAAACAAGAGAGACTCTGCCTCAAACATGGTACAAAGTGAAGCTCAGTCCCCAAGGTTGCCCTCTGACCCCCACACATTTGCCACCATATGCACACACTCACACACAGGAGAGCACAGACCTACAGATATCATAGACATAAACACACAAACTTAATTCTTGTTTTATAACCACTTATTATATTGTGTGACCCTGTGAGTATAAATATAACTACTAATATGTGTGTACTTCTTTGGTGTATAAGTCTGTGTTTATATTTAGAATGGATATTCACGCATTCCTAAGAGAACCGAAAAGTACAGTGATTTAATGTGTGAGTGTGTGTTGAGGGGGTGGTCTCTAGGAAGAGAAGTAAGTGCTGGGATTCCTGAACTCCCCAACAGCTAGAGAATGGTATGAAAAGTGGATTTCACTGGCTTTTATAAAGGGAAACCAACCAACTGCAAACATTCCCTTCAAATGCCATATATTTAGACTCATTTAGTCACAGATTTCTGAATAGCACATTTCAAAATCTCCTGAATTATCCTTAAAACTAGATTCAGAAAAAATTCTCTGGATAATTCTTACCTAATTGGCCTTGTAGACATTTAAGTAGTACTAATTCTCTATCTTCTCCTCTAGCTAGGCCCACCTCTAATGATCAGGATAAATCTAATATTTCAAGTAGAATATCCTGTGTTACCTTGAATTTGTTCCTGCTCTGAATTTCCCCCAAATGTTTTCTGGTCCCTACCACTAAACCTCTTGTCACTCAGTCCCGAGAAGGGCTTCAAACACACCACCTCTGAAGTTCCTATCTAACCTTTTGTCACTCAATATCTGACTACAGTTGACTTTTGTATCTACTAAAGTCTAAGTCGAGTAGAATTTAAACTATCTAAAAGCAGAGACCCTTGTCTAAGTATGCCCTTAGTTCCTAGAATGATGTCTAAGTATGCCCTTAGTTCCTAGAATGATGCCACAAAGCTGCTCGGTAAATATTTTTAGATAAATATGAACTCCTTCGACTTCCTACTACAATCTTATATTTCACATGTAGTATCTTAGATTTGTTCTCTTAATTCTCTGAAGGAATTGGAGACCCATCACTTCCTGGTCTCAGACTCAACATGCTCTATGGATTTGGTCTTCTTATTGTAAGTCATCTATACTCTTCTGTACTGAGCCTTCGGTTACTCCTTCTCCTTGGACTGCCTCCTACTGCCACTCAGCCATGCTCATTTTCTTAATTATGAACGAGCTTCAATAATATTTACATGTTCAGTTATTTTAGATATTTTAAATATTCTGCTTGTAAGCCCTGCCCACTTTTTGCCCTTATTAAGTTGTATACATTGCAACAGAACTAACAAAATTAATGAGTTCTTATTCATCTTATTGGATCTTTCCAAAGGAGATGCCATTACTGAGTAATGTCTATTAAACATGCTCTGCTCTTTGCTTTCCCCAGCACTACATTCTTTTATGTTTATATTACTTTCTGTCCATTTGTTGTGTTCTTTACCTTTAAGTCCCTTTCCCTTTGTTATTTCTTAAGTATTGATATTGTATCCTCATTAAATATTTTGTCAATATTTAATGTGTTGGTATCATCGTAGACTTCTGTGTCTTCATTCATAACCTATAGGCTGAGGACTCCCTTATGTCCATCTCTAACCAACAACCTCCCCAGCAAGGTCCCCTTCAAAGTTTCACATCACTTTCAGACTTCCGTGAGGCACAATGCTTTCATCTTACCAACTTGTCTCCCCAAATAGTGCCATCACCTACCTGGCTGCCCACGATAGAAGCTTGTCATGGAGAGGAGAGAGGAACAGGGAAGTATTGTATAGCATGGTGGCTACAGTCAATACTACATCATATACTTGAATATAGCTCAATCAATAGATGTTCATTTTTTGGTGGTTTTTATTTGTTTTGTTGTTTTTAACAAGTATCACTGTGTAGCCTTAGCTTGCCTGGAACTCACTACACAGACAAGGATGATCTTGAAACTGGAGAATCCTTCTGCCTCTGTGTCCTAGTAATGAGATTACAAGTGTGGTTGATGATGCCTGACGTAGAGAGTAGAACCTAAATGTTCTCACTACACAAATGCAAATGACAGCTATATAATTGATAGATGTATTTCATATCACACTGTACATAGCATATACATATAAATTAAATGTGCAAATTATGCCTTAATACACTTTTAAAATTCTTTTTTAAACTATTTTAAAATGTAAAAACTTGGCACCATCTTGATTAATCCCACTTCCTTATCCCCTATATCAAATAGTGGCTACTGTACTCAGTTTTATAACAAGAAATGTTTTGCTTTCTCTTCCTCCTACCTAGTAGGTCAACATTATTTGCCATTTGAATCATCAAAACAACCTTCAAAGTTATCTACCTGCCACAAGCTTCGCTGCTCATTGTATTTAGAGTATGGGTATTACACACTATAGCTCAAAACATCTTTGTAAAAGGTAAATCTGATGGTATTACCTTCTAATTTAAAACTCTTCTGTGAATCTCATGAACCTTACATAAAGTCCAAGTTCCTGAATGTAGCACATAAGGCTCTTCAGAATACAACTACCCTTTCCCAGTTCACCTCTCATCACACAGTCCTTCCTTTCCAGACCCCCATGCTTACTACACTACATACACATAGCTCTCCAAGTGGCCAAAGGGTCCATACTTATTTCGAGTTTTAGTGCAGTGACATACAACCGACTTGAGCTCCCTGGTACAATATCTTCTTTTGGTTCTCGGCCCTTGTCCATTCCTTTCCCTTTCAGAAATCGTCTTCTGCTTCTTCATTCAGCTCTCTCTTTGGATGTCACTTCCTTGGGGAAAACTTCCATGATCTTTTAGGCCACATTGTTACTTCCTTTACTTATGTAAAAATGCTAAGAAACATAGAATGTATTAACCTATGCTAGTCTTTAATTGCTCATCCTCTCTTCTAGAATAAAAAACTCTGAGAACAAGAAGTTTGTCTTGCTCATCAATGTAATTCCCAGAGTTTGGTATAACTATTAGTTCAATGCTTATACTCATGTTTACTGAATGAATATATGTAAATTTATCTATACATTTCTGTAGCCAAAATGTCACTATAGACAACTTCCTTGCTCTACCTGCAGGCAACATCTGGGGTGCTTAGCTCAGTGTTGTGTTTAAGTAGGAACTCAACAAAAAGTTGCTGAGATCAATTTCTTTTTAATTCATCAATCTGAACCAAGAAGAGCTAAACAATATCATAAAAAATACTTACCCAACATTATGGAATTACTTCTAAACAATGAAAATGGTGGTCCATTCAGCCTGTCTAGAGAAGGCTTTGCACTCATTTTAGGAAACACAATGACTCCCTCCCTAGGAAAGCTTCTATGATCATCTCTATCTATAGAGTTGCAAGTCTAGTAAGATGTCGAAATCTTGCTGCAGATGGGAAATTTAACCAGGGACTTCTGAGGGTCATCCTGTACCTAAAATTATATTTTAAAAACTTTTCTTGGTTTATAATAAAATTATTCACCACCCAAATATGGAAAATTCTGAATCTATATTCTTACTCCTTTAAAAAGGTTGAAAACAGAAAACACATAAGGATTTCATAAAATGATTTTTATCTTTGGAAAATTTACTGTTTTAGTTAAATGTTCTGTTTTAAACATGAAGGCCAGGCTTAAATGTCCTAATTTCACTATTTATTCATGGGGTAGTTTGTTCTCAGACAGTTGTAATTATGTTCATACACTACTGTTCTGTTGACCTGACCAAATCTCACTAGGAGTGGCAATCCCAGGGCTATTTTGGTTTTAGAGACGTAAGAACTCTGATTTGTTAACCTGATAATTACCGCCACTGTTGTGGTGGTAGTCCCGAAACTTTAGGCTTTTAGGACCTGAAGCCTAGTTTGCACTCTGAAATCAGTCCATTTCCACCCTGACTGCAAACTCTTGCTAAAGTTGTCACTAAATAAATTGGAAGTGACAACTCAATGGGTTCGTATTAGTGCTTAGCACAGTCCTGCCATATATGCTCTTTTCCTAGGTATTAGCTAGTATTTACTTCTTAAGTTCCAGGACTCAAATGAAGTGAAATAACAGTGAAGTCCATAAAACACTATGGCATTCCCATTTAGTTCTGGTTCAGTAGTTATATAAAGTATTCCTGGCTTCACATTACAGTAAATAAGATCTAGTGTCCTCTAACCACCTACCAACAGAAAATTATAGGTAGTCGAGGGTACAGTCAATGTGATTTATTCTGGGTGAAAGGGACATAGTTCAATGTGTTCCAAATATCTGCTTTAGATATCTATTATGTCTGAGCTACTGCAAATGCTAAATCCTATGGCACCTTTATCTTTTCATTACTTCTAACTGTAGAGCTGTGAATTATCCTACTTTGGTAAATTGACTATTCAAAGGTTAAGTCTCACCTTCTCATAGGTTAGTCTTGGCAGAACCACCTGGAGACCCAGAGGTCAAATTCAAATTCAGTTAGTCATGTGGAATCTCTACAATGGAATTTATTTTTCAGAACAGCCTTGTTTCTCTGCTTCTTTCCCTCCCAGGTTTTTTCATTACTCCTTGTCAGTTTCTCTCCCAAGTTTCTTTTTTTAATATACATATATATACATTTGTGTGAATTCTTGGCAATTTCCTTCTTAGCATTTCCTTTAGCAAGTTAAATATGGAAGAGAAAAACATGCCGAGTTCATATTCTTCAGCTTACATAGTAAATATTTTTGCTGCAACTCTTATGTAATGGCTCTCATAGCAGATGCTTGCTCACTGGGGATCATTTTGTGGTCTCAAAAGCATCACAGTAATTTCATGAAAACCGATTATATATCCTAAACCCCTGACCTCCTTTGCACAGTCTCCACCCCTTGTCCCCACCATACAGTATTATAAAAGTCAATTACTTCTCCAAACCCAGGTACTTTTATAAGAAAGTGAGTCACTGAATCAAGACAGGCCAATCACTTATTACCCAAACACTGGCCTGTCTAGAATTCTCTTCTGTCAGTGGGGCTAAGTGAGGCTTATGATAAAAAGTGATATAGGAAAGTAGACAAGAGAACAGTGTAAGCTGTCTCTCTTGATATTGAAATAGGACTATAATTTCATAAGAACATGTAATTTGACTAGAGCTTAATTACACTGTTTTTTTTTTAAGCTAGCATAGTCTCTAGTGCTGGGCTCTGAAACTTTAAGCAACAAGGGAAATCCCTAAGGCCCATACGGGGAAATGAAGAAAACATCAATGGACACAAGAATGTGGAATAGTATTTTGTGAGTGACTCTTAATTCACCTACAAGTCCATTATATTATAATCTAGATTCAATTTGTTTTTATAAAGCAGGACATGGAGATTTTCCCAAAGAGAGGATAAAAGTAAAAAATACCAACATAACTTATCCATTTGAGACTGCATGCTATAAATTATTCTATCAACACAAAACTACCACTGTGCCCTTCCCCATGATAAAGGCTTCAGCTGTCTTATCTGTGAATAATTTCCAACAACAAACTGAAATCAGAAAACTATGTGAAATATGTTGTGCATGCTTTGCCCTTCCAAACTCACACATGCCTGCATACTCCTATGGCACTGAGCATCATGACATACATGGTACACTGAAGATCTTAGAGCTGAACAAAAACACAAACATGAGGAAGAGGATCGTCCATCCTCATCTCCAGTTCCAAGCCTAGATGCAGTACATTAAGAAACAGGACAACTTCATCAGTCAAAATGAAAACAGGATCATGAATGTTTGGATTTGGCAAGAGGGACCACCCAGAGATTATGCTGAAGGATTCTTGTGTTGGTGCCAGCTGCTTAACCATGGAGGACTCTGTAGGTATCCTGCGTTCCTGTGATCAACACTCCTACATGCCTAAAAAGTAAAATCTTCATAGGGATTATATACTATACTGAAGCTCTTTCTGAACACGACTGATGGTGTATTTCTAGAACAGACATAAACCTGGAAGCCCGAGGCACTGCAAACAAGGTACACCCCGGTGCTTCCCTCTATAGCTAGGCAAGCACTTATTTCAAGTCCCCGGCAATTGTGTTCTTTCATGGAACTGTCTGCTCAAGTTCTGAGACAGAGACATTCACAGAATGTTTTGTGAGCAAAACACTTACAACTTGCTACCTCAAACCAATCCCAAAACAGTCATCTAGTAAGAATTTCCTATTCTATCGGTGCACTAGGTAAAATAAATTAAAATAACATTTTTAGAGTTGACATGTCAAGCACTTTCCTCTGTAGTTAAGATAACTAAAACATATGTGAAACATTCACACCAATATAAAAGCACAGCATATACTTATTAGTTCATTGTAATACTACACTTGCCATTTTAAAGAGCAAGGTGATTTAAGAAAAATCCTGTGTGCCTTTGCTTTCACAAGGTAGCTACAAACTTCTAACTCAGTTGCAAAAAGCAATAGGATAGACAAGAAGGAACATTTTAATGAATCTTAAGGATTCTTTAAAAATTAAAAAAAAAAACAACTCAGAAAAAGAAGGGTAATTTGCAAACCAAAGGGACAAGCAAGAATAGCAGTGACCCCAGTGACATGTTAAGGTAGAAGGGAAAAAGTTCAGGAGCCTCAACCCTCAACAAAGAACTACAGGCAACTAAGGAATGCTGAAGGCAGTCTTCCTAGGGAAGGGCGCAGCAATTGGTTATCCAACAACAAATGGTCAGCCCTGAACACACACTTACAAGTAACAGCATACGATGTGGACTGAACAGGTTGTATATATTTAGGAATATATATTATTTTACATATATATGCAACAACAATTAAAGAAAAAGAGGCCATGAATTTGAATGAGAGCAAGGTGGGAGGGGTACATAAGTGGTGTTCGGAGGGAAAAAAGGGGAAAGGGAAATGATATAATAAATAAGTCTCAAAAATAAATAAAAGATTTTTTTAAAAAGACATAACATAGATAACCACTCAGAAACTAAATGGGACACATTAAAACAGTTAAAAGAATTCATGAGGGCTTGGAGGTATAACAAATATCATTATATCTAATGATAGAGCTAAAGCAAGGACCTGAATTCAACCTCTAGCATTGGAGGGAGGCAGGCAGATGGATAGTTTGCAAGAAGTGCTTTATTTATAATGAACTTTCTATGTACTAGAGGACTCTACGAATGCTATAGAATAGGCAATGTTAGCTTCATATTGCAGAGATTAAAAAACTTAGTATAACTTTATGACCCAGCTTTGTACGATTTTGCAATACATGCTATTTCTTCCATACTAAACTTGACATAATATCCACCTTAATTCTGCTTGCCATCATCACAGAGCAACAAGGATAAACTTCAAAGTTCTTATAGCACTCTTGTACTTAATGTTCTCCAAGACAAAATTCTCGAGACCGGTATCCATGAGATCGCTCCCCATTCCATTCCTGCTCATTCACTCTCTTTAGTTTTACTCTGGTTCTAGCAAGATGCTTATAATTACCTCCACTAAGTGGTTTCATACCCTGAATTTCTGTTCAGTCTTTTATAATGTTATCTTTTTTACTTATTCTTTAAAACGTCATCTCTTAGAGATGGGCTTCCTGGATTATCCAAGTAGGCACAAAGCCCACGATCAACTCAAACCCAACAATTGCAATATCACACAGAAATTGGAACCTTAAGTTTGTTTCCCCAAAATTTATCCTATTAATCCTTTGATGTGAGGAATGATTGAGCTTTCATTTGGTACCCACCATGCCCCTCCTAAAGTGAATAGTCAGTTTTTACTGTCAATTTGACACAACCTAGAATCATCGGGAAAAAGAAATCTCAACTGGGAGATTGCCCAGACCAATTGGTCTGTGGATGTCTGTAGGACCTTCTCTTGATTGCTAACTGGTGGCGGTGCCACTTCACGGCAGGTAGTCTAGGTTATATAAGAAAGCAAGCTAGTATAATCCTGTTAACAAGACAAAGAGAAAATTGCATTCCTTCTTGGTTTCTGCTTCAGATTTCTGCCTTGAGTTCCTTACTCTAAATTCCGTTAGTGAGAAGCTGTGGAAGACCTGGAAGTATAAGCACATAATCCCTTTCCTCCCCTAAGCTGCTTTTGGTCAAAATCATAGCATCAGAAATCAAACCAGGGCTGTCTGACATAAAGGAACCACACGGGTAATTTTTATGAATCTAAAAGAAACACAAAAAGCATGACTAATTCCAACTCTCACTGATACTTATTAGGCAGAGAACCAATGTGTCCACATTCCAAACCTTCAGGACTGCTATAATTTGATTTCTTCCATAGATACCCAAACTTTACTGACTATGCCATGCAAGCCAAAAACCTTAAAATGTATTGTTATAATTTTTCCATGGCCAGTTTTGTTAATATCAAAATTCATATTCATTATTGTTTGGTTTCATGGTTCTTCTCTCCCTTATCCACTTTATCTCTATTGTGGTCACTTACTAATAACACTGGCTCTCAAAGCATTCCTCCTGTTTTACTCTGTAGTGGTATTGTTCGACACTTCAAAAGAAGCAAAACTAACTCAGTGTTTACTGAAAGGGCTCTGTGCCAAGTGCTCTCTTGGGCACCTATCTCACTTAATCTTCTCAATAATCAGACCCAATTTTCCTACTGCTTAAATCCAGACTTTCTCTCTGTTTTTTCTGAAGCTCTAATGTTCCTAATAAAGAACCCTTCAGGTCACAAGCTTTTCTTGTGATCCTTAGAATTCTATAGAGAATTACTTCATCAGGGATATTACCCTCGTCTCCATCTGGAGGCTGCTCTTCCTTAGGCAGACTCAGAGAGTCTCTGTTTTTTCTTTTTAGTCCTAAAATATTCATTTTTTCCATTTTCAACTAAATTCATATTGCTGCTTCTATCATTCCTGTTATACTGTATAAAGCACAAAATGACTTAGTAGATGTTTTCTAGATAGACTCATTATTTCTACTTTAAAATTTCTTTAATGCTGTTAGTATATGCAAGGGGGAAAGGCCATTCACTGGCAGCACTGATTGAACTCAGAGGGTTACAAAAAGAGTACAGATGTGGTTGGGCAAAGTGGTTGGAGGGGGTATGAGAGAAGTTAAAGGGCATATGGTTTGGGGTGAATTAGAGAACAATACGTTGGATACTTGTATGAAATTCTCAATAAATAAAAAAATTAACTTTCATTAGATATGAAAGACTTAATGAGTGATTCCCTTTATGAAAAATGTAAAACACAGGAGGATTTATGGAGATAGATGTTGGTTGCTTAGAGTTGGCACACACATTAAAAAATAGAATTTGATTCTTAATGAGTAATGGAGTTTCTTTTAGAGATGCTATAACAGTGGTCATCATGTACAACCCTGTGAATATACTAAAATACACTGAATCATACATTCTAAAATAATTTTAATATGGCCATACAAAAGGAAGAAAGAACAATATGTTTTGCTTCTCCCTTTAGTATTTTCAACAGCTTTATTGATATATAATTTATATTTCATAATATAATAATAATAATCCTCCATTATTAATAAAGGGCATTCTACTATGAACCTTTTAAAATATACACAGTCTTCTTCAACTAAATGACCTTCCAGTGTTCAGAATGTTGCAAATACTTGTCCCAAGGATGAGAGACTCACAGCTCTAAGTTTATTACCAGTAATGTACATATGCTATATTTATTACCAGTAATGTACATATGCTATATTTATTACCAGCAATATACATATACTACATTTGGGTTTTATATATTTTTGTAGATTGACTTTGGGGACTCAAATACCACCTGTAAAATCATTTCTTTGGGAAAATACATATTCAAAGACAAAACTAAAATCTAGATAGAAACTACCAGTCCCTCCACCCTGCCATCCCATAAATAAGCCAGGCAAGACCTATCACTCCATCCAGTTCCTGAACACAAAAGCTCACCTAGAATCAGATCTGGTAACAAACCCAGAATGTGCCAAGCTCACAGTTATGAAAAAGGACTTTTGAAAAATCATGGCTATCTTTTTCAATGTTAACCCAATACTTTATAGGACAGACTCTCTTTTCACTGTGATCTCAGAGTGTACACAAAATACTACTATTGAATTCATGAAGAGTTTTGGCTTTTTTGTTTTAGCATGATCACCACTACCATATGACCCAGACTGGCCTAGAACTCATTATACAGCTAGATTGGATTCACCTCATGATCATATTTCAGTCTCCTGAGTACAGGGATTGCAGGCATGAGGTACCACGTCCAGTGCATAAGGATTTTTTATTTTTACAAAACCCAAACATAATTTTAAAAAATAAACTATATTTATGAATGTTCAAGCGGAGTCATGGGTTATATTCATTGGCCCTCCCACTATAGCTTACTCCTAGAGGAATCCTTAATATGTGTACATTAAATGAACAGAGATCTAAACATGTGATTTGGTTAGTCTTAAGATTTAATGAGCATACTCAATGTAGTGATTTGAATGTGAAATATCCCCAGTGGGCTTAAGTGTTTGAACACCTCATCTCCAACTGGTACCACTGGCAAAGGTTATGCAACCTTTAAGAGGTGGCGCTTTGCTGGAGGAAGTGGGACAGGGAGGATTTATAGCCCTGACCCCAGTTCCTGTTCTTGTCTGCTTCCCGAATATGGAGACAATGTGACCAGCCATCTCCTGTCCCTGCCACCCCTCTGTCATAATGAGCAGAACCTCCTGGAACAGTATAAGGTAAAACAAACCCTTCCTCTCTTGAGTTGCACTGTCAAAGTATTTCGTTACAAAAAGAGAAAAGTAGCTAATACAACCAGCATTTTTTCATAAATTTGCTTACCTCCTGTAGTTGGCAAGCTTTAACGATGCTCTTATATCTGTACTCGTCATAGGAAACACCAAAGATGATATTTTCTTTAATAGTACCAGGCATAATCCAAGAAAATTGAGAGCAGAATGAAATTCTTCCACTGTGCCTAATTTTTCCCTCTGAAGCTTCCAGTTCTCCCAAAATCATCATCAGGAGTGATGTCTACAAATAAATATCATTGCTAAGTTGTTTGATCAAATTACTTAGCTTTTGCTCACCTCCAATTATTCTAATCTGAAGTCTCCCAATGTTTACAGAGTCTATTAACTCATTTGATTAACGATGTTTTCAGTACTTTGTGATCCAGGGAGTTTTCTAGGCACAAAAAATACAAAGGGGATGAAAGAGACAAAGGCAACGCAGAATGAGAGTGAAAGTCTCCTTTCAGGACCAAGGGTCACAGAAAGAGTGAGACCCTCCTTAAGTCCGCTAGGAGAGGTTTGCAGGTAGGAGACCGGAAACGGTGGACATCTGCTGAGCGCTCCCGGCCTAGGTGCTGCCTGTGTGCCCTAACTGTATGAGTGTGCTTATTCACCACAATAAACTAACACAGAGTCAGTGCTATCTTCCTCTTTTATACGGAGATTAGAATGAAAGAAAAAAAACATTCAGATAAACGTTCTTGATATTTATGACAACCTAAGGAATAAACTAAAAGAACTATCATTAAACAAAGGTTTATTGATATTATACTTCCATCTTAATGAGAATTTCCCCAGGCAAATGATTAAATTTTCCCTTCCTATTATTACCAAGCAGTCGTCTCCCTGATAGAGTTGTGAGACTCCGGAGTAGAAGTGGACACAGAACTTCCTGTCTTCATAGCAGCTTGGGACATGCCTGAGAGTTGATTACTACTACACTCAACAAATTCATAATTCCAAAGCTATTTTTACACATATGTCATGTGATGATCTTAAGTACATGGACAATTCATTTTTAAAATTCTATGTAACACAGTAATCCTCTCCCAAGCAGGTTGTCTGGTGTAGGTCATCTGTGTCTTCTAGAACACCAGCTACATAGACTCCTGGTGTATCATTTTCTTTTAATACTGAAATTGCTATCAATTCCATATCAGAAAGTCAAGCAAAAATAACATTCTAAGGAACAAGCTTTTATTTAAAAGGCCCATGTCACATATGGGAAAACAATTGGAGAGAAAGATATGCAGTAATTAGAAATTTTCTGTGGTGTTTCATATCCAAAATCTCAGATAAAACTCTTCATAATACAGCTTTCCCTGTTTAAGATACAAATATAAAATAGACACAAAACTCCTATTTTCATTTCTATTTTAGAACAGCACTGCCCCATCCCTCCTTCCTTCTCTTCTCGGTTTTCCTCCCTTCCTTCCTCTATGTCCCAGAACAGAATTTAAAGGATTAATAAACACCTAAATGGCACTCTGACTGGAACAAGGATCTATTTTATAGGTCTCCACAGCAACTACTCGTTGCCCAACATCATGAAGCATGTACTCACCTCACCTCAAAGTCCGTTCCTTTGGTCCTTTAAGATGCTATCTAATTACTAAAGAACAAGCATCTATCAATATCTGTAGGACAGATCATATCTGAAACATCATGATAAAGCCTCTTGGTGGTAAAATTTGATCTGGGGACAGTTTTCCCTCTAGTAGATTAGATTTTGTGAGCCATCTCTCCAAAGGCTATACACTTACATAAGCCTAACAGGTTGTTCTTGGGACTGGGTAGGGAGCAGGAGAGCCACAGAGTAACAGTCTCTTGAATATCTTTCCACTTGACATATTTTCATAATATATAATAAGCAAAATTGAGTCAATTCAACAAAAATCTGATATATACATACATATATTCATATGTGTGTATGCATATATCAGACCTTGTGTCTACAGAGGTCAAATCTTAGCCATTATTTTCTTGGACCAACTCTGAAAATAAATCTATAGTAAAAAATGTTTAAAAGGATAGTTTTTTTAATCAATAGTTATTGAAAGTCCTCTATATGTATGTCAAAGTTAAATTCTATACAAAATACAAACATATAAAAAGAGTCACAAGAAATAATGGGAAAAACCAAAAACCTGGAGGAAACTATTACTGAAGCAACTTATAGTTTAAGAAAACACTACACTCAAATATTTCTATGTCTACATAAGAATTTCTCTGAAATAGTTCATATACTGCAAACTAGATAAAAAGGAGAAATGAATTCTAAATTAAATTCTTAATAATGAGAAATAAAAGGACAAAAAAAAAGACTGTCCTAGCAAGATATAAGACCAACAGTGTACAACAGTGGCATCCTGGGTACAACCAACAGCTGCCTAACTGGACCTACGACAAACTCATTAAGAGAGAATTCATACCTAGTTCTGCAAACCTTACTAACTACCCACAGCTGGAGAGGTCATAGCCCTTAGAGGAGATCCCACTACTGTCATTTCTGTAAGCTGCTATGATTTCTAACTGAGTTCTAGGTACTTACCCTTAGACCCACAGGTAAGTGTAGATCTCACCTCTTATCCAAGTCTCATCTTTTTGCAATGGATAGAAACTACTACAGAGATCTACTACAACTAGTCAAAATGCAGAAAATAACTGACCAAAGGAGTTTCAGCCTCAATTGATAAATCTAAAATGCAACCTCTATACTTAAGGCTCAGGACAAATTGTGGAAGCAGGGATGAAAGATATAAGAGCCAGAAAACAGGAATGTCTGCTTCTAGAAAGTATCTTCTAGACATGAGACACTACACCTATGAAATATCCAAAATATTGTTACCTAACCAAGTCTTACATGATGACATCACCAGTTGACTGTAGATGCAGTGGTTCTCAACCTTCCTAATGCTGCAACCCTTTAATAACCCTCTGAGGGGTTGCGACCCACAGGTTGATAACCACTGCCCTAAATGAATGATTACAGGCAAACAAAGGTTGCTGAGAGGGAGAATCAATTTTCACTAAAAATGAGCTCTTTTATAGGTCATCCAATCTCAAGTGATCAACTCTAAATACATGTACATATAAGAAACACAAAGTGGGGGGCTGGAGAGATGGCTCAGTGGTTAAGAGCACTGGCTGTTCTTCCACAAAACTTGGGTTCAATTCCCAGCACCCACATGGCAGCTTACACACTGCCTGTAACTTTACTTCCAGAGGATCCAACACCCTCACACAGACAAAACATCAATGCACATAAAATAAAAACATTAAAACATAAACACAAAATTGATCCAGGACAACATATATAATAATAACTGAAACTCAGGTCATGAATTGGAATGGGAGTGAGGAGGGGTATTAGGAATGGGGTAAAGAAATGGGAATTAGGTAAATACAGTACTCATGTACTACTTTCTCAAAACATTTAAAAAGACAGTACCTTTCCCGCTCCAGTAGATCCAGTAATAGCCAGCATCTCTCCTTTCTCTATATTAAAGTTGATGTTTTTCAACACTGGCTCTCCCAGAAAGCAAAGATGACCCAAACTGTGGTTGTTATCACCATTGGAAAGCTTTCTGTCAGCACCATTTAGTTGTACTTTCTCCAATAATTCTCCAAATCCCTATTTAGACACATCAGAAATAAAAATGTTTTCAGATAGTTCACTAGATAGCTTTCTGTGCAGTCAGTTTAAGGGACACCTGGCACACAATCCATTAAAAACACACACACATGGTTAAATTACTTTATAATACACAATTATAAAGCACGTGGTTTCTAGAGAGCATGGTTCAAAATATTTGAGAAGCAGATATATTTAATGAGGATACTCAATTTCCCTTTATTAGACCTCTGCTTATCATTAATTTCATACTATTAATGGCTAAAGAGAGAGAGAGAGTGTGT
Organism: Peromyscus leucopus; assembly: GCF_004664715.2. NCBI lineage: Eukaryota > Metazoa > Chordata > Mammalia > Rodentia > Cricetidae > Peromyscus > Peromyscus leucopus. The sequence goes on from NC_051065.1 coordinate 9,187,060, forward strand.
GTGTATGTGTGTGTGTGTGTGTGTGTGTGTGTACCAAGACTATAAGAAAGAAGAGAACATATACTCTTTTTCCTACAGACTTGGTACATAACATTAATTCAGCATAATATATGAGGCCGATTTCATAATCTTCCTCTTTTAAAACTGTAGACTCTGACTCAGAATGGATAAATGATCAGTCACAAGTAGTTGAGAGTCAAATTACAATGCAAAACTGATTTCTGTTCTGTCTCACTGGTAGGTCTTTCCTTTAAGATTTTCTCAAAACATTTATTATCACTGGCTACAAGTATGATGAAGTTGCTAGAAGACTTGAAGGAATTGACCTGTACAAGAGCATGTGTGGGGTGAAGAGGAATCCCCTTTAAAAAACAGCTTGCTTCTCCACTGCCCATGGAAGCCCTGAGATATTGTCTTCAAAGCAAAATAAAGCATTAAATATTAATCATAAAGAAGCCTGTGTGTCTAGTTTTAAGGGAATCTATTTTTAGGTCTTCAACATCCAAAGAAACTCTTTCCTGAAGTTAACCTGCTCCTTCTTATGAGCCACTGGCACCTAACATTGTTCTTTCCTCACTTTATACATAAACAAGTATCTCCTCACTACTACACTCATCTTACTAATGTACACTCCAGCATGTGAAAAACCTCTTGAGACCCAAACAATGGCACTAAAAGGAATGATGATGTCTTGAAACAAGAGAGACCCATAAAAGAAAAGGTAAAAATACTGAAGGAAGCAACATTGTATTTCACCTAGATTTCAAATGTAGAGATTTATATATTTCAAAAATAGTACTTCAGCATTACAGACTACTTCTAAAATCCAACACTGGGAATCTGATTAGGAGGAGTTAGGAGGAAGAGTGGAAGGGAAGTGTATTATGTACATGTATAAAATTCTCAAAATTAATTAAAAGTACTATATTTTAAAGAGAAAGAAAGTTTAAAAAAATAGCTATAATGCCCCAAGTAGACAACACAGGGTAACAACTTTAAAAACTTTAAAAAAAAAAAAAAAAGTGTCAGGTGCTGTTTTTAGCAAAATCTCAATCATTCAATTTTACCAATAAAGACCCTGGCGCCATATGCTGGGGTGACAGGCTGCAAGTTCAGAGGAGCAGAGAAAGCCCCCAGCTGACCTTTCTCCTCTGCTGATGTCACCAAAGCCCCCCTTTTTCCTACTGTCTCAACCAAGACTCACAAATTCAATGTCCTGCCTTCTACTTCCTGTGTGTCTGTCTCTCCGTCCTCCTGTCTCCCTCTAGCCCTCCAGAACTTTATAGTCAGATTCTGTTCCTGAAGAATCCACACATTTAATAGAACTTGGAGAAATTAAGCTTCATCACTACTGAATAGTTTTCATAGTGTTGCAAGGTGTTATGTATACTACCACAGGAGAAAAGTAATCATCAGTCTTACTGACGTGCCTGTTGGTGCAATAATAGCACAAGTATCATGGTAGTAACTAACCACTTCCTGATTGGATTTAAAGTCTAATTTACAAGATGAAAAACAACCTTCACAAACAATGTAAAATGTGTGGTCTGCTTCTTCTTGATTATCTACTTCCAATTACTTTCACATTCATTGAGCACTCTTAAGTTTAATTGAAAGACAATATTATAATGTATAAACTCTAAAAAGTTTTCTACTAGATGATTCAGCTTTTAGCTTAATCAATACTGTGAAAGAAATGCAGAAGGAAATGCAGTCATTGTCTTTGCTCCTGTTATTTAAGATAAACTCCTGTAAGTGGGCCAAATAATATGTAAAATTCCTCCAGCCTTGTATGAGAGGTGTTGAGGGCAGGAATGAGTAACACATGGGAAATACTTTTGTATACATTAAAACAACAGTTTGCTCCTCTTCCTCCTCTTCCCCCTCTTCCTCCTTCTACTTTTGATCTTTTCTTTTTTTCAGCTCTGGGAATTGAATCCAGCCCACTGTCCATGCTAAGCAAGTACTCAGCCACTGAGTTACACCTCTACCCCTTTATTTGTATCCTTAAATAAGTAGCAATATGCAGTGTGGGGACTTGGAAATGGCTCTGGGGTCTGAGAACCAAGACTGATATTTTAGCTCTGCCCTAGCTATTTGAGTAACTTCCTTAGTTAAAGTTGAGGCCTCAAGCCTCAACTGCCTAATATGTAAATATAAATTTTATCTAATCAAAGTATGATATGTAACTCACCCTAGACTTGCCTCTCAGGTGTTGTCAGCCAAAGAGGTGAAGAATATGCTGGAACAAGTGGGACAGTAAAGCTTGGGGAATGATTAATATGAAGTGTATGAGGAGCATGCAAGATATTTGGAATAGCGTGCATGAAATTCAGGATTGAAACAAGGACCAGAGATTTGTATTTGCATATCATCAGTTCACTGATGTTGAAGCTGAGGGAGCTCACCCACACCACAGAGACTCAAATGCTGGAAGCTGCTCATGGGGACTCAATGGCTCATAAACACTGAGTGACAGGCAGAGGAGACTTGGAAGTCATGATCAGAGAAGTTAACCTTCACTGAGGAACAGCTACATGAAAAGGGCACTAACGGGCAATCCACGTAAATCATCTTCGTAGGATGAAGACACTAAGGGCTTGACAACTTGAGAGTAATATGATTTGGACTACATGGAAAGTGAATGACAGAGACAAGATTCAAACCTAGTATTGAAGCCTATCATCTTCCTGGCCTGTTATATGAAATCAGTTAAATGACTTTAAAGAAATAGAGGGGCCTTTATGTTGCATTTATGATCCTGGTTTCTCACTTTTCACTTTTATAAAACAGAAAAACCCCTCCTTATAGGTCTATCAGTTATAGTATCATTTGAATCTTACATTTTATTGAGTAGAAATTTAGATGAATGAAAAGCAAAAAGTTCAATTGTTTATATATTTAAAAAATCAACAACGTTTAGAAATTCTCACCTCCTCCCAGAAGGCTGTTACATTCTCCATGATCACACCTGTGGTCATTAAGTTATACTCCAGTATCTTATATTCTTGATACTGCAGGAAATCCTAGTCAATGAAGAGTGTAAAAGCTTTTAATCATAGAATTGGAATAACAAGAATGCATTGTTCTATCTTCGTACACTCTAACACTGCACTGTCTTAAATTATAAATTAGTTAATAAAATAACTTTATAATTGTCCTAAAGTTAATGTACCAAACAGTAGGATTCATCATAGTAGAAATATACTCTTTAGATATATTAATTTATGAAACTAGTTTTATATATTAGATATTAGTGCACAGTTGCTTCTTTCTTATATTATTATATGAAATATTAATCTCTAATGGAACCCTAACAATTACTCACTCATGTCTCAGTTCAAGGCTAATACAAAGGAAAAGAACCACAAATTGTGCTTTTTTTTTTTAAGCAATGTACTATCATCACTTCTCTAGATGAAGGGAAAGTGTAAGGATTTCATATAGCTACTTGGAAGTGTTCTAAGAAAGGGCTCCATCAGTGACTCCCACGTTCTTCACAGGGAAAGTGGAGCATAGGACTTAAATCTGGGCACCTTCACTGGTCCCTGCCTGCTCTCTTCTCTCTCTTTCCTCCTTCCCACCCTTTTTTCCTCTTTCCGGTGTTTTTTGTGTTACTGTTTAGTTTTATTCTCACGTCTCTTTTGATCTCTCTGCCCTCCTCTCTCTCTTTCTTCTCATCCTTTCACCCACCTATGATGACATCAGCAGAGAAATAAGATTAACCACAGAGCTATTATGATCTTAAGTATCACTACTTTATCTAGTCACACACTCGGGTTCATCTAATCTTGGGGTGCAACGGGTGAAAAGAAGGGACTGAGATTGGGATGAGCTGGACCAGGCAGACACCCTTCCATGGCAGCTGCCACAGCCATGGGGACACAAATTACTAGACAATCTCAATTTGTCAGAAGACACTCAACACATGTATGTACGCCGTGCATAAGGGTACACATGGTCTCTCTCTACTTCTAATCACTAGCAACTAATTCAAATTCTCAAAGGCAAACAGAACAGATATAGAAGCTAAAATTACATGTTGCCACCACTTGCAACATCAGACATTTACCTCGGTAAATAATGGGAGGACCGCTTTCTAACCAGCTCACCCACCATTCTACATTTTATTTGTCATAAGGGTTACTTTCTGTGTTAAATACGTATATATTTTAAAGTATAATGAGACATTTTTCTCACAAGCTTACTCAGTTTGCTCTGAAGAAACTACTACTTATCACCTCGAAGCTTGAGGACTTTTCATCACTAGCAGCTATCTTGGAGTACAAAATGCCATTTGCAGCCATCACGCTATCCAGGAAAATGCTAGAGAGTTTAAGGTGGGCATTCCAGGATTAGCAGAAACATTTTATAACTTCCTGATGAAGTCTATTTTTCAATGTTTTTGGATATTTACGAGCTCCCTAGAACTGATCTATTCACTGGTTACTTGGGTGGGAGATTCGAAATTACAGAAACAATTTTTGCAAATTTCTTTGATTTACAAAATCTCATAGGATTTCATTAGACTTTTGTTGTAAAGATTCATGAGACTATGTATGAAAATGAAGAGAGGACATCTTATCCATTAATAAATCCAAAACGAAGAAATTCATTTTAGAGTGTTCTCCCACTATACTAATTCTAAAATGTTTCAAAATCATAGAAAGATGCAGTCATGGAAATTACCTGTACTTTCCTTATCATTCCAACAGAATCATACCAGGTCTGCACAGCAGTGGGGAACTGCCGTGTGACTGCCATCCGCAGGACGATGCAGAATGAAATGGTTGTGAATATTTTTCGGAGGATGATTCCGTTGATGACTGTATAGGGAAGCACAGATAAAAAGACTACAAAGAACCCTGAGAAGAAGAAGGCAGAGCTAGTCAAGAACCTCATATAGGCTGCCTTCCGGGTCAGCTTCAGTTCCACCCTGTGAAAAATGGAAGATGGGAGATGTTATTTCCTTTTTAAACATCAGGTGTCATAGAATATAAAATCTGAATATACAGATTACAGTTTGGGCAAGTTATAAAACCTCTCTTGGCCTCAATTAGCTTATGTGACTATTAACGAATATATCACCTATTTTAACTGCATACTTGTTAACACTGCTGTAAAACAATTAAGTACTTCAATTACTATAATTAAATTTTTAAATATATTATTAACATTAATTTAAATTGTACTCAGTAGATTTCAACTTTATCCTTTTTTTACATCTTTAGTAACTTCATTACTAAAACGTGAAATAGTGTATGGAATGTTACAATGTTACAAGCTTTATGATCTCCAACAGATTCTTTTTTTTTTTTTTTTGGTTTTTTTTTTTTTCGAGACAGGGTTTCTCTGTGTAGCTTTGTGCCTTTTCCTGGAACTCACTCTGTAGACCAGGCTGGCCTTGAACTCACAGAGATCCGCCTGCCTCTGCCTCCCGAGTGCTGGGATTAAAGACTCCAGCTTGGTTTTAAGTAACTCTGACAATGGCATGAGGAGAGGTTCTCAGATGCTGACATGGATACAAAGCACCTAAGAACATGTTATTGGGCACTCTCCTCTCCAAGCCGTATCTGCTGATGCTGAGATGCTGCACTGGTTTACCAGAAGCTACTCTAGTCAAAGAAGCCAGGTCATTCTATTGTAGGCGGTTCTTCAAGACCAGGGACTAGCCACGTCCCTCCTCGTCCCTCTCATTTCAGTGTGATTCAGCTGCAGTCACGCCTTACCACAGGTGCAGTCCTCTACTCTGAAATCCAACTGTGAACTAGTATTTTTTTAAGACATACAGGAAGGGGTTAAATGCTGTGACAGGCAGAAAGCAAGGAGCACCCAGAAGTGCTCCATGGTGACATGATTGAGATGTCACAAGCTGAGAACAACATTGCCCTCACCCTCAGCTGCACTCTTCCTGCCATAAAGCTTCAAGTCACTTGTGATCATCCACAACTAGTTCTTATGCAGCCAAAGCCCGATGCTAAACACAAAATGAAGGCTCTGTCCAAAAAGAGCAGTAGCTTATCTATAGTCTGGTGCAGGAGGGCACCTGGCATGCAGACACTGCATTTCCACATCTCTCTAATTCAACGAAACAACTGTCATTCTCAAGTGGTAGAACTAAAAGGAAATCTTTTTTAAGTCCTCAAAGAAAACAATCCTGAGCTCACTGACAGATGTCATGTGTTTAACCTATATTATGATTAGCCTAATTAGTTGCAGTGTTTTATCTCTCAGTAAATTTGTATTGCAGGTGGATTGTGGTTTGGGTTCTGTCTGTTTTACCTAGGTCACCTAAAGGAAGGCAGTCTTCCCTCATGATTCCATCACTAAAGAGAAACACAGTGCTACCCTTGTAGAGGTGTGGTTAAGCTTACATGAAGACACAGCAGACATAGCATAAAATCTAATAAAACGCAATGTGTAGCTCTTTTAGAGATAAAAAAATATATTGATGAGGTTGGCATTTATGAAATAGTAGAATTGTTTTAAAAATGTTAGCAAAGTGTCAAAGTTGTTCAAATATATTAGAAACAGCTGGCAAAGTTGGAAGGCGAGATCACATAGGAAAAAGAATAATGGATGCAACAACATCAGAATCACCTAGAAACTATTATAAGGTCCTAACATTTTATGAGTCATAAAAATATTCTGTTTCTCATAAAAAAATTAAAGTCCCTTTATTACAAGAGCAATAAAAGGCAGATTTTTCCCCCAAGGAAATTTGCACAGCCTTTGGCCCAGTCCAACAATGGCTCAGGCCGAGGGAATCATCCTTCTGAAGAGCATCCTGTCAATCTCTCCTGGAACACTGCATTTGCTCTGCTGAGTAAAAGCAGCCCTTCCTTTCCCTTTTACGTCAGCACTTTCCAGCTTCTTCAGGTAACAATCTCACACTGTAGCAGACAGGTTACAACCAGACAAATGCTGTCAGAATTGGCCAAACCGAAATATAGAACAGGAAAGATCGATTTCACACCTTTTGAGAAAGAGAGGGGTAAAATACCAATGTCAGAAAAACTCAGCCACAGGAAAGACCTGTCTCCTGTGATAACCTCACAACCCCTGCCATATCTGTGTTTATAGGAGAGTGCAGTGGAGCACTCAGCTTGTTAATGTGAAAAACAACTCTCATCAGCTGAACAATTCCCCAAGACCTTTCAGGATGTCTCTGGAAAGAAAATGCAATGCCTTTCCTGGGTTTATCTTGAAAGGCATAACAAAAACAGGTGACCAAGAATGTTTGGGAAATAAATACTCTTTTGCTCCTTCTGTTTACATGGCAAAGGACTTGAGGCTGCAGCTTTCCTTTGTTGTCCCCATCACACACCTGTGACCCCTTTACCATTGTCTAGGGGCCTCCAGCAGCCTGACTGCGAAATCGCCCAGATTCACACCATCGCAAGAGCACTTTTTCCTATGAGATACCTCAAGCGTCCTACTCTTTAAATTAGTAGTCTCTTTAATGATACACCTGCCGCCAGAAGTCTAAACCCTTCCTTGACTGTAGTCCGCAGAACAGAGAAGTCAAACTAAAGAAAACTACAGTTTGCATGGCTAGAGCAATGCTCAGTTTTCTTTTACCCCAAGTCATCTCAGTGACTACATCTCAGTCTGCGCTGTACTTTGTTCTTGCCAGATGTAATCTTTACTAATCTGTGAAAGGTCACCCCAGGTGAAAGAAGACAACACGCACAGGCGCCAAGGACTGGCTCTGGCTCAGGAGGTGGCTGCTGTGGGATGTTCTGTATGTCCCATTCTCGGGTTCCTCGTGGCTTTACCCAGCAGGTCCGAATAGAGGATGATCAGGACCACCGGTCTGAGTGCAGGTGTCTGAGATGGTCTGTACTTGGCTGTGCTGTGGGATGGTCTGTATGTCAAGTTGCTCTGATTGGTCAGTAAATAAAACACTGATTGGCCGTGGCTAGGCAGGAAGTATAGGTGGGACTAACAGAGAGGAGAAATAAGAGAACAGGAAGACAGAAGGAGTCATTGCCAACTGCCACCATGACAAGAAGCATGTGAAGACACTGGTAAGCCACAAGCCACGTGGCAAGGTATAGATTTATGGAAATGGATTAATTTAAGCTGTAAGAACAGTTAGCAAGAAGCCTGTCATGGCCATACAGTTTGTAAGCAATATAAGCCTCTGTGTTTACTTGGTTGGGTCTGAGCGGCTGTGGGACTGGCGGGTGACAAAGATTTGTCCTGATTGTGGGCAAGGCAGGAAAACTCTAGCTACAGGTGGCTTTTGCTACAAGGGCTGATTTCACCTCCTGTGAACAATTTACATGGGCAACACTGAGGAAAATTCCTTTGTCATTATTCCTAAGGTTCAGAACAACAGGTACAATTTGTCCAACTGTGGCTTCCCCTCCCACATTTTGTAAGTCATAACATGTGAAGTACATACAGTGTCATACAGTATCTCCCTTTTCTCTCAGAACTATATATTTTAGCAGCTCTATTTCTGATTTCAATTAGCCTCCAGCATCTTCATCATTGTTTTCATTAAATTAAGGGTATTAAGTAATTATGAACAACTTTAGAAGACTCATTAAGAAGGGATACATCATTTTGCAGTTCCAAGGAAGCACTGGATTAAGTATGTAAAACCATCATAAGCCGGCACCGGGCATGGCGGCACATGCCTTTAAGTTCTAAGTCAGCCTGGTCTAAACACTGAGTTCCAGGCTAGTCAAGCCTATATAGTGAGACCCTGTCTCACAAAAATACAAAAACATTAACTCATCAAAATAATTTTATGCAAATGATGTATAAACAATGGTATACCTCAGGACACATGCTTGATTTCTGTTGGAGTATCATTTTTAAATGTTAAGTATAAAATTGGAACAACAGTGTAATGATATCAACTTACTCTCTCAGGTTTTTTATTATCTTTTCCATCGCTGATTCCCAACAATATGCCTTAACAGAATGGATATTGTCAATAATTTCTGATGTGATCACAAGTCTTTCATTGATCTTTGCAGCTCTTTGATCTCTGAAAACCAATCACTTGATCAACCATTCAATAACAGAAACAAGTAAAATTATCTAATAACTACTCAAAATTTTAGGAAATTAATACTTTTTATTACATAGATAAGCATTTTGCTCTTAGACAGACTGCCACCAACGTAATTCTATCACTTAGTAGATGCCTCCGGAATGTCAGACACCCACCATTAGATGAATTTTGGACTTTGTCCTCAATCCAATCCTTATCAAAGAGGTAATTATTTCCATTTTGTGAAGCAAATGAGAAAGTATATAAAAGCTTAAAAAAAAAAAAAAAATGAGTCCCCAAACTGTAGCTTTCTATTGACATTTCAGCTGGCAAATTCTACATGTTCTTTATCATAAACATGTCACATGACTCATACCACAGATTCATTCTGTAATAAAAGTAATAACAGCTTTGGTAGAATGACCTACAATATGGAGTAGAAAAAGCAAGTAAGTTCCATACAAAATTTAGACATTCCTTCCATTTCATATAAATACTATAACTACTTTACCTAATTTTATGAGTATAAAAATGTACTAAACCTAAAAACATTTGCAAAGAAATTTTGTAGACCAATATAGGAAAAATACCCTTTTTGGTATATGATGTATTATTTACACCATTAAAACAATCCGTTTTAGTGATATAGCATAGTTTTCTGGTTAGGGCATAGAGAAGCCCAAGTTAAATTCCTTTAAGCTGTAACAAAGTACACTACCTGTACTTCACCATCATCTTCCCTAAAATAGCTTGAAGAAAGACCAGGATTATCAGTAAACCCAGGCCACAGAAGGCAGAGAACTGTAACAAGTCCCAGAGAAGTCCCATCAGGAGAGCAACTTGTAAAGGAGCGATCCATACAAAATGTGCCAAGGCAAGTCCCTGAAAAATGAAAACACAGAGAGACAAGTGGCATGTTATACTCCCCCCTCGGAAACCCAGCAAAGAAACACATATTGGGGTGGAGGAGCACTGACATTCATCCAATCAAGGAATTCAGGGTTCTGAGTACACTGAAATGTAGATATTCTTGATATGGAAGAATGGATAGTACTGAGTTTAGTCAATGCATAGACCGGGTTCTTCAAGGTAAAAATTTCAAGTCATTGCATTTCAAAGTATGTTTTTTTCCCCTGTAGAATGGGATTGGATATCTTAGGAATTGTTTCTAGATTTTAATTAATATCCTTTTTAAATAAAGCTAGTGTCCTCACATTAGAACAAGTGAGAATAAGGGGCTCTCCTCAGAGGCTCAGTACACACACACACACACACACACACACACACACCCTGTACAGTTCAGCATCTGGCACTCAATTTAACAGTAATTTATTTAACTCTTGTTATGTTAAATACTGGAAATGAAAAGATAAATAAAACACACTATCTGTCCTCAAGGACCTTGAATTTACTCATGACATAAGACAGAACAGAATAAGAACTGCCCAGAGTATCATATTTAGCCAAAGTAAATAACAATTTAAAGTATTATATTAAAAGGAAGCAAAGTCTGATAAGGATTAAGCTTTGAAAAACCTTATTAAGAGCAAGCTGAGGTATGTTTGAGTTTGGCAAGTTGACCTGACCTCAGAATGGTGCTCTGCTACACAATTTAGCCTTCCCAGTTTCCAGAAATAGCCAGACTGGGGGAGGGATGGAACTTTACTGCTTATCACTGGTATCTGGTGCAGGATAAATCTTCCTTTAGGGTTGTTTGATTTCTGATAAAATGTATAAAATATTTGATCAGTGGGTACATACTTCATCAAATTTGTTCAGGTTGTTGGAAAGAAGACTAACAAGTTGTCCAATACTTATTTTATCAAGAACACGGCTTGACAGCTTTAAAGTCTAAAAGAAAAATGGGAAGTTAGGTGATATCAACAAACAAAAGTAAAATGTATTTATAAGTAACACATTAGTAAAGTGAAAGGTGTGACTGCATATACCTTAAGTGACAGATCAGCCTTGTTCCACATTCATTAGTTTCATACCTTCTCAGCTTTATGAATATTCAACTTAAAAGTAACTATTACATTGAAGTATTTGTTTTTTATGTTTTCTGTCATATAGAAAATAACCTTTTTGTCTTCAATAATACAAATAATATTGTATTTTAATATCCATTTGTAAAATGTAAGCTTGAGATTTTTGTTTTGTTTTGTTTTTTGAGTCCTCTTGTTTGAGCTTTGAGAACTTCTTTTAAACTTTGTTTTTACAAACAGAAACAAATATTATACTGAGTTAGGTAAGTCCAGGTCCAGAAGGACAAATGCTACCAGTTCTTCCTTTCATGAGGATCTCAGCTGTGTATGTGTAGAATATTAAGCACGACAATGTGTTGGTAAAAATCAGAAGGATGAGAGAGAGGCATTAGAGAGAGGGAGGGAGGACAGTATTATATACCAGACATGAAATGGGGGACAGGGCTGAGGGATAATGAGGGCAGAGACATCTCCGCGGGAGTGGGGGAAGAGAGGAGAGAGCAGGTAGAGGAGAGAAGGTAACCAAAAGTAAGGGTAAATGAAAAAGCCACGTGGAAACTACTATTTTATAAGTTTCCTTTAAAAATAAATTCTTAGCCTTTATTAATGCTAGCATGTCAGATAGCCAGGTTCACAGGACAGGCTGAGGAGTGGGGGACAGTGTCCTAAGTGAGGTGTGAGAGTTTACAAAGCAGTGGGATAGACAGCTGCCTTCCTTCTCCGTGGGTGGCAGAGGCATTCACTGTGTTGAATGGCTTCAGAAGTGCTATTACCTAGTTTTAACTAAACTAGCTTTAGTAGAATGAAGTTCCATATAGGACTGTGAGGTGAGGATACTATTTGCAATAATACTATCTAATAAGCATACAAAAGTACATTGGCAGACACTCATTTACTCATAATCTGTCTCGGTCAAATATAACACTAGGAAACACGTACCATGCCATGTGATAATGAAGTGTGTCTCCAAACTGCAATTATCTGGATAATTTAATATAGAGATTTGTAAACATTATTATTATTGCTTGTCTTGCCTATAATATATACCATGCCTTGAGAAATCAGTTAATAGCTGAACATGTATAAAAATTATATATATTTGAGTTTAAAATTTACAGTTTGAGTATCACTACTGTACAAGTCTAAGAATAAAGGGTTTTCTTGTTTTGTTTTTGGTGTTTTGAGACATGGTTTCTCTGTGTAGCCCTGGCTGTCCTAGAACCTGCTCTGTAGACCAGGCTGGCCTCGAACTCGGATCCAACTGCCTCTGCCTCCTGAGTGCTGTGATTAAAGGCATGTGCCACCACTGCCCAGCTAAGAATAAAGTTTTAAACTTAAAAATAAAATCTTATAAAAGTTTAAAAAGAGGTATCCTCCATGGGTGATGTTCCTCTCAAAAACCACAAATAATCAAAGTTCCAGTGCTGGGTACGGAATACCCTCCTAGGAGTGACTGACCAGGAAGAACTCAGAAGTTCCTCAAACAACACAAGCTTTTGACATGCACTTGGCTGCCCTCCAGAAGTTGATGGTAAGACGCTGCTGCTGAAAATACTGTATACTAGAGTCACAGGACGTGGAGCTGAACTGTAAGCTTCTTTCTCCCCACTGAGGTGTCTGTAAACTGTGACTCTTTTAAGCTACAATAACCATGTATCTTTGTAAAATGTGTCCTCCAGTGCATAGTAGTATGATTCTTATGGGGGCAACTTGCTCTTTCTGATGGAATCTGAAGCCTGCTCCACAATAGGGAACTTCTGTTTGGTTATGTAACCCTGGTTAAGAGTCTCTGGCTAGGGAGTCAGAGGGCCACAGGGGATCGGGCAGGAGGAAGTACAGGCAGGACAAGGAGAAGAAGAATTCTGGGAAGAGGAAGGCTGAGTCAGAGACACTGCCAGCCGCCACCATGACAAGCCGCATGTGAAGATGCCGGTAAGCCATGAGCCACATGGCAAGGTATAGATTTACAGAAATGGGATAATTTAAGATATAAGAACAGTTAGCAAGAAGCCTGCCACGGCCATACAGTTTGTAAGCAATATAAGTCTCTGTGTTTACTTGGTTGGGTCTGAGCGGCTGTGGTACTGGCGGGTGAGAGAGATTTGTCCTGACTGTGGGCCAGGCAGGAAACCTCTAGCTACAATAGATTAGAGCTTGCACTCAGCCATTATCAGAAAAGTTTCTTATGACAGTGGGTGCTGGTGACTGCAGAGACCTAGGACTGACCAAAATGTGATAAATAAGTGATGGTGAATGTTTGGTCAAAAGTGAGACAGCTATACCACTCTCCACCCTGCCCCATGACTCAGAGAAAATGGCAGAAGAGGGGGCATAAAGAATATAAGAGCTGAGCTGAGGAAAGACTGACAGCAGAAGAAGTGTTCTCACAGGACCTACAGCTGAGGTTATCTGCACAGGATGAAACATTTCAGGATGGAAGGGGAGGCTCCTGCCTGTTAGGGAGGGCTGTCATGTTACTTTGTCATTGGTGTAACACATACAAACTGCCCTTGCTCCACTACATCATCTCCCACTATGCTCTTATTAAACTCAGTGGACCACACACAAAAAGACATGGAAGAAGGAAGGTTCTTGCTAAGATGAGTTCCAGTGGGAGAGGGCCAGGGATAATAGAGCAAATGGGGATAAAGATGACTGAAGTTAATTATATATGTATATGAAAATAATGAAAAAAATTATAAATTTAGAAATAAAAGATGAAGCCTAAGGTAGTGAAACCTGATCTTAAATTTTTTCATAAACTCCTTCACCAACTCTGTTGACTAAAAGTACTGTCAAAGTCAATAAAAGTATGTTATGAACAAATGAATCAATATTTTTATGTTAACAAAGTCTTCAAATTTTACCAAAAAAAGAACATAAAAGATCACTAACTAGAAACATTTACTCACTGACCTATAAATTAAATGATTTAACATTATTACATAAATTATGATCATGAAAGAGAATAATTCTTTGTGAAATTTAATAGTTTATTAGATGGTTTTGGCAACAAAACACTCATTTATTATTTGTTTCAACCTCATCACATATTTCTTGAGTATTTAATAGATACAAACCATTATCCTGTATGCATCAGGAATTAGTATTTATTAAGATATAATACTTGCCTGGGAGTAACTTAGAAATATGTATATATATATATATATATATATATATATATATATATATATAATATATATATATATTCCTTATAGATGATAATTTTAACTTAAGCTTAACTTAGTTAAGGAAAGCAGAGAGTAGAGTAGGTTCATACTTTGGATTAGAAAAATATGAAAGTTTTATAGACACAGAACTAAAACTATAGACAGGCAAACACAAAAAGTCAGGATAGTTAATTACAAAATATTACTAGAGCAGCAGGAGTGGGGGAGAACTCACTGAGGTAGATGACATGCATCTTAGAAAAAGTTTCAGTGTCACGAAAAGTTATATACAGAGTAAAACATGACGCTGCCTGCATAATATACATGTGGTAAGTATTCAGTTATTTTTGTAATCTTCAAATTCATAGGCAAAGTTCAATTTGTGTTTGTATCCATTATTTCAGTATAATGTGTATGCTTTCAGAATTTTAAAGGGAGGGACTTTATTATAAAATTTGAAATGTTGTAGGAAGGATCCTGTATGTCCTTGCTAAAGGCCTGAAACAGGATAGATATGGACAAGGATATAAGACATGGGAAGAGCAAAGACAAAGTGCCATTAGGGACCAAACTAAGAGCAACATGAAGATGCACTCACACTCTAGTGATAAGCCAACATAAGAATGTAAGTGTGGAATGTACGTGGTAAATGATCAACCATCATAGGTAGTTGAGGTTGAGATGGAAACACACATGGAAGAGCTTCAGACTCTTCATCAGTGTGTCTAAAGGAAATAAATTACTGAATTTGTGTTAAATATTACATGAGGACTTGATCACAAACCACACTCTTTATTTTTATTTTACTTCATATCCCCTTTGCCTCAGTACTGTATTTCCATACTTTTGTTTTTCCTAATTCCTAGAAACCATTTTACTTCAAAGATTGTGATTTATCTATTTTGAAAGTAGTTTTATATAATGTACTGCCTTTATAGGTTTTAGTTTCCTTAAAAGAGAGATAACAGTACCTACAGTAGAGAGTTATTAGATCACATCTACATCATTTATTAGTGTCACACACACACATATGTGTGTTATTATCATTATAATATGTACTTACTGACATATTTATTAAAGTAAATCCAACTTTCTTTGACAGCAAGCCCAGTGATTCTCATTACAAATGTTCTCTAAACAGGTTTGTTGATTTATCATCACGTTTGTCTGGGACATATAACTTGATGAGACTGGAGCCTTAGAGATTCAATTAAACTTATGACTCCTTTTTATTCTTCTCTGCCTCCATAAAAGCCTTTTTTGAACAATAAAGTAAGGCTATCAAGATTTTATTACACAGTCGGCCTTGAGTGTGTACCATAGTGGTGCTATGGATTACTTGTTAGGGCTCAATTTCAGATCCATAGTCCTTATAAGCCGAGTATATAAGGTTTGTCATTGAAGGAAGAAAACAGCAAAGAATAAGGGAAAGTATAAATGGTTCCACCAATGTATCCTTCTTTGATCACTTGGTAGACTAAAGCAGTCCACATATACAGACTGAAGAAAGCACATGCCATTGAAATGACTATGAATTTTGTCAGAATTTTAGACAACACTTAGGCAGCTAAATGTTCACTTGAATCGATTTAAATCATTCCTAGATAATTTAGGCTCTTGTCTAGTTAACATATGCAGAAAAGCAAAATAAGTTCTTATGACTTCAATGCATGTGCTATTTCAAAAACTTTATAGTTACAGAATTCACTGGATGACAAAGGTCCACAAAGGTCTTACTCACAGTAAGACAGTGGACGAGTATTACCACTGTGACACCGTCACCATTTGTGGCAGCTGGGTAAGGTGAAGTGTATTGCTTAGATTATCACTAATGATGACATATTAAATTATTGTTAGTAAATATAAAGATAGATAGCATTTGACCATAGGATGATATTTCATCAATGACTTTCATACTGACTATTTGTCATTTTAACTGAAAAAAGTGAATTAAAAAAATTGATAGTGACTTATCCCACTGCTATAGCACTTGTCTATTTTGTGTGAAGCCCTGGGTTCAATTTTCAGTAATTCAAGAAACAACAACAAAAAAAAAAACCAAAACAAAACCACTCAAATCCTTCCCCTAAAAAAAAAAAAAAAAATCTGCAATATTGTTAAGTTATAGAAGGTACTTAATAATGGTCTATTAAAGCAAATTGAATTACTAAGAATTAAAAAAATACTTATTCCTGTCATTTATTTCATAGACACATGGAATTGAAATCAATTTTCATACTTATCCTTTTTAGAGCTCACAATCTAATTCAGGGTATTGAAGATATGCCATGTAGAATACCTGGGGCTTCACAGGGGGGCAAACCCAGCAAAGAACTTGCTGGCACAGGAAGCCCTGAGTTCAATCCCCAGCACTGAAATAACAAAACAAAGCCAATCAAAACAATCAAAAACACCCCCCAAAAGTATTACCTTCTTATAAATCAAGCTAAACATAGCTATCCTCATTTGCATTCCAATGCGATGAAGTCCAAAAATGGCTGGGTGAAGAAGCAGTGTCCTGACAATGAAGAGGAGGCATAAGCCTATGCCTAAGTAAATGGCAATGGAGCGCTCCATCTGGTTATCTGGGTCATAAGAAGCTATGATTCTTCCCAGCAAGAGGGGCTGGACGGCCTTGGTGACTTCCTGCAGAAGGAGGAAAGAGACTACATTTCATTTGCTTGTCTTAAAATGCCCTTACAATCTAACTGTGAGATATTTTATCTTTACAGAGGGTTCGAAATGGCTTTATAGAGAGGGTCAAACCATCTATGCAACTGCTGATGCTGTATTAAGTTGTATATACTCTGAAATAAGACTTGGTTATTCGTCTACAGCAAAAGCTACTTTGGAACAAGTTTGTTGGTCTTTCTTTTTGTGTGAGGTGTTGACTAAAATCTGAATGTACAGTGGCTACAGAAAGGTGTACACTGAACACACCTCCTTGGACCAGTTCCCAACAAACTCATCAACTTTTCAGTAGTCCTTAACTGACTACCAGCCAAGCTGTTCATCCAGTTAACCATCCCTTCTAAATGTACATGGACAGGTTTGAGCCTAGGAACTCTAAATCTCATCCATCTTGCTAAACTGCCTTCAAGTTAGGAAAAGACATTATCTCCCAACTTTTGTCTTACAATGACTTAGTAAAATAGAGATTTAGGGCTAAATCCCACAAGATTAAGACATATGTGATCCTAATTGGTTATCTCTGACTGACCCACCCCAGTACTGCTCAGCACTCCTAGCTCTTCCCCTTCATCTGCTTTTTATTGTCCTCTGCAATAAAAAGTGTCAATACTCAAGTGTCTCAAGTGTCAATACTACCTGTCCCACCATTCCCAAAAGATGACCATGGTTTCTACACCACCTTCCTCCCCACAGGAAATTACAATCTACTATAACTGTTGTTGATCATTTGTAGAGTTGCTCATTCTGTACTTTATATACAGTTCATTTCAGAACAGTATAAATCAAAGCTCTGAATATAAGAGATTAAAACCTTTAAGAAAGCTTCCAAAATAATCACAAAGATGAAATATAATATTTCCTTTCACATGGCAACATTTTAAATGGATTTGAATTATGGTAAATCAAAAGTCAAGTATGAAAAAGAAAAAAATTACCCTCCTTCCTAGTTATAACATGCTAATAGTTTGTGATATCTAGTGAATAAAACTTGATTTTTTAGAAAGTATACAAAATACTTTTTAGTGTACATCATCTTACACATGCCTCATTCTTGATTACAAGCTAAACATCTTTAGCATATTTAGATGGAGAATTTAATTAAAGACTAAGCAGACACATTCAGGGTGGTATGGCCTAGATGTGATTTTTTTAAATGTCATATAAATGTCCTCATAATGCTTTTTACCTAAAAGCATTTTTTTACATTTATCTTTATACATATCATATAGCTACCGCATTTGCTCTAAATGCTATCGAACATGCCTTCTTATGAATAAATACATCAGGTTGTCTGCCTGCATGGTGGCAACGTGCTGTTTTTATATTTGGATATTATGATCTTGGTTGTTTTGTAAGGTGAGAGAAATCAAGGGACAAGCTAAAGACTATATTTAATATCATATTGCACAATATATATAGCTATTTCTAAGAAATAAGTCTTGTTTATGAAGATTAAAAAGACCATTGTGAGTAAAAATAAATATTAAAAAAAAAACTTAGCTTGAACACAAATTTTCAAGTTACAAATTATAAGCTTACATGTTTTTCTTCTGTAGACTAGTAAGAACTAAGCTCCCTGCAGATGTTGGATCTCCATTACAATTATCTATAACCTACCATCTTTATCATAATGGACTTATTTGCTTAATTATTTCATTGTATCTTAATACAATAATTATGACTTGTATTACCCTGAATGGAATGCCTATTTTACATATTGCTATTACTGATTTAGATTTCATCTTGCCTCAACTAATAGGACATACTCCTCCTGTGAACAACACAGGTCATCCCACAAAGACACCTGATATATTACTCTGGAAGAGCAGGTATTTAGTTTGTTTCTCCACTGAAAAATTCCAATGACAGGACCATCTGTAGATTGCAGCATAAACCTCACTACCACATAGTGCTATATCACTCAGTGAGAAAACTAGCTCTTCTAGCCTCTCTCCTTCTACCATTTTTCCTAATCTTTTTATCACGTTCTCTAATATTTACAATGGAACCATTCACAGATCCACCTGACATTTTTTTTTAATGTGGAAAAAAACACAATGGTAACTGATACCCTGATACCTAGCTTAATCTATAAAGTGAAGTCCTTCTCAAAAATCACCACTGGTACATGGAAGCTGAATGTCCTCTGTTGCTCAGACTATTTCTAGAAATACAAGTGCCCTCATTTTCACCACATGAAATAGTAAACCCAAAAAGAATTGCATCCAATGGAAAATAATGTAAAGCTATTTTAAATAAGATAATATCCAGTTAAATATTTAAAATTTTTTGTCAGGCATAAAACAAGATAGAATTTACTTACTAGTCCCTTGGAAAATAGAAGAAGCTTAATACCAATGTTTAAGACAATATGAACACTAAACTAAAGACATAAAACTCAAATTCCCTTTTTACATTTAATTTTGAGAATTTTATACACAAACACTGTATGTATCACTTCTACAACTCTCTCCCTCCCTTCAGACTCCATCCATGCCCACCCTGGGTCCCTCTTAAGTTCATGACCTCATCTTCTTTATTATTCTTATTCTAGTGTATCTACTCTAGGTGTCCCTTCAGTCACTTCCATTGTTTGGACAGTTCCCCTAATTGGTAAACTCTGGTATTCCAGAAGGTTCTCTCCTATAGTATCATCCCTGAAAGTATGACCTGAGTTAAGAGTACTGTGCAAAGGCTGAAGAACACTTAGGTAATTGGACTGGTCCATTTCTTTCCACAACTATATGTATTTTTCCTGCTCAGAGAGGTATAGAACTGAACAGTGTGAGTTCAAAAGACCATCTGGGGCCAGGAGTTTTGACACACGACCATAATCCTATCTTGGGAGGCTGCAAAAGGAGGTGTATGAAATCCAGGCCAGTCCGCATATGCTTCCTTCCAACCAAAGACCAACTGTCATCTGGGTAAGTGATCAAGTAAAAATAGCTAAAGGGATTGCACTCACGTGGGAATTATTTTAGGTCTCAGAGTAGCCACCCAGGGAAAGTTTGAACACACTTCCTGGTGGATATACCTGGGCTACAGCATAAGATTTTCAAGACCAGAGCTCAAAGTCACTGTAGTTGAATGCATCTCCTTAAACCACTCCCATTGTACCTGACAAAGTGAAATGTTTCTAGAGAAAGGAAAGTCTACATTGAACAGACAGTCAGACTATACAAGGAAGTTCCAACAAAAACAGAAGGGCAAACTCAGATTTGTAGCTAAATTACATGGACTTATCCCAAGGCATCTTTATACAACAACAACAACAACAAAAAGCCACAAGTTGTGGAGCAGGGAGCTTAGCTCAGGGGTAGAATGTTTGGCTAGCACATGAGGTTTAAGAGTTCTTTGTTATGTCTTGGGCAGCCACTAAGTAATATCATTATTACCTCCACCTGTTTAAAGCATGTTTTATATAGCTTCACCTTTAGAATATTAGGGCAGGCAATACTAAGAAGTCAACTTAACAGAATACCAATATACTATTGAACAACCTGTGAGTATCACAGTGACAACAGAGAAATTAATTTGAAAAACAATATCTGTATCTGGTAAAAGTTCCAACAAAGCTAAAGGTTAACTCCTTGTTAACCTAAGAAAGAAGCTCCTTCAGAATCAGGAATCAGCACCACAGTTGATAAACACAGACTTTGAAGTCAGGAACACAACAGAATACTGGCTATTATAACCACTTAATAATATCTTTCTGAAACTCCTAAGGTAACTTAATAAGAAAAGTGATTGCTATGAATATATAAAAAGTAAAAAAGCACCATTATTAATATGGATGTAACTGGCTCCAGAGACTATTAAGTACACTAACAACTAACTGAACTAAGAAAAAATAAATATTGCAAAGATTATGGTTCCCCTAATATATTGTATAAGATTAATGTACATTTTAGAAGTAAATTAGCACCAGGACAGGGGCTATCTATTCACATGGCCACAAAAGTTCCAATCCCACATACAATATACCTAGTAAGTGTACCTAATCAATAAATATTTGTTAAATAAAACTTATTAAATAAATAATGTTATTTATTTGGAAACAAATAATAATTGAAACCATTTGAAGAATAAAAACAATGTGAGGGTTTAAGTTAATGGATACTAAACCATAAAATTATACATGTCACATGACAAGGAAATCTACTGATTTATCTGGAAACTCCAGGAAAGGATGCAAATATATGTAATAACTTAAGATATAATAATGTGTGACACTTAATTCAGTTCAGAAAGTAAAGCTTATCCAATCAAGAATGGAAAAACTGAATCTGAGCTTTAAAAAAATTAAATTCTATTTTATATATATACACATCAAAATGAATTCTAAATGGGTTAGGTATTTAAATATAAAACATGATATAATGAAGGACAGACTGGGGCTAGAGTATTGGGGGGCCATCCCACCCCCATTTTCCCCCAGGATACTCTTGAGTAAGAGCAGCAGGAATATTAGATAGAAATATAGTTGGAGAGAGACACAGAGAGAAATATAGAATAACCTCAGGAGGGTCTGGATCCTTATCCACTGGGCCCTGACTGTATCTGCCAAAGGACTTTTAAAGGAATGCCAAGGGGTGGAACAAAAGACCTCCCTCTACCACAGCCAAGTGCAGATCATTTCAGACACCTAGTGACCATGCACGTGGTCAAGCCATCCCCTAATGCAGCCTTGCTGTGAAAAGCAAACTCAAATCTCCCTAGGAAACCTTTATGGGCTCCCACATTAGAGAGATGGTTCCATGGTTAAGAGGATATTGTTCTTCTGGAGGACTCCAGTTCGGTTCCCAGCACCTT
Organism: Peromyscus leucopus; assembly: GCF_004664715.2. Classification (NCBI taxonomy): domain Eukaryota; kingdom Metazoa; phylum Chordata; class Mammalia; order Rodentia; family Cricetidae; genus Peromyscus; species Peromyscus leucopus. The sequence goes on from NC_051065.1 coordinate 9,208,728, forward strand.
CCTAAAGCATATTAAAACTGTGACTCAAGTCCCAGGAAACATAGTGCCCTCTTCTGGCTTCTGTGGCACCTGCACTCATCCAGTAAACATACAGACATGCAGGCACACATACATATCTATAAGGAAACAAATCTTAAAACACTAAAATTAAAGTAAAACCAAAGATACCCGCACTTTGCATAATATTTGAGTTTTATAGAACTCTGAAACAAAGTATAAACATAAATAAAAATAAAAACAAAAGCAAAAATACAAAAAATTATATAGATTGTGCAGCAATTAAAAATTATAATGGTTAGAAAATAAGAATTTGTCCACATGTGGTGGCACATGCATTTATTTTGACACTCAGGAGGGAAGAGCAGGTGGTTTTCTGTGAAGTCAGACCAGTCTGGACTACACAGTGAATTCCAGATGAGATATAGGCCAACCAAGGTTACATAATAAGACCCTATCTTTAAAATGTTTTAACTAATTAAAAATTACTAGAATAAAGTTGCAAGGCCAATAAAGTCTAGAGAGAATATTCTAGTATCAAACAGACAAACACCAAAAAAAAAAAAATAGAATAACAGAGTAAAGGGGCAATTCATATACAGAAAAGGAAATGTAAATGGATAATGACTATATAAAAGCATAAAAGTAATGCTGGTAAAAATAATAATATATTCTTTTAACTTAGAAATTTTAAAGATGATAATATCAATTGGTGGTAAAGACTCAACTTTTCCAAAGTTGTACTAGAAAATTAAATTACATATTTTCTAGCTATATTTGTAAACTTTGAGTCTAGAAGTTATACCAAGATTTAATTTTTATCAAATCAGTGTGTACTGAAGGACTACTTTCACTAGCCATAAAATGGAAATAATTTAAATACTCAATAACTTATAATTTAATTTCATACAATTAGAGAATTTATTAACTAGGTAGAACATCTAATGACATAGAACTTCATTCACAAATACATGAAGAACAGAAGACTTGTTGCACATTATCTAAAGGAATGCTCACCCTCCCTTTCATTAAGCAAATGTTCTGATAGAAAATGAAGGGAGAAGTATCAGATTATCTGGAGTGGATACTGGTTACTGTGAAGATGAGTGGAAAATTCCTTACTTTTCAAAAAGGATGCTATGAACTTCAGTGTTCTGATTGCAGGATCTAAGGAAGACAAATGAGGAAGGAGCTCTACTCTGAGAAGAAATAAATACTTGAGATACAGCAGGCTTATGGAGTGTTCAGAGTGCAAAAGTCTGCTGCAGCCACAGAAGCAGCAGATATGGGGAACAAGGGGGTGGAACAGAAGGAAAAGAAGTGAACCCTAGACAGCAGGCCTCCAGATTTTCTAAAAGCATTCATATTGAAGGGATATATAAAAGTTAAAGTGCCCAAGGAAGAGCCTATGCGTGTGCAGAATTACCCAATACACCCTTCCATCAGTAGCAAGAGGCTTGATTTCAAAGGCTCATGTTTGTCTAAATACAAGAGACAGAACCTCCTTTCTAGCAGTCTGAGGAATTTAAGAACTATGGCATTATGAGTACCAGGATTTCTTCAAGCCCTTTAGCTTTCTGGGATGATATAAGGCGAACTAGTATTTGCCTCTGTTCAGGGATGGAAACATGGAATCAAGAATACTTCATAGTAAACACTTGTGAATTCTTACAGTAACAAAAGCTCTCTGGTGATCATATTATGTCAATGACATGTTTACAGATGCCCTCTACTTAGCTTCCCACAAGTTATCTTAAATTGACTCTCATACTCAGGTTTTCAATAGCCCATTGCTCTTCTGCACTAGAAGTCTTAAATATTAAAGACAATGTTGTGTCTGGCTGCTGAGTCAAATAAAGAAAAACAAGTGCATAGTTAATGGGGACGTACCATAACTAATATGACTTAAAACTGCATCACTGGGGCTGGAGAGATGGCTCACAACCAAAACTATAAAATTGCATCACTGTTGTAGAAATAAGGGTCTTTGTGATGGCATTTCCTTTTTCTTAACCTTTCACAGTTGAAAGCAAATTTTATAGTGCTTTTTTTCTGTCAGTACTGAAACCAACCAAATCGTTATTATATCACAATTACCATGATATACAGAGACCAAGGATATAAACACATATGTTTGTCCCTCCCAAGGGAATGTATGTCTCTCTACGTCTATACAAGAATTGCAGCAGTTTCTATAATCTTTGCTTATTTAATAGGAAGCATAAATGCCCAGAGAGAACACTACAAACAATGAAGCAATGGCATCAGTTGCTTGACAGATAGAAGCTTATTAAAATGGCTAAACTTTCTCCCACTCTCACTGCAAGTCCTTGAAAGAATAAAGAAAGCAGAGGCTGGTAAGAGTAGTAGCGATGAGGATACAGGGATAACTTGATTAACTTGATTACAAATTCACAGGTGGAAGGAATATGTTCTACTATGAAATGTTAGCAATAATATTTCAAAATAGCCAGGAGAGATTTTCAATTATGTCACCACAAAGAAATGATAAATGTTGGAGTGATTTATATGTTATTCTCAATAGATCATGAAAAATGTATGCATATATTGAAATATACACTGTACACTTTACAAACAAAGACAATTTGTATATGTCAAATAAAATTTTTAAAATAAAAATTAAATTAAAAAAATTAATAGATGAAATGCCTTGGAAATTATACTTACCTAAGTAAGATCTAGTTTTCAATTTTTTACAACTTTGAACTGTGTGGCCTTAGTGAGGCTTTGTGTGGGCTGGGTGAGGGAGGACGAGAAGGGTAGAGTACCTTCAGCATCACTACACTGTTCCCTGTTCACTTTCTTCCTCATGCCTTCTCACTTTGCACATTCAGCTGCTCTTTCCCATCAGGACCTTTCCTTACCAATATTCTGCTGGGTACTGGCAGAAATTTGATGTTTAGATCTAAAAGCTATGATGGGTCCAGAGAAACATGCCAGGATTCTGGCTAGCTCAAAAGCACTTTTAATCACTCAACTCACAGATAATTAATACATTGTGAATAACTTTGAGACTTTTCAGCTAGATATTTTTAATTTTGAAAAGTGTTAATATTTCTCTTTATTTACTGCATTTCCCTGTTCTGAGATTCTACTCACTAGTAGATCTTGACTGAAAATAGCTTCAAATTCTCTGGATGTGGTCACTGATAAAAATGGCCTCAAAGATACCTTTAAAAGATAATTCATTCTTCTCTCCCTCCCTCTCTCTATATATATAAATATTCATATTTATATGAATATAAATACATATATATATGTGTTTCATAACACATACTGTACGAAATTTTATCATCTTTCATACATAGAGATCTATAGATCTAACCATATGATATAACCATAGATCTGTATTATATAACATAAAACATATTATTTATTATATATGAATATGATGTATATGAATTTACATATAAATATGTGATGAGACTATAATACACATGAATTTACTTACAAAGAGATAAAAATCTACGCACTCATATATTTATATTCGTGTGTGTGTGTGTGTGTGTGTGTGTGTGTGTGTGTGAGGAGAAAAGCCCCAGAAAAATTTCTTCTAGAAGATAACAGCATTAGAAAACATTTTGTACCTATTTATAGTCAATTTTGTCAATATAAAATGTTAATGAATTTTTCTTGTGCAGGATAAAGTAAACTTCTTTAAGTAGTATAGCTGTACATGGATGGGTTCATACAGATCTGAGGAGAAACCAAAGCCTGGCTAGCTGAGGGTAAAGTCCAGAGGAGATACAACACAAGTCAGTCCAATGAAAGAGAACACCCAAAGCGTTATAGTGCTGAGTTTTTAAAGCAGACGACATATTTCCACTGTCACCCTCTTTTACAGGATGCAACTAAGCATTCAAATGACACTAATGATACAGAAAACAACACCCAAGTCACTTTTGAGATGACCTAGGAAGCACATCCTAAGTCAATGAACACCACAAAGCCTGGGTGTCCAGGCTTGCTATTCTCCTTATACTGATGAAGCCAGGCTGCTGATAAAATACACTCAAGTGTACCTCACTGCTTCATTTATAACCTGTGCTACGTTTTGGGAAACAATTCAGTGTGTGTGTGTGTGTGTGTGTGTGTGTGTGTGTGTGTGTAATCAAAATATCATAAACATCCCTCCATATATTGACTGAATGGATCCTTATTCTTGTCACGATACTGTCTCCCAACATTTTCTTTTTTGAACACAGAAAAGTAAATGTGCCAGTAATTTCATAGACTTTCAAGATGCTGTGATCTAGATTCATAAGAGAAAAAATTTTAAACAAGTAATTTGCTTTACTGGATCCATTTTAATTACCAACTGTAAATTGAAACCTGCATTTCAAGAGTTTCCACTTAATTTTAGGTGGTTTGTGTTTATAGTTGTAATAGAATCTTATGATAACCTTTTATCTTTCTATAATCACAAAACTACTATATCTCAATAATACATGACACTATATTTACCAGTGAGAGCCTTACCCCTAGGTATAACAAGATTCCATAGAAGATGAATCTCCAGAAAAAGCATCGCCGAAGGGCATTGATGAGCTTGGGGTTCTTCTTTGAAGCTTGTTCCCTGTCCCATTCTCTGCAAAGAATAAGAAAATGAGATCAATGAGCTGCAGGTGCAAGTTTCTGAGTTACTCTATTTCCCTTCATAGCTTCCACCCACAAGTATGTTCATGGAGATTAACACACGATGATAAAAGGACAAAACCTCATGAAGTGTCCCCAGTACCAACTACTCAATCAGATATTTGGTGGAATTTGATGCTCTGTCATGTAATATCTCTGCAGAGCTTCATTTCATGAGACTACTAAGTTGTGTGTGTTAAGGAAGTGGTGCACTAGGCTTCTTCAGAGTGATGGCGAGGGTGAACAAATAACAGATAACATTTAGAATGCATTTGTGCTCAGAGCAAGATCCAAAAATAGATAGATTATTCTAAGCATTCCCCCTCATCTCATGATATTTATATGTTTTTAACTGTCACAGATTTCACAATATTTAACTTTTAAACAAAATAATAAATTAAAAAATCAGGTGGATCTTTTGTTTTATTTTTTTTCAATTTTAATTAATATAATTTCATCATGTCTCCTCCCTCTAACCCCTCGCCGCCCTTCCTCCTCATTCCTTCTCAAATTCATAGCCTCTTTGTCTTTGACTGTAACACATATTATTGTTGTAACATATATGCAGCCTGATGAGTCCTTTTAGCGTTGCTTATGTATGTGATTTCAGGGCTGAACCCTTGGTATTGGATAGCCCACTGGGGAGCTCACCTGTGGGAAAACCATTTCTCTCTCCATTACCTTTATTTCTTTGTCTAGAGGGGGGCTCAGGAAAAGAAGGGGGTGAGCACTGAAAGAGCCCCTGATTGCCAGAAAGCCTACTGTGAGATGTGTCTCCTAGAAATGCCAGGTATGCTACACCCATGATACTCCAATAATCTGGTTGCCTAAAACAAGCCTAAACAACGACAATACCAATAGACATGCTAATGAAAGGGGAACATCAGGTGAACATTTTAATGATTTAACACAAGAAAAACCTATTTGGATGTTTAAAGAAAAAGCATGAAAGAATCATCATTAAACTTTAGTATCCAACTACTGAAATAATTTATTAGTGTATAAGTCTTTGAAAAGAGAAAAATAACAATGTTTTATAGTACGGATAGGTACTAAATAGGATTGACAAAGTAGCTGAGGTCTAATACTTGAGTTTTATTTTCAGTACTCCTAGAGCATCAGCTGGTTGTTTTCAGGTTGTTGCCACTGCTGTCTATTAAGAAAAGTATTTTTTTTTTAATTTTTACAATGGAATAAAATATGTCTCAGTGTCACCTTCATGTTAATTTTCAAATTGTTCTGAGATGGAAAAATCCCATGAACTACAGACAAGAACTGAATATTTAGATAATGGTCTTGTATTTCATTAATGGCTATTCTCTTTATTACCCAATTTTCATAACTAAATTGGTTCTACATCATGTGAGAGGAAGAACATACAACTGAGATTTGATGAAAAGCTTGGCAATCGCAATACAAAGACCATGACTTCCCCCATAAAACCTGCCAATGGCAGCCTATCTATAAAGCCTAACCCACCCATGTTCCTCTTCTGCTCTTCATTCACATACATGGAGCCTGTTTCTCCATCTATGATATTTAATGAATCAAAAATAGGGCACAAAATAAGTATATAGCAGCAGCATCTTCTCCATGCAAGGAATAGGTCTCATTAAAAATTCTCATTAGTCCTGAGTGAGGTAACCCAAACCCAGAAAGAGAGTCATGGTATGTACTCACTCATAAGTGGATTCTAGATATAAAATAAAGAACAATCAGACCACAACCCATAGAACCATGGAGGCTATATATATAGCATGGAGGTCCCTAGGACGACTGTGGCTTATAATAAATTTCGGTTTTACTCAATTATTGAAAAAAAATAGCCAAATGAATGGAAACACATGAACTATGAACCAAAGGCTGAGGGGCCCCCAGCTGGATCAGGCCCTCTGAATAGGTGAGACAGTTGATTGGCTTGATCAGTTTGGGAGGCAACTAGGCAGTGGGACCAAGTCCTGTGCTCATTGCATGAATTGGCTGTTTGAAACCTGGAGCTTATGCAGGGACACTTGGCTCAGTCTGGGAGGAAGGGACTGGACCTGCCTGGACTGAATCTATCAGGTTGATCGCAGTCCTCGGGGGAGGATTTGCCCTGGAGGAGGTGGGAATAGGGGAATGGCTGGGGGTAAGGGGAGGGGGTGGGAGGGGGGAGAATAGGGGAACCCATGGCTGATATGTAGAACTGAATGGTATTGTAAAATAAAATAAAATAAAATAAAAATTCTCATTAGAACTTCAATTAGAACTTAGTGATATCAAGGAAATGCAGGAAAGGGACTGTCCATAAACCAAAGAAATAGTTTCAAGATAAAGATATCAATAACAGTGAAGTAGTAAATACAAAAAAAGCATCACATTTGATAAGAGGTCTCTGGTATCCCTCATCAATGCAATTATAGGAACATGGTCAGAACAGAAACCTTATTACAGGTATTGAGATATAAATGGATGATAAACCAGTGAAGACCAGAGCAGCGGAGAATCATCAGCTATGAAATGCGAGAGATGTAGTGACTTGAGAGAAAAGAAAGCTGTTGTTTTAATTGGTGGGACTTGAATAATTTGTAACTATAGAGGAGTGCTGTGGATATCGTTCTATATAAATAAAACACTGATGGCCAGTGACCAGGCAGGAAGTAGGTGGCCAGGCAGGAAGTAGGTGGGACAAGGAGAGAGGAGAATTCTGGGAAGCGGAAGGCTGAGGCGGAGAGACACTGTAGCCACCGCCAGGACAAGCAGCATGTAAAGACTCTGGTAAGCCACCAGCCATGTGGCAAGGTATAGATTTATAGAAATGGGTTAATTTAAGATATAAGAACAGTTAGCAAGAAGCCTGCCACGGTCATACAGTTTATAAGTAATATAAGCGTCTGAGTGATTATTTTATAAGTGGATTGTGGGACTGCGGGGCTTGGGGAACCTGGAGAGAAGCCCTCCAGCAACAGAGGAGGAATTAACAACAAGATAGAATTGATCCAGCAGCACATTAAAAAGGCTTAATGAGGGAAAAGAGTTCTAGACTTGCAAAGCTCATGAGTGGGTATGTGGTTTTCATACTGCAGTGATACAGATGATTCAATTTCATGGCCACAAAAGTGAACCAGTGGAGTCAAAGTACCTCTACCACCAAACTAAAACCTTGGGGTCACTTCCCAAGGGTGTAATTTCAATTTCAATAAATTTCTAATACAAAATAAGATGAAGAGATATAAAATTATAAGAACAACAATTATAAGTCTTAGCATTTATTTGTTATTAGAATTTATCTATTCTTAGACAAAGAGGTTGAATTAAAACAAAATAAATGTATTTTAAAATTATCAAAATATGGGTCAGAAAACTAAGCAGAAAAATAATGTTGGGTCAGATAATTCTATAAATTTGGTGATAAAATAAAAAACAGAGAGGGAGAAGAAGGAAGGGGAGGAGGGAGAAGGAAGGAGGAAGGAAGAGTTTCTGTGGCATAGAAAGGTATGAGCATAAGTTCTGAGAGGTCCACCGAAAAGAAAGCTAGCCTAAGGAAAAAAGCCAGCACAGGGCAAATGTCACAGCAGATATTTGCATGCTTGGATTCGTTGACTCCCATGACTAGTTCTCTACCTAGACATTCACAGAGTTTAGGCTTCATGAGCTATTTATTAAATGTCCTCCTTTTAATTGATAAACCTAGGTGATTGGGCTTCTGTCACTCACAATCTCAATGGCCCCAACCAATACTCAGAAAAGGGAACTATGAAAAATTCAACTGGACTGAATTATAGCTTCATCATTCAGTGGTTGGCAAATTACATTATCTCTAAGCTGTGGCTGAAGATAATTATGGTTTTCTTCTGGAGGGGTCAAGACAAGAAAAATTATGCATGATACATGTCAGATCCTCAAAACTATGAAATTTTTAAATTTCTTTGATATTCAATAGCTATTACCCTTAAGGTTTCCATGAGGTAGAACAGCATCCACACATTCAGATTTTGAAGGTGACACTTCAGGTGCTCACCACCAGCAGCCTACACAAGGCCTGACTAGAGCTTGCAGGAATTTGGCACCAGATGCCCAGACTCCAAGTCCTTGTGCAGTCAGCAGGGAAGTTAGCCACCCTTTATTAGCTACCTACTCTGCCCCAAATTTCCTGCAACAGCCTTACAAATGGAAATGACATTCTCAACCCTGCTGAGACTTAGTCCTCTCATGAACATTGTAGATACCTACACTGAAAGATGGTGACTTGAATGAAAATGAGGAGGAAGAGGAGGGATCTCAACAAACCACTTCAAATGTACAAGTCCCAACACAGAAATGAAATCGACATGAAAAACCAAGGTGCCATGTTTCCTCCACAAATTATTAATCCCACAATTATGGCACCTAAATAAAGATAACCTGGAAGATTATAAGTATATTCAAACAACTAAAAAAAGGCATCAATATACTACAAAAGAACAAAGGGATTAATGAAATAAAGGAGTCAATACAAGATATGATAATAGAATTCAACTAACAAAATTGCTGGGGGAAAAACAAACAAATGATTCTAGAAATCAAAGAAAAATCAATAATCAAAATAAAAATCTCAGTGGGAAGTCTCACCAGTAGAATGGATCATGTAGAAAACAGAATTGGGGCTGGAAGACAAGGTACAGGAATTGGATTACTCAGTAAAAGTAATCAATGAGTCTTAAAAATATATATGACCATAATGTGTGAAACCTCTGGAGCCCCGTAGTGAATGCTTTGCAAATACTGTCATTAAAACCATATAAGAAAACGGCCAAACCTAGAGAAAGAGATGCCAATCTAGGTACAAGAGGCCTTACAGAACACCAAATAGACAGGACCATGAAAGAATTCTCACTACATATTATGGTTAAAACATTAAATGTACAGAATAAAGAAAGGGATTAAGAGGAAAACATATTAAGTCACCTCTAAGGGCAGGGCCATCAGAGGAGTACCTGATTATTCAATAGAAACTTCTATTTTAAAAATGTATTTGCTTTTTAGATTTTAGATCAAAGTATGTTTATATCAATTTGCTCCTTCTTTTCTCCAGCCCCTCCCAAGTCCCTTTCCTCCAACTCCTTCCATTACCCCATACCTCACTCCCAAATCAATAGCCTCATCCTCATGAATTACTGTTTCTTCAGAAAGGCTCGGAAAGGTATATTCCAAGTTCTAAAACATAACCGTAAACACACACTATTATATTCAGCAAAATTATCTACTAAAATTTACAAATGGATAGATAAATAAAAAATAAAAACTTTCCATGATGAAAGGAGATTAGAGGAATTTACAAGCACCAAGCCAGCTCTTCAGAGGATACTGGGAGGAATACTAGAGTCTGAAAACAGGATCAATAGAGTTCACAAGAAGCCACAGAGAATAAAGAAGTCCAAGGTAGTTAATCAAAAGTCTAAAAACCACCATAAAACAACAAAATGACAGATATTAATATACACCTTTCAATAAAAAACTGTTAATAGTCTCAACTCCTCAATTGAAAGATATAGACTAGGAGCTGGGATTAGAAAAAAGAATCCATCTTTTTGCTACCTCCAAGAAGCATACATCACAATCAACAATAGATACCAGCTATAAATAGATAGCATAAAAAAATGGTATTCTAAAGCTGGGCGGTGGTGTTGAACGCCTTTAATCCCAGCACTCCAGAGGCAGAGGCAGGCGGATCTCTGTGAGTTTGAGGCCAGCCTGGGCTAGTGAGATCCAGGAAAGGCGCAAAGCTACACAGAGAAACCCTGTCTCAGAAAATAATAATAATAATGATAATAATAATAATAATAATAATAATAATAATTAAATGGTATTCTAAGCAAATAAAACTAAGAAACAAGCAGGCATACCTATTCTAATACCTAACAAGAAAAACTTCAAACCAAAACTACTCAGAAGATCAAGAGGGTGACACATCACATCCATTAAGGAACAATCCATTAAGAGGATATTACATTTAGATATTGCAATTCTAAATCCATACATACCAAACATAAGCACACGCAGTTTCTTTAAAAAAAAAAACAAAAACGAGTAGCTTCAAAACTCAGTTTCACTAATAGACAAGTCATCTGGGCAACAACTGAACAGAGAAACTTTGGAGTTAAAATGATACCATAAATCAATTGGACCTAACAGACAACTGCAAGTAAACCACAAACTCTGAAAGAAATGGATAATTTGAGGATACATATGACCAATAAAGCTAAATAAATATTAAATAAATAATTTAAACTACTCCATAACAGCCAATGAGAGAGCAGTAATTAAGCCACCCTACTAAAAAAACATAGCACAGAATTCTATTAGACCTTCAAAGAATACCAACATCCCTCAAATTGTTCCATAAAATAGGAAAAGAAAGAAAATTCCCAAATTATTTTTACAAAACTTTTATTAACCAATCTCAAAGACCCAACAAAAATGTGAATTATAGACCAGTCTTACTGATGAACAGAGTGAAAATCCTCAATAAAATACTTATAAATGAAATTCAAGAACATATAAAAATATCACCTATGATGATTAAGCCAGCTTCATCCTAGTGATGCAGGTAGTACTCAACAAACATAAATCAATAAATGCAATATATCAAAAAAAATACACCCAGGGACAGAAACCACATGAATAAATCATTAGAAGTAGATATACCTTTGACAAATTCCAATATCCCTTCATGATAAAAGTCCTGAGAATCTAGGGATACAGGGAACATGTGTCAACATACTAAAGGGAATATATAACAAGCCCACAGCCAACATCATGGTAAACAGAGAAAACTCAAAGCATTTCTGCTATAATCAGGAAGATAGGATGTTCACCCTATCCTCTCCACTACTGTTCAATACAGTGCTTGATATCTACTACAATAGTAGTATATAAGGTGGATATAAATAGAAAAGGGATAAGTCAGAGTATTCTTATTTTTAGATTGTATGAATCTTTCCATAAAAAGACCACAAATATTCTACCAGAAAACTCCTACAGATGATGAATATGTTCAGCAAAGAAACAGGATACAAAATCAACACACAAAAATAATCAGTAGCCTTCCTACAGAAATGACATGCATACAAAGAAATAAATGAGGGAAAAATTACACTCACAATAGCCTCAAAAAATAAAGTATCTTGGAATAAATCTAGACAAGGAAGTAAAAGACTTATACAATGAGAACTCTAAGACATCAAACAAATACATTTAAGAAGATAACAAAAGATGGTATCTTCTATACTTAGATGGCTAGAGTTGATATTGTGAAAATGGCTGTTCTATCAAAAGCATTCTATAGAGTCCTTGAAATTTTCATAAAGATCCAATGCAATACTTCACAGAAATTGAAAAAAAAACTTAAAATTCAAATGGAAACACAAAAGACATAAGCTAGCAAAAAAATTACTGTAAAAATTTCCTGTAATTTATACATACATGTAAATAAGAAATATTTAAATGGAGTTACCATGTAATAGAGGGACAATGCCTCTCTTAGACACCTAAAGCTAGCAAGTAAAAATCCCAATGCCAGGTATTGGTAATAGTGCTAGAGGTTTTGGTCACTGGGATCCCATAGACACTCCCTCAAAATATTAAAGGACCTAAACTGTCAATGTTCTTGGTTAGCTTCCAGAATTTGATGGTAAGATCCTACTGCTAAAGTCACCACATACTTGAGTCATAGGGTGTGGAAAAATCAATGAGGTACCAACATAGAAGCTTCATCCTTAGAGGCTAGTGATCATAGTGTAGAAAGCTCTATGCATGCTACTAGAGGAGAAAAGTAACAGTCATATATGCATTTGTAAACCATGTGATTGACAATGAACATGAGCTTTGGAAAGGTATGTCCATGAGTAGGATATAGGAAAAATCAACCCCTTTCTGATGAATTGAAGGCATACTTTATGAGATAGAAATTATGCCTGGTACCATTAACTGGACTATATCATAGCCTTAGGGGAGAACCTAATACTATTATTCTGCCAAGTGGACATAGTATTAACCTACTACCTAAGTTCTTATCTTTTATCCACAGACTAGTGCATGTCTCAACCCTCATCAGATAAGGAGTAGACAGCAAGTAATTTATAGAGCCACAACTGACCAGTGTATAGAGAATAAGTGACTGTGGAATCCTCAGCTCTAAATGGGACACCTATCTGGTCAGAGATCAGCATGGAAGTAGGTGGGGATGACTTTCAGAGCTCGAGTTACTGGACATCTCTAGCAAAATAGTATGTGCTGCCAGTATTGGCTGGACATGGCAGCACTCTTACACAGCCCAGGTCCCATGGCCATAGTCTGGGCACATGTGCTGAGGAGGGCTGCTTAGGCTCTATACTCATGCACTAAATCCCCTTATTAAAGGCGAACCTCTCCCCTTCTCTTCCTCTCTTTCCATGAGGCCATGTCTGTACCTCTTCTCTTCCCCCTTTCCAGTCTTCTCTTCTCTTCCTTTCTGATTCTTTCTTTCCTCACCCCTTATATCCAGAGGCACACTCGGCATTCCCCCTGGCCCAATACATTCTCCACATAAGTTTTGTAGTGTGGCATGGCTTTCTAAGGCCCCTTGGCTCCAACCCGTGGGTTTTTTTTATAACAGGTGGGGGAGGGGTTCATGAAGTCCCAAACCCACCTGGGGAGCTACTGGTCGTTGATAAAGAGTCACTTTTCTTCCAGGGGGTGTGGTGCAGCCCCTGAGAGGCCACCGATGATCCAATAGATGTTCCTATACCCATCCACATATTGGCAGCACTAAGTGAAGTCAACGAGTTTTAAAAAAAAGTACACAGAAGTTGGGAGGGAAAGGAGGTAGGGAGGATAGGCCATGAATTGGATAAAAGTAGGAGATGGACTTGACAAAAACATATTATATGCTTGTATGAAATTCTCAACAAAATAAACCAAAATTGAAAAGAAAAAAATACAAACTCTAAGTTTTTTTTATTTCAAAGAATCCTAATATATTTTGTTTTAACATCAGAAAGTTAAACTACTCCTACTTTATACATTCATAATAGAAACCAGAAATATTTTAAGAATATTCAACCAACATACAGGTTTTGATTAATGTAATTTTTTGTTACTTTTATACTACTGTGACAAGGCACCATGACTAAGGCAACCTAGAGAAGAAAGAGCTCATGGAGGGCTTACAGTTTCGGAGGGTGAGTTCATGACCATCTTAGTGGGGAGCTTAGCAGCAGGCAGACAGACACAGTGCTTGAGCAGCTGAGAACTTACATTTTGAGATGCATCCATGAAGCAGAGAGAGCTAATTTGGAATAGCATGTGCTTTTGAAACCTTAAAGGCTACATCTCCTAATCCTTCCCCAAAAGTTTCACCAACCAACTGGGGGCCAAGCATTCCAATATATGAACCTATGGGGGTGACACTCATTCAGACCACTATAAAAATAGACATTTTCAACTAAAAAATATTTTGAAAGCAAGTCAGACATGGTGGCACATTCCTATAGTCTCAAGACTTGAGACGCTAAGGCAAAAAAAAAAAGGTGGCTTTGAGGCCATGCTGAGGATGTAGTCACATTAAGGCTAGCTTGGGCTAAGAAATAAGATCTTGTCTCAAAAGATCAAGGCTAGGAATTCACCTCACTGTTAGAGTGCTTGCCAAGCAAGGACAAGGGCCTGCATTTCATCCGTACCGCCACATACATTCTGGAAACAAATTAGATAATCTGCTTTACAATGATGTTATTTTAGCCTTTCCAAATACTCCTTCATGTCTTTTAAAAATAAGTCAATTCTCAGAATATACATCATTTATTTTAGTAAAAGAGGCCACTTCCTAAGAAAATGATTATTTCTCACTTATGGTTTCATTGTTCAATTCTTGAGTTGATCAAGATTCAGCAAGAGTATAAAATGCTCCTATTTTAAATGTTCCACTTAAAAATGAAACCTCTAACATGTCAGTTTTCTGTTCTCTAAAAGACATGAGAAATGTCTTTCTTCTGCTAGTAAAGTCACAGATAAGTTCTTACCTTTCTACCTTTTCAGACACATGATCCGCTGAATCAGAAGAAGGGGCTTGGTATATGTCTGACAACTCCAAGCGCTGTCTGTACCCTTTTCTCAAAATCGGTGTGGTCCAGCTAAAAGAGAGGGAGGCAGACAGATCTAGTCAGTTGATTAGATCTCCAATACAGACATGATTATGGTACTAACTGTCATGCAGAAAATACAGTATGCATAAAGAAATATGAAAGTGAAATAAGACAACTTATATAAATATAATATTCATCTCTTACTTGATATACTCATATAAATCTCAACACCTCTTAACTAATGCCATTGCTTCTTTTTTAGTAGACAAGTAATCTATTACAGTTTAATCTTGCCTGAGAGGAAAATAGACTGAGGAACATAAGACAATCAATACTCGTAATTTGTCAGTGTAGCCTAGGGTATTCTGAAATGAGTTATCTATTAAAGGAACTGAGTATAAATATAGACAGCGAATAGTTGATACCAGTTAGCTGATACAATTATCTCTACATTGGTGCTTGAAAGTAAGGATCATCAACTCGTTTCTCATTAACCTGTAGGTATTTCTTAGGAATTTAGTAAATAGCAATTTATGATGGAAACTAGAGAAACTGATGGAGGAAAGCAGAGTAGTCCTGTTTGCTCAAACATGCTGCTTCTAACTACTACGGAAAAGGCATGATAAACTTCACAAAAACAGAAATCTGAAATTCTAACCACACACACACACACACACACACACACACACAATTGATATATCATCTGCCACTAGTGACAGTTCCTCCAATAAGCCCACACCTCCTAATCCTTGCCAAATAGTTTCACCAACTAGAGACCAAGTATTTAAATACAGGAGCCAATGGGGCCCATTCTCATTCATACTATCACAATACTAAACACTTTCAAATATATGTATGTATATACGGTTGAAGAATGGCAGAGAGGGAAAGGAAAAATGTAAAACATAAATCATATATCATGAGAAAATTCTAAAGGAAATTAGAAAGAATGAAGTTTTTCTCAGCTTAAATTTTACGTATTTGTTTAAGAAAGGAATTCATCAGGATGTAGTGGCTTGCAAAACCGATTTCTCCCTCAGCACTTTTTGTATCCCAGAGATTTCTAAGATTTATTATCATTGAAATTTTGTAATAATGTAAAATAAAAATGCATGTTAAATGACAAAAAGTCAGTATCTGAGAAGCAAGATAAACACGTAACAGAAAAGCATACTCTATCAAAGTCATTCAAGAGAGAGTAACGAATGTCATGTCAAATGTCAACATACTTTTCCAGGGCATAATGCTCTAGGTGGCCCTCATGATTACCCTTATCCCTCTCATCTAAGGGTCCACATTCTTCTTTATACTACCTTAGTCTCTGGCTTGCTCACTAGGACCAGCCCTATGCCCTTAATTCTTCTGTAGTTTGTCTTTAAAAATTATCCGAATTTAGGTTCAACCCTAAGACTAAGTAACTTTATCGGCCATTTCTTGCTAAGATATTAGTGACTATGGTTTAATGTGTCACTTCCCCCTTTAATTTGCAAATGTGCATTTTAACAAGAGCCCTCTTTAACAAAGGGCAGTAACTAGCTTTAGTCTTCATAACCCGCTGTGATTCACAGGTCATTCGTCCTGGAGGAAAAAAATAGTGAATATACATGATAGTGGTCTGGATGTACCAGGAGAAGAAGTGCTGCAGCCATGCAGAGCCTCTGGTGACGTCATCTGAGAAGGAGGGGCACAACTAGGTACTCACTACCCCAGCCAGGATCTCACCAACAGAAAGTGAAGTTGAAATACAGGTGGCAGCTAGTATAGAAGCTCAAACGGAGGCAGCAGTGGGGGATGTGACTTTGTGACTTAGGCATTACCCTTTAGAAACTTGAAGCAGGGGTTACTATCAATTTTTTTAAAGTATCTATTTAGCAGTTGCCAAAGAACTTTCACAATCATTGGCATGTTGTTATTTTCATTTTGAAACTTAGTTAAGCAAACAGAACAAAAGGGGGTGTTGTCTTATTACCCAGCTTAGGAAACGGTACTCAGAGATGTAAAACTCTTCTGAATTATTAATGTAAAAGATTCTTCCACATTCTCTTGAATTCATTTTTACCATGTTCAACTTTAAGAAAATTAGTGGGTTGTAATAAAATGAGACACCTAAGTAGGACAGTGAAGGCAGGGGAGTGAAAACTAATAGGAAATAGGTAGAGGTGTGGTCTGCAAACAAAAATAATCCTTTTTCCAGAAAACAAGTAAAGGCTGATCATTCATTGCTTCATAAATACTCTTACTATGATTAATTCAAGATACCAAAGATGAGATCACTGAATACAGAACTGGGAAGAGAACTGAACTGCATATAATATTAGTATGTCTACCACCTCAGAGACGATGAACGCAAATGCCCTCAATACCACAAGAGCGAAACATAAAATAAATGCAAAGTGATAAACTCTTGAACTTTTGTTTACCATATTGTAATGTAAGTTCTATAATTTGATATTTAATGACTATGTTTAGCACCGAGCTCATAAATCATCTCAGTTAGAGAGATTCAAGTGTGTGCATCACTCCTGGCAGACCTTTGAAATCTCAGAAGACTGATGGCATGGGACAGAAAGAATGATGGTCTGTAGAACACGGTAAAAAAGAAAATGCATTACACCTACTAGCAGTCTTGTGCTCTCAGTATATTTGAAATCATTAAAAGCATGCATTTAAAAGGTGTTTTAAATGAGAACCTCACTGTCTTCTAATACCATTCCTCAAAAGGCATTTAGAAGAAATTTTAAAATCTTAAGCCCTTAAAAAAATTATAATTCTTTTGATCCATGTATAAGATTTAGTGGCCATTCTCATGAATGAGATTCCAGCTCAGTTCAAAATTCATAAACTGCAGGATATTTTTAGAAAACTCATCTTTGTTATCTCAGAGTATTTTAAGATATTATATTACACTATGACTAGTTTTATCAAGAGAACCATAGCCCAACAACCATCAAGCCAAATAAATTCAGTAGTATAATATCCAAGCTCACCATCTGTAATTATTAGTTAGCATTTCTTGGCAGTTACACTACAGTTTGCCTGAATTTATGTTTCCAAATTAAAACCGGTTCAAATTAAAATGTAAAAACAAAAGTCTAGGGACAGGAGCGATAATCCCTGGTTTAAAGCAGTTGCTGTTCTTACAAAGGACTAGGGTTTGATTCCCAGCACCCACATGGTGACTCACAACTGTCTGTAACTCCAGGTCCGCGGGATCTGACACCCTCTTTTGACATCTGAGGGCTCCAGGCACACATGCAGTGCACATATATATGTGTACACACACACACAATTGATATGAGGCAAAACACTCATTCACATAAATAAATCTTTAAAAAAGTTTAAAACCAAACTAAAGTCTATTAATCTTAAGCTGTCTGCAAAATATATCAATTTCTCCTAACAATGAGTTCTCTATGTCAACTACAAGACAGTCTAAGAGATATAAAACAAAATTGCAGACACCAGGCATCCAAGTTTTAGACACTCTTTCTTTTCAGTGATGGACTTGTGTAAATTGAACAGTGTTCAAGCCAGGATTTTCACCTCAGTATTTCTTCCATTAAAAAGTAATAAACACTCAGGTATTTCGTGAGTCTGAGTAGGTTTGACTGGAAAGACATAAGGCATTACATTGACGAGCTAGCTCCTCCTCTGTCTTCTACTGCCCCAGCTAGTTTTTCCCCTCACATCTAAATGACCTTATGACCAGCCACTAAATATGTTCAGTGAATTTACAAATTGGTATTCCTAGAAAGTCTGATGGTTTTCAAAGTTAGGGGTTTTCTAACAGGAACTAGTTAATCAATCACGAGGTAGCGGACTTCAGCATATGCATATTTTTAAAGTTTACTAACATTCAGGAAAAAAGCCCCATCTCAGATATACTGTTCTTTTCACTTAACCATAGGGAGCTTCAGGTTTTATTATGAACAATGCTAGCATTTTAGTTTTTAAAGATGCACACACTAATCTTACTGTGTTTAATTTGGTTCATTTCTTTTCTTTGGGAAAACTCTAATTCTATACAGAATGATTTGTAATTTCTAATGAAATAATTTGTTCCCAGAGCTTGAGGGCAGAAGTCCCTGCTCTAGGAATGCCAAAAACAACACTTAGTCACCTGTCCTACTATGCCAAAGAGATGAGCAGTGATAAAAGACAGAGAGAGGAGATTTAATCTAAGTGGGCACAGAGTGAAGAACAGAAAAGGGGGTTCTGTAGCTCCCCACCCCAAGTCCATCCTCAGGATACTGACAACAGCTTAGACTTAAAGAGAAAAACCAAAAAGGTAGGGACAAGACATGTGTATCACTAAAGAGTATGATGGTATTGTGTTCCCCAAAATATTGTGCACCCTAATAAACTTATCTGGGGTCAGAGAACAGAACAGCCACTAGAAACAGAGACCAGAAAATGGTGGCACACACACCTTTAATCCTAGCATTCCAGAGGCAGAGATCCACCTGGATCTCATGAGTTCAAATCCATACTGGAAAACAGCCAGGCATGGTGATTCATGCCTTCAATCCCAGGAACTGAGGGCAGAAAGCAGACAAGTATTTAAGGCACGAGAATGAGGAACTAGAGGCTGGTTAAGCTTTTAGGCTTTTGAGCAACAGCTCAACTGAGATTCATTCTGGATGAGGACTCAGAGGCATCTAGTCTGAGGAAACAGGATCAGCTAAGGAATTGGCAAGGTGAGGTGGCTTGTTCTGCTTCTCTGATCTTCCAGCATTCACCCCAATACCTGGCCTCAGGTTTGATTTTATTAATAAGACCTTTTAAGACTCATGCTACAAAAGAGTCTTGGTCAAACTGTGGTCTGGTCTCAATTCTTGTTCTACAAGGCAGTACAAATAAATCATTATTGTTTGTGAGAACCAGCCAGTTCCTGGGAAAGACAGCCCCTGCAGCGGGCCTGATTCTTGTGCATAGTGGTCTGTCTGTGTGCTTCTGCTCTCCTGGAATCCAGAGTGACTACAGCCTTACAGCAATCACTGGAGAAATGCAAGGGCATCTTGGAAGTCTAGAAAGGTGCTATAGAAGGAGACAGCAAGATCTCTCACTCTTGTCTTTGTGCATTAAAAGAGGACGAAACAACTTAGGTATCATTTTTTAGACAAATACCACTTGAGAGATGTAACTACCTACATGCAAAGTTAAGACTCTGATTCAAAATTTTAAGACAAGGAAACAGATGCAAAATGTAGGTAGGGGCACCAGGCTTTTAGCCTGTTTATAATGACCTGTGAGCCAAATGGGGAGTCAGGGTTCTTTAACAAGAACAATTTCTAATTTTCTACTAATAATTTGTCCATTATAATGGCTATTAAAACTTTGATTTTTCTCAAAACCTATCCTTCTAAAAGTCAAATATTTAAAGCTGACATTTAGCTTAATCTAACAGAGACACCTGGCATTTTCATCTACTACAACTTGATATGAAGATTATGTTTCAGATATTTTCAAAACCAAAGCATCATTTACACAGAGAAATACTTTCACAGTATTTAGCATTACTTTTTATTAAACTAGTCAAGTGAATTTAAATACTAAAACAACCAGTTGTATGACATTTCTATCACAACTGACATGTTAGCCCACACTCATGACCTTTTTCCTTTCTCATAACCTTTTCCTTTTTAGATGAAATAGTTAAGAAATCAGGTGAAAGTTATCCAAACACTAGAAATTTACTTATCACCCCCATAAATTTACATGAGTTCAAAGTATCTCCCATTGTCTATATAGTCCTAACCAGCTAGAGCCACCGAAGGCAGCCAGACACAGAGAAGTCGTGTGAATCCGTTGTGTAGCATAGCTCTGTCCTATCATATTGCTTCAGCTATTCTCTAAGTAGTTATGAGGAGGTAGAATTTAATGCTAAAAGTTAACTAACCTCCATAAAGTCTTTAAAAACTTATGAATAGCATTTTGAATGCCACAATTGTTTTATCAACTTAGATTCAAAGTTATTTTATAGCCATATGTAGTTTTTCAAAGAATTTTAGAAAAAAAAAAAAACTAAAATAGAACCCAGTTAATAAAATTTCTATGTAAAACAAGTAGGCTTCAGGAAGTCAATCTAACTTTAGACCTGCATGAAATCAAGCCAGACAAAATCCCAGCATGAGGGCAGGAGTGGTTACGATGTCCAGTGCTTAGCTGAGATGCTACTGGCAACTGTTGGCTGTCCACAGAGGGGGAGCCAGTTTGTTCGAGGACTCCAGAGCTGAGAGACTACACATGCCACAGCAGGTGGTCCTACATCCATGCACACACTGGCAGCACTAAGTGGACTGGGGGCGGGGTTAAAAACAAATGGTACATGAATTCGGGAGGCTTGGTGGTGACAGTGACAGAGGAGGAGTTGGAGGGTAGAGCATGGGGCAGAATTGATCAAGACACATTATATGCATATATTAAACTCTCAAACAAAAAATAATGAAAATAAAAAATTCATTCTAAAATCACAGTAATGCTATCAGGCTGATAGCCTGCGCTCTGATGGTTCCATGAAGAATTTGACACTGAATTTGCTACATCTCCATTATAATGCTGAATATATAAGCAATACCACTAGATCAGCATGACTGGCTTTACGAACACTATGCATGACTGCTAATGCTCAGCCATTTGTGTTTGAGAGATAAATTATTCACAAAGCTCTCATTTTCAAAGGAATTATAGTTATTCAGTTTTAGATGGCTAAAATAGAATCTAATCGATGAACTTCAGATGTGGACAGCTAATTACTTACTACTCAACAAAATGATCACAAATTCTAAAAAAAAAACTTCTAAAGGCCTAGGTTTATAAGCATTCTGGCAGTCTAATGGAAACCAGTTTGTAACTTTGTGGCAAAATGAATCCAAACTTTAAATAATAAAGTAAGTCTATCTATTTCATGAGATACCTCTAAATATAAACCAGGGAGGAGATAGGAGAGAGAGTGAATGGGGAAAAGGGGAAGGAAAGATAGAAAAGAAGAGAGGGGAAGAGAGGTAGCAAGAGAAAGGGAGAAAAGGTTAGGGGAAAGCAAGTCTCTCTCTGGAAAGTGTGTGTGTGTGTGTGTGTGTGTGTGTGTGTGTGTGTGTGTGTGTGTGTGTGTGTATTTTCTTTTCAGTTGCTTTTTCTAATATTTAGCAATGGACATATAACTTTAGGAACAGGAAATAATTCTTTAAGTTATATAAGAAGTTCTGTATGTCATTACAAATACATTGACTAAATACATAACAATGATTAACTATAAACAAACTTTCTGGTGAAATAAATATGTTTTACCTCTAAGACTACATAATACATATATCAATATTACTTTTTCATGAAATTGCTTATTCTTTCTTAAAATGTTCATCTTGGCTAATACTTCCAATGGAATACAAAGCAATTCTTCCTGACTTCTTCTACAAATCTAATACTAAGAAAATTTCAAAAGGTTTCTTTTTTTCTTTTTTTAAGGAGAGAGAACCTTAGGTTACAGCCCTATCTCTGTCATTTTCAAGCCTTGCACCTTTGGAAAAAGCTCTTAGAATCAGTCAGCTACCAATTCTACTAGACATAATAACTACCATAACTACTACACTTGGCTTTCATGTGAGCCAGATTCAATGTTGTCTAGGAAGCATTGCATCTATATACTTGCTTCTTCATATATTTTGCTTGGATTTGGTTAAATTTTCATATCAACAGAGTTTATTATTGGGATTACAACATAATAGTAGCTAAAGTTAGCAGAGTATTATAATAGCCTCAATCTTTTTTTAAAAATCATATAAATTATTTCACCTATTTATAACAGTCTTACATCTATATATCCATCATATAGATCTGAAACTGGATCTAAGGATGCTTAAATAATTTGTTGATATGGAGTTAGAATTTAAAAATAGATCTGTAATATCATAGCTTATTTTTTGTCGATTTTGACATCTTATAACTTCTTTGAAAAAGTAGCACATACTTGGAAGATAACACCAGAAGCATAAGTAATAATAGCAAAAATGGACAGAATGAACATGAAAACTTTAGGCTTTAAAATATACCATAAGGAAAGTAGCAGATATTCTACATAATTAGGAAAAACTTTCTGCAAATCAAATTTATAATAAGGTATTTGTATATGACATATAAAATAATAATAATAGACAAATAACCAAAATTTAAAATGGTCAAAAGAGCTGAATAAAAATTTATCCTAAGTAGAAATTACACAAATGGCCAGTAAGCACATGAAATATCTTCACAAAGTAGGAAAATATAATTCAAAACCACAGCTAGATTCCATTTTATACCTAGTAGAAGGGTATAATTATGACAATTGCAAAGGTATGGGAAACTGTAACACTTGTGTTCTGCTAGTGAGAACATAAAGTGTATGTATATTTTGAAAAATAGTCTATAAGATATTTAAACATTAAACATAAAGCTACTGCAAGACTTAGCTCAATTTGCTTTCTTATACAACCTTGGATCACCTGTACAGGGCAGCATTGCCCACAGTGAACTTGCTCCTCCCACATCAACCTTTTATCAAAACAACAACAAAAGATATGCCCCCATAAACTTGCTTATGAGCCAATCTGATGAAGGCATTTCCTCAACAGAGGTCTTCTCTTCCCAGATAACTCTATCTCACTTTAATTAGACAAAGCACTGACCAGCACGTAAGGTAAGAGAGAGCTGAGGAGTAATAATTAATGGTTGTGCAGTTTTTTTCTCATATAATAAAAATTGCAATTGCTACAATTTATCTTAATGATAGTTAACCAAACTGTGACTATGCTAAAATCTTCATTGTTTTGTATACTGTAAGTGGGTAAAATGTTTGGTATGTGGATTAGCTCTCAATCAAGCTATAAGGAAGCAAGCAGCATGGAGACATCAGACATCAGTGTTGGGGTTGAGGGTTTTCCAAATGGGATACGCTTCTACAACTGGTAAGACTTTTCAATAGTGACTTCAAACTCTAATTGTTTCCAAATATGCAAATGTCTTGGTGGCTACTAAGACTGCTATCAAAGTGTGTGGGTAGCTCATGGGAACATCTAATTAGTGACAAGCCACATGCATGGTATACATACATCATTTTTTTCCCTGTCTCCCAAAGCAAGAAACTTAAATGTTAGAACTACTATGAATTGTGAGGGGGAAATGGTGTCATGTTATGATACTGTAAAGAAGCTAAGAAATGTCAGCACTGTAGCAAGAGGACACTTGCAAAAGCCATGTCTAATTCATTCACATGACTTGCATTTCTCAACTTCAGAGGTAACAAGCAAGGCCACAAGAAACAAAGGAAAAGAAAAGGAAAGGAAAGGAAAGGAAAGAAAATTTCCTGGCCATTTTAGGAGATAACAGAAGACACAAATAGTGTAATTTACAGTCGAGTGCTCATGTACCCTAGAAAAGCAGCCTCACAGTGCCTTTGTAAGAAGTCACAAAGAAAAACCACAAATATCACTGTAGCTTCATGGAAGGCAAGAACAATAGACTGAATGCTTCATGAAACTGCTTGCAGCCTGCAAGGGGTCCACTTTTAGGAGCCTGCCCAGCAAAGCCCAGTCAAGCCATGGCCTTCTAATTTCTGAGTGATATTTCCATTGGCAATAAAAATACATTTGAAACAAAAAACAAACAAAAATAAATAAAATAAGGAAGACAGGAAAGAGATGGCCTTACAATTTTATAGTAGAAATGCTACAGGCATGCATGAAAGCATACATATGGAAAGCTCTGTGCTATCTGGATATCCACATATAGTGTTAACTTTTCTGGAGAAAAGAGAAAAGCCCTTTCAAGCATCCTCAGGGAAGAGAAAAGGGGGAAGAAGGGCACAAGCTCCCCCGTCCTATGACTAGGCAACTAAAAAAATAAACTGGACATGAGTGTCATACAAAGACATCTCCTATACAGTATATACATGCTATGTTGAGGGTCTTTGAAAAATAATTATTGTTAGTGAATCCACGAGAGTCTGTTAAAGGACATCAATGGATTTATTAAGATATAAAATGGGAGAGAAATACACTCAAGAATACAGAACAAAGTAAATAGCTGTCACTGTCCTCCGTTCTACCTGGCCATCAGGTTTCCAACCACCTCAAGAGAAAGAGAGCGCTTACCTCCTCCTCAGTTTTAAGCAGTCATATGCCCAGAAAAACCATTCCTCTATAGGGTCAGATACCCAAAGGTCATTAGCAGAGATAATTCCCACAACAAATTATACAATTTATTTTGGTGTTTTCTCCCTTTCTCTAGAATTCTTTATTATGGTTCTGTTGATTTTTCTTTTTCAGACACCATTACTAAGATCCAGAGTAAATACTTTTTTTTAATCAGGGAAATAAACATGTCCTTTACTGAGCCATGACTGTCATTCTGACAGGGGCTAAACATTTGGAATCAGAGTTACTTGATTCTCTAAGGTATGTCCTCAGATGGATCAAGAACCTCTATCTTTTAGAGACAGACAGAGGCTCTAGACAGATTCCTGGTACAGCCAGGCATCGTGTGGTATGAGCCATGCCATGTAAAACATAAAGTACACTTTCTTTGTGACCTTCAGTATCTAAATGATTTAATGACCCCTCATTATGTGGACAAAAAAGTCCTTTTTGTCCTATTAAGTCCTTTGTGATTCATGTTTGCCATTCATTACTTCAAAATGACGCCTTCCAAATTAAAATGTTAAAAAGTACATTCCAGGGCCAGCAGACAGCTTAGGAGGTAAAGAAAGGTACTTGCTGCCAAGTTTGATGACCTATATGTTAACTAACCAGGAACTATATAGAAGGAGAGGGCTGACTCGTACAAGTTGTCCTCTGCCCGCCATGTATCACTGCACACACATACATTCTACCCCACAGTTTGTCTGAGAGTATTTTCTCATTTAATTATTTTGCTTGGTAGATAAAATGACACAGCAGAGGCCAGAGGCAACTACAAAATGTTTTATGATGAAGACAGTACAGGAGGAAGCCAGACAAAACCCCGGCATGGACAGAGAAGGGCCTCAGGAAGTCTCACCTCTATCTGAGGAGTTACTGGTAATGCACTGGAGAGCCAGTACTCAGGGGTGCTATCCCTGAGACACTACCCATGTTCTAGTAGATGGTCACCCATGGACATATAGACACATACACATGCAAGATAGCACTGAATGGACTCTGTGGGTGGTAAATTTAAAATAAGTAAGAATACATGAAGTTGGGGCTGGGGTGAAAAGCAGTGGAAAAAGACAGAATATGGGAGAGGGGAGAGGAGAGGAGTTTAATCAAAACACACTACATGTCGGTATGAATGTCAAATTCTTTAATAAGAACCAGCGTTGCCCCCAGGAAGACGAGGTTCGTGGAGTTTAAACTTCAGTTTGTGACAAACATGGTCTCCATAGTTCTCTTTGCACCTAGTCGGATGGCTTAGCTCTTGAATTCCCCTCATTGTCTTAACATCCCTTCCCCTGAGTGTATGTTCTCTGCTCTACGACACTGTTAAACCAAGTTCACCCATGCTGAATCCTCAGAGCGACTGAAAGAGCAGTGTGCTATTTGATTCGAGCTTTCCATCTCTGGATGTTTCCCATCTCCCAACTAAATATGGAATTTGGTTAGTAATGACATTTTAACCCTTTTTACTTTCTATTATGATTACTTCACCTTCTTTTAAAAATACAACAAATTGCAACAAACTGAAGTAGAAGTTTATCATCTTTATGCTTTTTTTTTCTTTTTCTTTTTAAAGTGATGGGAGGATGTAGCTAGGCACATTTTATTGCTCGGAATTTAAGGATCATATCCTGTTCCTGAGTTTGAAAGGCAAAGTATTTCTACTTGCATTGTCCAGAAACCTTGGTATCACCAAGAACAAACAATGCAGCTCCCCAGAGCCTCAGAGGAGGGACATTAGAGGCTCCCATTTGCCCTCCCCCACCATACATTCCTGGGAAAAGAGGAGGCAGGGAATGGAGTCAACAGCCAGGTCGGTTCAGGATTTGCTGTGAAATAAAACTACTCCAAGGCCTTACTTTAAGTCTTCACTTAATATTTTTAACCTTTCTTTCAATATATTAATGCATATTAATACAAGCCAGCTAAGGTCTACTAAAAATTAAAGTACCAAATTTTTCAAGATTACAACACATTAAAAAAAAAG
Organism: Peromyscus leucopus; assembly: GCF_004664715.2. Lineage (NCBI taxonomy): Eukaryota > Metazoa > Chordata > Mammalia > Rodentia > Cricetidae > Peromyscus > Peromyscus leucopus. The sequence continues at coordinate 9,235,616 of NC_051065.1, forward strand.
GTAATGAATTAATTAATTGTTCCTAATAAGCAATTTAAGAGTTCAAATTAGCCACCTTGACAATCAGATAGTTAAAAGGGCATTTCCTAACACAAACTATGGTAGGTCAGTGAAAACTGTTTTTATACATATTTAGAGTTTGCTTAGCTTTTTTTTTTTAAAAAAAAAAAAAACTCAAAATGTCATGATCTCTTGCTTCCATTTAGGCTTTAAGAAAATGAACTTTAAAGGAAACATTGAGCCAGATTCTCTGGCTTTTGAACTCTGCAGGAGTTCAACTGGATGAAAACACTGATAATAAGGTGGCTCTTAATTTTTAAAAAGATTCTCCTATCACCATCACTAGACAAGTTAATCTTCGATTCAGCTGAGTCACATTGAAGAAAAAGAGCTTCCCTCAAAGCCTGAATTCTATTTCTAAGAAGTTATATGTACAGTGATATCATTTCTTAAATATTATTCCCAGTGAGCCTCCCTCCAGTCTATGGTTAATGTCCTTCCTGTGTACACTATTCTACTCTATAGCTCATCTGAGCCTCTATACAAACGGCCTAATCCTGTCTTTATCAATCCTGTGTCCCCAAACACAGTAAACTGTATGCCACAAGGGGAAACATCTTATAGAGCTATGTTTAAACTGCTGCATTTCCTGAACTGAGCACTGGACGTGGCACATGCCTCTCAGCCAATTTTTTAAATTGTTGAATTAATGTTAACATATTATATTATACTTTGCTAATTTATTTTGCTCATAAGGACAATATGGTGTATAATTTATCTTCCTATCTCCATTGTCCTGTTCACTACATCAAACAAATTAAAAACTTGGTGAATTGATCTGTTAATAATTAATTCCACAAACGTAGTATTTTGTAGCATCCTGAGGACAAAGATTGCAAGCAGGTGTTACTTGCACATTTCTCCTGGTCAAGGCATTGGAAGAAAAAAACACTCAAAACATTCAAGTCTATAGGAATGTTATGCAAACATGAGGCATTTGTATTTGTTCAGAGATAATTCTTTAATAGCAAGTCTTTTTTTAATCACTTAATGGCCCACAATATTAAACTTTCCACCAAGATGATTTAATTCTGTTTAATAAAACTTTATGAAACGTTTTTCATTATCAAAACTTTCTTCCTAATATTTGGTCTTCATTAAATTTTTAGTACAAATGTACTAAAACTTCATAAACGACTCGCCTTGATAGTTCCCGTATCCTGCCTTATAGATGTCCTCTGCCCTGTCTCCATATTGTTTATGGATATATGTGTTTCCTTTCAAATATCTGCATCGTAACCTCTGAGCCTCAAAACCTTTGGAGGAAAGACATTTAGCAAGCGCTAGCCAACATGATGGCTTCTCTTACAAAGGAATGGATTTTGGACGCTGGTCTGAGACATAGGGAGAAATCTGCAAAGAAGGCTGAGATCAGGGTGATGCCTCTACAAATGTTAAAATGCTAAAGACAGACACCAGCATGCTGACAAAGCTAGGGGGGAGCAGGGAACAGACTCTCCCTCAGTCCTCCAAGGAAACTGAGTTAGCTAACACTTTGATCTCAGACTTCCAGCTTTCGGAATTATAGCAATAATCTTTAGTTATTAATAATCCATTCGATTTATAGGACTTTGTGATGGCAGCCTCTGCAAACACACATGCTCCAAGCAGAAAGGAAATCCAATGTTATTTCAGCTTATTTCATAAGCTTAAAAATTTAAATGTGGGTTGGAAGAATAGCTCAGTAGCTCAGAGCTTAGTTTAGCATGCTGCATGTAGTCCTGAGTTCAGTCCCAGCAACACACACACACACACACACACAATTGAGGATGAAAATCAATGGCAAACAAAGGGTATAGACCGGGCAAAGGCATTTGTGGACGTGGAATCATAATTCAGTGAAGTATTGCATCTCCTTTATAGGAGAGGAGTGTTAAATGTAGGAAGGAAAGAGCTACTTTCTTACACACTGGACAGAAACTGAAAAGTGTTAGTGCAACAACACTGCTGTAGCTAGTAAGAATGTTATCATTTATTTACTAAAGGCCCATTCTATATCTTGCATAATATCTTATCACTTAATACGCAGAAAGTCTTCACTGGAGTGAAGGCTATGACAATTGATAAGGTGAAGGGAGGTTAGATGACATTAAACCAGAGCATTTAGGTCAGATTGGCCTCCCTAATGTAAACAGACTTCCCCTAATCTATTGAAGACAAAAAGACCAGCCTTATCTGGGAGTGGTGGCACACGCCTTTAATTGCAACACTCAGGAGGCAGAAGCAGGAAGATCTCTGTGAGTTCAAGGACAGCCTGGACTACAGAGTGAAGTTCCAGGACAATCAGAGCTATTACACAGAGAAACCTTGCCTCAAAACAAAAAAAAGAAGGAGGAGGAGGAGGAGAAGGAGAAAGGAGGAAGGAGGAGAAAGGAGAAAGGAGAAAGGAGAAAGGAGAAAGGAGGAGAAGGAGAAGGAGGAGAAGGAGGAGAAGGAGAAGAAGGAGAAGGAGGAGAAGAAGGAGAAGGAGAAGAAGAAAGAGAAGAAGAAGAAGAAGAAGAAGAAGAAGAAGAAGAAGAAGAAGAAGAAGAAGAAGAAGAAGAAGAAGAAGAAGAAGAAGAAGAAGAGTCTCCACTCTGAAAACCAACCCTTCAGTTTGAACTTGCCACTTTTCTTAGTCATGGGAGCTAATTCTTTATAATTAATCCTATATATTAAATATATTTACTATTGGTTCTGATTCTCAGGAGAACTCTAATTTACAGAGTAAGCACCCAAAGAGCATTGGATATTATTATATTCTTGGGCCAGGTGGAAATGAAAATGCCTCGCTGTACCAATGAGAATAATTGAGTATCAAAAAGATTAAGTAAATTGCCTAAGATCACACTGTTAATAAGTCACAGAGTGAGAATTCCAGCTAAGGCTGATTCCAAAGTACATGTTTCTGCTACATATTGCTACCTAAGAACTGACAGAGAGGCTAGACATGAAGTAGACTGAGAGACTGTTCCTAAGAATACAGATAAGTGAAGAATGGGACTAAAAAATTACCAGGCACAATCAATACAAGAAAAATTAGGTGGCCACTCCACAGAGACCTCTCACCAAATTTTGATTTGAAATGTACCAAATTTTGATTTGAAATGTCAATCTTTTAAAGTGATTTCATTAATTTTTTTAAGTAGGAATAAAAAACTCACATATCCTCAAATGTGTTATATGCTAATATTAGTCACTTCAACAGGAAAACGTCACTGGACATCTCTTTCCACATACTGAAATTCTTGTTATCTCTGCATTGTATAAGTGAGCATGTCCGATAGCACAGGTGAGCCAGGCTCAGTTAACAGCCTCGCTTGTCTGCATCACACCTGCTGCCACAAGGTCTCATGGCAGTGGGACAGAGATTCCAAGGAAGTGATAAGTAACAAGCCACAGGTAGTATTATCATAGTTTTAAAACAAAGTGGCTTATGCACTTGAAGATGGCAACGATTAGAAGACTCACCATCATTCCAACACTTGCATTCTCGAAAAACAAACAAACAATAGTACATGACAAAGTTTTTAGAAATTATCACTTTTAGTACCATAATTAAAGTTCTAGCTTAAGCCACTTTCATACTCAAGAAAAAAATATTCTGAATCACTCTTGGCCTTTCGTATCTATGAATAGGTTTATAGTGAAACTCTGCCTTCAGAACACCTTCACTTCTGGGGCAAGTGTGTAATTTCAAGGTATGGCAGAGTGCTAACCTTGAGGGACTTATACTGCAATTACCTTGCCTGGTATGCCAGACAAGCATCCAAGTAAATATTACCTGTTTTTTTCAAAACTGGATCACAGAGTACTCTTTCTCAAGAAATACCAAGCAACTAATTAAAATTAAAAGTCAACCTTGTAAGGTGAAACTAATGCAAAAAAAAAAAAGTTTCTATGTTATAATTTATTCCTAGATCTGATGGCAAAGTTTGAAAAAAACCAATTATAAGAGGCACTTCAATTTCAGAAATAGAACATTGTACAAAATACAGAAAAATGGAATTAAGAAAATAGTGCTTAAAATATTAATAACTACTTTCACCTCTATTTGGGAGTTTATACCTTTGTATTTATGGAAAAGTGATTCTTTCATTGTCATATATACATGTGTTAAATAGGAATTTCTTGAGAGACTTAATTTGAAAACAATATTCACTGATAAATGTACCTTTAAAAAGAACTGTGGATATTATTGTATGAAGAAAATCCAACGTTTGTATATATAAAGTGACAAGTATCAAATTGAAGAAGTATTTATCAGTTGTCTCTACCCCTTTCTGCAACCTTAAGAAATATATAAGAAAGAAGACCAACAGAAACACAGGCAACATGAATGATGAGGAACTAGGTCTCGGTAGTAATGGTGGAATTGATAGCCAAGAATGCTATGGTGTGGTGAGAATAGCATGCTCAAATGACTGAACCTGAACACATGGCTTAGAAAGTAAAGTAGTGTTGGGATGTGAAAACTCAAACAAAGGCCTTGCAATCACATGTTTGTAATTGAGCTGTTACTATGTCAGTGTTAGGCTACTGCCATGTTTTTTTGGCCTACTGTTTCTTCTGTTTCTTCAACTAAACATTTAGAGTAAAATATAAGGACATCATTATTTTGAAATGTTCCATCCTGCCTCCTGGGGATGTTATAAAGACCTATATCAAGAAACGAGGTGAATAAGCGGTAGCTGGTGAGATGACTGGCTGCTCTTCTGGAGAACGTCATTTCAATCCCAGCATCCTCACAATGTCATGGCCATCTGTAACTCCAGTCCCATGTCTCACAGCTGTCTCTAACTCCAGTCCCAGATGATCCAACACCATCTTCTGGCTTCCACTGGTACAGTATGCACATGGTGCACAAACATACAATCTCCCATACACATAAAAATAATGATTATTTTGTTAAAGCAGCAGGCATGCTTCCTTGGCTTTTCTAAGAAGGTGCTAACTGATGCATTGTTTACTGTTATACATAATCAAGTGCATTAAAAAATCATATCAGAGACAAGAAAAAAATTAAAAATCTATAAATAAGCCAAATTGAATAATATGACTTATTGATTCCATTCCAGATGTATGATATATTAATTAAAATTATATGTCTGGATTTATAATAATCTAAGGATACATTCTGAATTCATAGTAGTTAGCTTGGTGATTGTTAAAGTGTAGCCTTCTAAAACCTTATGTGTCTTATATGTAGAATTAAGTAAAACTGGTCAAAAATTCATTGAGATTATGTATGTAATCTCTTGAGTGTATATAATAAGGACTGAGAGACAGGCAAAACTACAGAATTCAAGAACTACCCATGAGAACAATTCAATTTGTGGCAACTTGACCTATTTCTGTATCTCTGCTGTTAATTTACTGAAGAGTAGTTAATAAGGGTTTGTTAGACCAACAAAGACTTGTTGGGTTATCCAAGCCTGTGTTAAGATTGAACTGATCATTTTAGATGTTATTCAGCAAATGAATTGCCTGAGCATTTGTTAAAGTAGATCATAGAAGTTGTTCTTTCCCGTAAATTTGATTAACAGTATGTGTGGGATCTAGGAACCTTCATATTTAATACATTTTCCCATGTTATGTGTGTTGTATTCCACAGAGAAACTATATAGATATGTAGTATATATCAGATAGAGAAAAGCTATAGAAATGGCTGTTAGGTATGAAGCAGGATGTTCTAATTTAAGAGCAGAAAAATCAGCTCGAGTTTCCTCGTCCTGTTGCAAGCTGGGTTCCATGTCAGCACATGACTGACGCTAAGCAAGTCTCCATTGGATGTGGCATGCCTGACAATGTGTCACTTTCCTAACAAGTCCTAGGTCGACTGGCCTTGTGTCTGATGCCACTTTGCAGAACCAGTGGTGACAAAGGAGAATGAAACTGAGAGGGACTCTTTCTGACCCCTTTTGTGGCAGCAAAACATTTGGGTCTCCAAATTCCACACTTCAGGGCATTCATAGCCAGAGTCAAGGATTAAACACACTATATATTTCTAAACGAAATAACTTTATGTGAACAATGTGTGCGAAACTCACATTTCTTTAATTTTTCAAAACATGAAATAATTTTTGTTGTCAAAGAATTATATTGGTAGCTTTGGAATATTTTATTATATATCAAGTCCTTTACATAATCAATTAATGTTTTTGTGAATCAAAAATTAGTGTCTACTCTAATTGAACTAAGTAATATAATCATAAAATCTAAAAGTGAATGGGATGGCCTTTTTATTTCAAAGACAAAAAGGTTGCATGATTAAAAATATTAGGATGAAATCTAAACAGAATAAACAGAATCTCTACATAGGTTCTAAGACTGTTAACTACTAGACACCTAGCAAGTTTGAGGCTCAATAGTAATGCTAAACAAATATGCAAACATATGCTCGCATGAGTAAATAATTAATGAATAATTAAAAGCCACATTTGTATTTCAAGGTTATTATCCTCACCTTAAGGAACTCATCTTATAGAAATTATCTGGTTAATCAAATTTTATTGCAAAGATCCTTTTCTCTGCTTTGGGATTGCTGCCTCTGACCCTTAATTTCAACAATTCTATAAACACTTAATATAGTGAATAAAATTTTAGGTCTCATTGTAGTTATGTATTTGATGTACTGAATTAAATTATGGAAATAGCTAATGTCTTACTCTATTACTGACTCTGATCCATGATGGTTTTTTAATCTAATTAACCCGCAGGAAATTTGCTGGTTTTCTGCACTCTTTTTCACAGTGCAAATATACGTATACTTATGTGTGTATGTATGAGTGAGAGAGAGAGTGTGTGTGTGTGTGTGTGTGTGTGTGTGTGTGTGTGTGTGTGTGCTATGCTTTGATTTTTTTTATGTACAGAAAACAATGACTACTAGACATCAGATGAAATGGAGTAGCAAAGCAAATGTGAGTTTTTAGATGATAAATCTGCCTTTGAACTAAGTTATTTCTTTGTTAGTAAGTATTTTTTCAGGGTTGGGGATGCAGCTGAGTAGTAGAGCACATGGGTCGGGGGTTCAGTCCCCAGTACTGCCAAATAAAATATTAGTTCTGCCTAATTATTACTTATTGAAAAGAAAGTACTGATAAGTCAAAGAATGTATTCAAATGACTGTCTAATGCCACCTTGCCATTTGCTTTTTCATTTGATAGATATGCAGGACTTGACCAAGCTTCCATCCTCACACCAGGCAGGCTTCTTCTCCAGTTGAATCATTTCATTTCATAAGACCCATCACCCTCCATGCTATCCTCCCAGTCTACCAATCTACCTCTTTCTTCTTCTCTCTCTCACCTTCTACCTCCAGTTAAGAAACGTGTCTATTTTACTTCCTGAACATCTTTCAAACCCATGCCTTTTTCTATTCCTTCTGCCACTCTTTTAAAAGTCATCATTTCTTTTACAAAACTGCAATAAGCTTGACACGGTCACATCCCTACCTGCATAAATCCTGTCCCTTCTTGCTGGCAGTATGATAAAGCACTAAGGACTTTACCAAGTCCCTGGTGATCTAGCCCCTTGATAGTTTCCAAACCTACCTCCTACATCTCTTTCACATGTTTTCAGGACAAACTCAAGACCTTCTCTGAAGCCCTGAAGGTCTCTTGCTTGGTCTTTCCATCATTCCTAACTACAGTCTGTTCTGTGTTTCATCTTTCTCTGAACTCATTCCCATTTTCTTTGTCTAGATAATACTTGCAGAATGACTTCCTCTGGGTGTGACTACAAGAATACATCTCCAGCAAACTAACCTGGCCAAGCATGAGTCTGGCTTAGGGGGTCTCTGCTGAAGGCTTCTACAAGCCCTTAAGATGTTCAGTGTTAAGATATTTATTTGTTCATAAGGCAACACCCTACCACCTTAATGCCTAGCACAGAATACAGCAGTGCTGAATAAATGAATTAAAGCATCCTTCAAAAATTGCTCTGAATCATGACCTACAAGGAAAGAAGAGATGTGGCTCTTTGCGGCAGATTATCTAACAATATCAAGAGAATGTCTTCCTGGCTGAGAATACTAACAATGCCAAAGACTGCAAAAATCTCCAAACCATCTCCTCACCCTAGATCAAAGAGTCATCAAATCATCTTCTAAAGGGTCAGCCATAAGCATCACAAGGACAATCCCAAGAAATACTTACTCTATTGAAAATGGGTCAACAGTTGTTTCCCTTGATCCATTTTATCAGAATGATTGTACCATGTCAGGAATGCTAAACATCATCAATATATAATATACATGGGTCTCTAGAGTTGACCACAATGTATACAATTTCAACAAGAGATAGTTATTAAAACCATGTGATCCAAGAGTCCTGAAATGGTCTGAATACTACAACACAAAAGTTACTTTACAATGTCAAATAGCCCTTAATGCCAACAGATAGCTATTAATAAGCTACACAGAAAATTTGACAAGCCTCAGCACATGGACACAGTTGTAAAACCCACATCTTTAAAACCTCTGAAGGAATGTAGGCCACCTATTAGAAAAACAAACTTTTACAGGATTCTTGCTAAAAGCCCAAATTCTCTGATAATCAAGTCTATGAAAAGGCCACTTTGTAATGCTGATTTGACTCAGAAAAACAAACAAAACAAAACAAAACAAAACAAAAACAACTTACATGCTGCATCCATTCCATTCTTAAGTGCTGAAGGGAAGCCACTAAAATAATGTTTCCCTCTGTGATAATGCTATTTATGAAATCACTCTGTCAGTGTCTCTAAACAGTTAAGACTTCTTTCATAATTTACCCCTCTTAAACTCACTGCTTTGCAGGGATTTGGCTCTGAGGAAACGCTCCACACAAGATGCATCAGGGAACAGAAGATCAAAATGGCCAAAACTGCTGCTGACTCACAGGTGTTTAAAGGTTTCAACAAATGATGTCTAACTGCATGCTAAATGGTTAACGCCCTTCCCTTATGGTTTACCAATCCTATACTTATCTATAGTGCTATCACACTGAAATGATAGGTTCTTGTGAAAGGACATTAGCGGTAATAATATACTTTATGGTAGTATTCATTCGTGGACCTCTTGAACAAGTTTCAACACTTATAAACTGAATATTATCACAGTAAGCCCAACTTCCATAAAGAAAACCAAAAGCCTTGATTTCCCCTGTGTATCAGCATTAAGTGTGCACTGAGGGGTATTTCATTGTTACATCAAACAACATGCTGATGAAGTTATTTTTAAAATAATAGCTTCCTCTGCTCTGGGTATCAAGGGATTGACTATTAAAAGTGTATTGTGTAGTATGCACTGTAAAACCATGGAAGAAATTTTAATAATTGTGACATCAACTAAAATAAATTTAATAAATTTATCAAGATGTTTATTATAATACATACTATAAATGACAATTTTCATCACCTCATGTATAGGAGGTGCTCTTAGATATGTGCATTAAGTCAAGCAAAACTGACATGAAACTAACATATATCCCAAGTTGAAAACTCCAGTTGTGTAATATCAAAACATGGTCAGCAAAGGAAGAAGAAACATAAGAGAGTCCCGAGGGGCTGGTACAGAGCCAGCATTTGTACAATGTCCAAATAGACGGTCCCCATTCTAGATGTGGCTTCATCTAACTCCTAATGGAGAAAAACCCAAACGATAGCATGGAAACCTAGAGGGATAGCCACTGGATGGCCTCTATCAACTAACTAAAGAACACGTGGAATTCAGCTCTCCCAGGTTTTCTAAATACCATGACTAAACCATCAGTACATCAAAACTGGCCTTTGGATTTGCATAGCCTAAGTCTTGCCCAACAGACAAACAAAAGTGTTCATGGATCAGAAACAGAATGGATCTATTGCTACCCAATTTTCTGTAAGTATTCATAGCTCAGTCAGTGAAGTGCTTCACAAGCATGAAGACCCGAGTTCAATCCCAAGCACCCAAGTAAAAAGGTGGGCAAGGTGGCACAGGCTTATAATCCCAGTGCTGGGAAGGCAGAGGTGGGAGGACCCTCGGGCTCCCTGGCAAGCATGTCTAACATAATTGGTGAAATTCAGGTCAATGAGAGACCTGTCTCAGAGGAGATTATGGGCTTTCTGAGGATGACACCTTATATTGCCCTCTGGCCTACACACACAAACACATATACTCATCATATACATGCACATACACACTAACAGGTACACATCAGGCATGATCTTTTTATTACAGTTATATGAAAATGTAAACTTCAAAAATTTCTCCAAATCAAAGTTTTTTATAAATTAATCCCATTAATATATGCATCATAAATTCTATGCAAATATATCACCACTTGTTTAAAAAAAATTTATTCCATAAATGCTATCATAATATCTTCAAGTTAATGTATGTGTTTTCCAAGAAGGTCACAAAATACTCGAAATTTTCATGGTTAAAATTGTCTTCTGTGAGCCGGGCGGTGGTGGCGCACACCTTTAGTCCCAGCACTCGGGAGGCAGAGCCAGGCAGATCTCTGTGAGTTCGAGGCCAGCCTGGTCTCCAAAGCGAGTTCCAGGAATGGCGCAAAACTGCACAGAGAAACCCTGTCTTGAAAAAAACCAAAAAAAAAAAAAAATTGTCTTCTGTTAGGAAAGTTCCAATGTCTTCCAAATTTTTACTTGCTGCAAACTCTTGCAAAAATAAAAAGTACTGCTGGGCGGTGGTGGCGCACATGTTTAATCCCAGCACTCAGGAGACAGAGGCAGGTGGATCTCTGTGAGTTCGAGGCCAGCCTGAGCTACAGAGTTCCAGGAAAGGCTCCAAAGCTACAGAGAAACCTTGTCTTGAAAAACCAAAAACCAAAAAAAAAAAAAAAAGTATGTATATTTTTATTAAACTTCTTTTGGTTTTACAGTGACATAACCGAGATAATTAAAATGGTACTTAACATGATTCATAACCCAGACCATAATAGTGGATAGAGGTAATTCAGCTTTTTTTTAGTCTTTTATGACCCTAAAACTGATGGGACAGTACTCAGAAAGTCAAACTCCAAGACATTTAAGGAGATCTGAGCATATGGCTTTCCCCTAAATATCTAGTAAATCCATATTAGATGAGATCATCCCCTACATTAACTACTCAAACATATGATGCACATACACATCACATATACAGGTTGATAGTCACAAAATTATACCCAACAGAAGTAAACTCATTGTCTTACACAAAGGAGGAGCATGGTACTGTAAAGAACACAGAAAATAATCATAGCAGCTAGCATTTCCTCAGTAAGCCCAGGCCATATTTCTCAACAGATTAACCCACTATGTTATATGCATATTGACAGCCTTCAAGTTTTCAAAGTCAAGTCACACAGAACACAGAGATGTGAAGGGACCTGCCGCCTAAGCAAGCCTAAGTCTGGGCAAAAGGAACCCAGAGCCCACTGTTCTTGACACTAGGCGGCACTGTCTAGTCCAGTGGACAAAAGGTTCTGCCTTTGAAAGTACAGTCCAGAAGGAAGTTTCTAATCACTGACTGGTACATTAGCTGAATGTCAGTTCCTATAAATAGTAGGAACTTAACTCTTAAAAATACACCTATTCTTAAAACAACTGGTTATGAAATCGTTTGGAGAACAGAAATAAGTATGCTCTTAACAAATTTCACAGCCATTATAATATTTTTCCATTCCAAATCAACATTTGTAAAGCACACTAAACTAAATTAGGTGGGTTATAAAATGGGGAGATTTTTGAAACACTGATAAATGAACAGTCTAAGTTTCTTCCTTACTACTAAGTGGGAAAAGTACACAAGAGACATTCATTCTCCTGAAGACTTGACTTTTCAGACACATTGACATTTAGGTTCCTCAAAAAAACGCTCTCATAAAAGTGTACAACTTATGACAATTAACACTATGATGCTGTGAGTAGTAGGCAAGTAGATCAAGGCACTGTGAATACAAAAGGTAGTTCCAAAGACCTTCTCTCCCATCCACCGGGAGGGGCTCTCCCACAGGGCCTCTTGTACTCAGCCCTGAGCTCTAACCTGCAGCAAAGGGAAGAACATCAGGAAGACTGAAAGCTGAGCCTTGCCTCCTACCCACACCACGGGGCACATTTAGAACGTATGTGACACTTGTAATACTTTCGTTTGCTGATTCAGTGAGGAGCTGTGAGTCAAGTGAGGTCCCCTGAGAGAGCTGTCCTTTTCATTCATTCACACTAGGGAACAGGGTAGACGAAGCACCGCAAGCACGTCAAACGCAAAGTGCCTAATTATTCTTGCTGAGGTCTTCCAACTTCGACTCTAATTTTAAAACCCCACTAGACTGAGGTTTTTGGCTCATACCGTGCAATGTCGGATAAGAGAACAATGTCCTGAGTGTCAATGGATATCATTTCAGTAGCTAGAATCCCAGCTTCATATCCCCATGGTAACTGCTTTTTTAAATGCATTGCTTTTAGTATTTCTGCTTCTTAAAGATAAATATTTTAACTGACTTGTTCACATTCTTAAAAAGAATAATGTAACTGTGGTGAGCATGCTAGACTTGCTCAATATTACAACAGCAAAAAGTACAATATACTTCCTCGACTTTAGTAATTCAGTCAACAAATGTTTTCTGAGCACCTACTACATACATGCATGACACCTGCAGACAAGCTTCCTGGGGAGAAAACAATGAACCAATCTTAAGAATTTTTTATTAAGCAAATTTATTATTTACAACTTTTTCAGGAAAAAAAGCCTCAAGAAATCTATTGCTCTGCAATATATTTAGGTGTTTCAAGTCTGATTCTCAGCTGCAAGTAGATTTTGTTTTGTCTAATCAGCTTCATTTTATTCTACAAAACACACATTTTCTTTAAAACAATGAATGACAGCACACCTTTAAAAACAAAACGAAAACAACAAAAATCTCTTCCTGTTTTCCCAAAGCCTGCCCATATTCATTCCTTTCTCTGGCATGGGCACACCTGCAAAGATCCGCTGGACACCCTCTCACCTGAAAAAGAGTTTGGAGATAAAGCTGGCTTTCTCCAAAGGCGACTTCTGCATGATGTCCCCGTGGTGCACTGAGGTCTGTGTCCCGACAAGTAAAGGCTGCACTCGACCTCTGTATATCCAGGACACAATCGATCTTTTTGGCTCTTCCCTTTTTCTCGGACCTGCGGTGATGTCATTTGCTTCCAATTCCCCCCAACCAACTGGGTCCCACACACCTCCCCTTCCCTCTGCCTGCTTCGCCCGCCTCCACAGCCCAGGTTAAAAGCCAGCGCCGGCTAGCCCAGCCCCACAGTCGCTGCTCTCCACGCCCCGCGCCCGCCCCGTGCGCTCCTTCCTCCTGCGCGCCTTGCGCATGCCGCCCGCGCCTCCTTTTCCCGGCTCTCACTCCCGGCGCCATCCAGCGCCCCCCGCGCCCCTACCTTCAGGCTGCAGCAGCTGTGGCACCTCAGACATCAGGCCCAAGAAACCGCCGGCCAATCTGTGGGACTTGCAAGTCTTCACAGGTGGGACCAAGGACCACCCACGGACCCTCTTGGCTTCCTCGAGCCTTTCTTCTCCGGCTCTTCCTTCTCTTCCTCCCTCTTCTTCTTTTCCTCCTTCAACTCTTTCTTTTTCTCCCTCTCCTCTGCCTTTTCTTTCTCCTCCTTCTCTCTCTCCTCCTTCTCTACTTTCTCCTCCTTCATTGTTTTCTCCCTCTCTTTCTCTTCGTTCTTGTCCGCCTTCAATTCTTTCTCTTCCTCGGTCTCTTTCTCCTCCTCCATCTCCTTCTCTTCCCTCTCCTCCTCTGCCCTCGTCTCTTTCTCCGTCTTCATCTCTTCCTCCTTCTTCATCTCCTTCTTCATCTATTTCTACTCCTTCCTCTCTTTCTCCCTTTTCTTCTCTTTCTCCCTTTCCTTCTCTTTCTCCCTCTTCTCTTCCCTCTCCTCCTCTGCCTTCATCTCTTTCTCTCCTTCCTCCTGTCTCCTTAGCTTCTGGCTGAGTTACAGTTAACTTTTCAAGATCCATTTTGAACAAAGATGAAAATGTGGCTCCCCTGTATCAAAGCACAGACTCAGAAAGCTGTAAAGTTCCACAGTAGTCTGAGGCATCCACCTCAGCAAGGCCTTCAAGAGCTGGACAGGACGAAGCTCTGTTGACTGAAGGCTCCGGGGTAGCCGTAGCGGCACAGACTCCTATGAGGTACATGTGCGTCATACACATATGTCACAATCCCCTGGGGTGTCATAGTTACTGCAAAAGCCCTACCAAGGAAAGGGGAGCTACTGCTTTCCCTATGAGGTACATGTGTGTCATACACCAAATCACAATGTCCTGACAGGCCATAATTACAGCCATAGTCCCTGAGGACAAGGGAGTTACTGCTGTCCCCACTTTCCACTCAGGATGTGTTTGTTCAGTGTATGCTGTGGTTTGTGTTTCAGAAGGCTTTTACGTGTGTGTGTGCTAAGAGTCACAAGTGGACTGTCTACTAAATGACCTTCCTTTAGATTTTCTGGTCTTGCTAAGCATAATATCTCGACTACGACACTGACAGAAACCCAGGGTCACTGAAGCAAAGGTATCCTGTTCACCAAGAGCTCACTGAGAGAAATGCCTGCCTGTGTCTTTAGCTCCCTGAGAGCTTTGAGAGTTTTCCAGGCTATGTGCCTTCCTTCCAAGCTTTTGGTGTGAGAATTTTGTGTCCAACAGAAAAACCTGCTGGGTTTTAAAAGACCAACCCTTAAATTACTGAACCCTGTTATGCCAAAACAAGTAAAATAGAATTTGAATTATATTTTTCCTTTTATTGAAAATAGAATTTTCTTTTTAGTCAAGCAGTGATGGAACAGATCTCTGAGTTCGAGGCCAGCCTGGTCTACAAAGCAAGCTCCAGGAAGCCAGGACTACACAGAGAAATCCTGTCTCAACAAACCAAAAAGAAAATAGATTTTTTTTTACCCTCAGAAAATATATCCTGATTCCTGTTTTTTCTCCCTCTGCTCCCCCCAGTTCCTCCCCACGCCCCCTTCTATCTGGAACCACTCCCTTTCTGTCTCTCTTTAGAAAACAGGCTACTAAGGAATAATAATGTAATATAATATAATAAAGCAAAAACTAACACATCGGAATTGGACAAAATGACCAGAAAACAGCCTAAGAGAAGGAAGGCACAGGAAAGAATATTAACTTTTCATCGTCCTTTCAAGAGGAAGCACTAATCTCAAAGCTATAATATACACTGGGAGGAGCCGGTACAGACCAGGCAAGCCCTGTGCCTACTGCCTCAGTCTCTGTGAGTTCACGTGAGCTTTGCTCATGATGATTTAGAGGCCTTGTTTTCATGGTGTTCTCCATCCCCTCTGGCTCTGACACTCTTCATGCCTTCTCTTCTAAATGGTTCTCCGAGCCCTGAGGAGAGGGATTTGATGGAGATATACCATTTAGGGCTGAGTGTTCCAAGGTTAGAGTTTGATATTTAAAAAGAATCAAAAATTAAAATGTTCTGGCCTGATTCTTGCCTCACCATCTAAACACAGGGGTGTTTACTTGTGGATTATCTGATTTTTGACTTGGGGACATCCAACTAACAACACAAATAAAATATGTATTTCATAATACTGCTGAGACAAGAAAATACATTTAAATTAATGAATCATGACCAAGAGGCTTTACAGCTCTACTTCCCGTATCTACATTACCCTTTTTCCTTATCTTAAAACAATTGTAAAGACATTTAATTTTTAGTGTCCTAAATTTGATTTAAAAAAGAATAGCAAAAATGATAAAGTTCTTACAGACAGTAGGGAAGCTTCAGTGTTTTCTAGCTCAGTGTTCTGAAGTACTGTACTTGTGTTTTTCTCTCTCCGTTACGACAGACAACACTGAAACTCAGTACTCACATTGACTTTGCCCAGCTATGCTCCTGAACTCGTCCTGTCCTATCCCCACCCTCCTCTGTTGTGTCTACGTACTAGTTTGACCCATCACACGTGATGCACAGTTTCTGAAATTAATCTCTTATCAGTTCCTCTTTGTTCTCACCACCATGTGACTCTAAGATGAAGACGTAAGTTCATCACTTTCAATCAAAGCTGACCAAGCTCTAAAACTTCAGATCCCAAGCTGCTTCCTCCTGAAAGGACAATGAAAAGTTAATTAGTTCTGGCATTTCCCAGGGATCATTCATTCAACAGCCATGTGAGTATATGTCAGCATGCCTATTATGCCATTTCCAGTTGATGAAGCATCCAAGTGAGTAAGTGTCTGTATTAGTGGACTCAAAGTTAGCTGTGATCCCAAGCATTCAGTCCCATCAGTGTGCAGCATTACTTCTACTCAAATCTCCCATCATGTATTCACATTCTGTCACCACAGCTTGCTTTCTCCCCAGATTAGTTTCATGGAGTTAAAACTTCTACACCTGCTCAACAATAAGACGGGAAAGCAGAAACCTACAGACCAAGAAGCCACTAGAGTTATACATCTTTGATAAATGTTATGTAAACATTATAATCCATTCTAAGTGTATACACATGAGCACAGGAACACCCTGGATTTTTATAATAAAACATCACATCCCAAACTTGTTTGGGGAGAAGATTTCAACAAAGTAGATATGTCCAAGTGAAGTAATTGAGATATGATATACAGAATTTGTATCTATTTGTACCTGATACAAGTGTGAAAATACATTAGAAAAATGTTCAGATGTAAATAAGGTTGTGAATGAGAATCTCAAGGGAAATCAATATATCAGGATGAACAGAAGAGGTGATAGTAAGCTATAGTGACTTTTCTCTTCAAGATAATCAAATACCAGCTCATATCATCCTATAACATTATTACAATAGGTTACATTCATTAGACATTTACTATATATCCTGAATACAATTACAAACATACAGTGATTCACCTCATTTAATCCTTAGGACACATTCATGAACAGGTAACTAATATCATGTGCTGCAGAGGAAGAACCTGAGGAACAAATATTTATTAATTTCCAAATTAAGTTTCCTGGCTAATAATAACAGAGGTGGCTAGGGGTGCAACTCAGTGGCAGAGCATTATTTAGCATATACCACATCCTAGGTTCTAGTCACAGAGTGATCAGTCAGTAATAATAAAAGGGGAAAATGGCATTTGAAGCTAAGCAGTCTTTTCTGAGCCCTGGGACTCAGTGGTGGACTCAGACACAGTGGTCTGCAGGATTGACTGACATTTTGGCAAGAGCTGATCTTCAGTACAGATGAGTAACAGGCACTCTTGTGTCATACTTCTAAAGGTATACTAAGAAGAGAGGACTGCCAGAGGAAGAGAGAAAGGAAGAGTAGGAAAGTGGATGAAAAGAAAGGAGAAAAGGAATCCATATCTATTTGGCACCTACTGTATGCTCACCAGTGTGCCAGGCGCTTTCCACAAATGACCTTAGCAATATAAGCTTCCTGTCATATGCTTGTCCACCAGCTAGAGCATGGCTGAAGTTCTCCCCATTAGAGATCCTAAGAGTGCACTCATACTACACCTCACTTTGATCCATCATGTTCAACATAATTTGAGTGTATCCAAATCTTTCTTGAGGGAGTTCTGTCCTAAGTGGGTAACAATTGTGGATCCACTGAAATCTAGAGAAGTAGAAGGATGAGAATGTCCTTCCAGAGCAAGACAAGCTCCCAAAATAAAGGCAGACCTCACCAGCTTCATATGTACAGTATGGCTGTGCTTAAAAACTTATCAAAGGCAGAAGGCAGGGGCAATCACAGCTCCTCCACAGCTTGTCACAAGGATCATTCATGACACAAATACATATCACAGGCTTACAACGCTGTTTAAGGCTGGAAGGAGAGACCCTGGTACACAGCCCAGTTGGCCATCTTTTACATTTGGTCCAACAATCTGTTTACACACACACACACACACACACACACACACACACACACACACACACACACTTGATATACACATAGAATTCTGCTTCCACGTACCCTGCTTCATTTTAACTCATTCCTTATGAGTAATGCAGCAAGGACAACCAAGCAATCATTCTCTCTCATAGTTCCTGACTTAATAGATGAGATGACATCCTAAAAGGGTCTGAAGATACTCAAGCAGGAATAGCTGCTGTTAAGCTTTTGGGGAAAAGGAGCCTGATAGTATGGTTGATACACAGAGTGGGATAGTATCTGCAACAAACTCAGAATTTACTCACAGTTATCAATTTTTCTCTGGAAATTGTACCAGAGTGTATAAAAGTCACTTGAGCTTTAAGGAAACAAAAGCTAAGTTCTCAAACCTGGTACCACCAATTACTTAACTGTGTGACTTTAAATAAGTTTACCCTTAAGAAAAGTTTCTTTCCTAAAAATGATTAATCACTCTCCCAAACTAGATATTTATTTGGGGGGTTAGGAGAGAAATGTCTCTAGCTCTGTGCCATTACACACATGGTTGAGTTATGCTTTGAAGTGGATGTTTAGTAGCATCTCTATCCTCTACTCAAAAGTGTTACTAAAACCAGTTCACAGTCCCCAAGTAGTAACAAACATCATCTCAAAAGACTACCAGATATCTGGGGGAAAGGGCTGAAAATTGGCCCTTAGTTGAGAACTACAGGATGAAATACATTAAATATGATGTACAGACATAAAGGACGTAGAATTTTATAAGCATTCAAGAAGTGTTTGAAATTACCTTTATGTATAGTAGTTAGGCATCAGAAACTCAGGTTAACTTGCAAAATGAACTACTACAGAAAGCTGAGCCTATCAGAGGTCTCAGGACTTTGGTTCCCACTCCTTTTGATGTTATTTGGCTGGATAAAACTGGCAGCAAAGTGAGTAGATCAAATACTCTTACAAGGGTAAGATAATTTTGATTTATATGCAAAGCTGCATTTTATAGACACACTTTTGACCTCTTCACGCTGAAGACTTTTTCTAGTTCTGCTTCCTGGTTCCTCTGATTTTCAGCTCAACAGTGGGATATTTGTTAACAACTGAGACCAGATGGAATTTGGTACCCTGGCACGTCTTCGGAATTTTAAAGGTAGTTCCTTATACAGAAAGTCTAAAAGATCCTACAGCTATGTAGAACAGGAACATCATTAATGCTACTAATGAGCTGGACCAATTACAAACAATATTCAGAACACTCCTGCTCAGTGATTAGGCCCCTCTTTGCCTAATATTATGTCACCAAGATAGAAACTAATAAATGTTCTGGGATTTCGTAAAGTTGTGGTCCTGAAATGTTCTCTTCTTTATATTCATTCTCCTCTTATTTTCCCCTGAAGCTTTCACACAAACAAGAGAATTCTTAACAGCAAGTTAAATTGTATTGGTGACCTCATGCTGGAAGCCAGATGTTACCTACACAACTGAAAAAATAGTTTGATAAGTTTGAAATCCAAAGGGGAAAATGATGAGACTTTTCCCATAAGGTCTAGGGCACCTATACGTTTTATTTAACTAGTCAGTGAAGCACAGTAAAAACAACAGTGGATAACTGACTTATTTCTAACTTCCCCTCTAAGTGGATGATTTACAATCAAGCAGGTAACATAGTAAATTAGAAATGTAGATTATGAACATAGATTGATGGAAATATTTATTGCACATGGGTACTGATCATAATTCTTAAAGTCTTGGTTTATCAAAGTTCAGTACAATATATGATCCTCTGTCTAACATCTAGAAGATAATACATGTTTAACTGGAAAGAACCCCCCCAACTCATTTATGGAAGAGCTGTACTCAGAGATTTACAGAGTTACCTGTTACACTGTCATCATGTTCAACAATTTCAACTCAATTTATTAAAATTCACTTTATGTTCATTTTGTACTAATTTTTATTTAAAGGGGGTATGAAGGACAGAAAGTAAAGACAGTTACCCATTAAATAATTTTTGGCCTAGAAGGCTAAAATTGAAAATTCACAGGTTTAAAGTTCTCTTTCATGGTTTAGTCATACTCATAGACAGTCTAAAAGACCTTGTTGTTTCAGGGCTTTCTGATGGCTATTTACTGATCTTCATGTTCACTGTGATTGGTGCAGCTATGGTGATTAATCCAAATGGTCAAAAGGACAAGCCACTCCTGCTCAGTGATTAGCCCTCTTTGCATTGTGGGAGCTAACAGCAACTGGGATTGCTCTTTTGCTTGTACAGCTATCAAGCAGCAACCCTGACAAAGGATGGCAGGGATTTAAGGTTCTCTTTTATATGCACAAAACTTGTATATAAAGGCATATGGATGTCTACATGTTTCTGGAAGCATAATCATGCTAATGAAATAAAATCAAATTGATGAATTTACATCATTTTTCATCTAAACAAATTTGACCACTGTAAAATTTTACCTTCAAATACAGATTCCATTATTAATGAATTAAAACTAAATTTAGCTTGGTACTATCTTTGCAAGAAAGTACTTGTAGGTTGTATACATCATTGTATGTCTTAGGAAAGACTGTAAAATTAGTATGTTCTAATCACAAAAATACATGTTTTCAAATGAAGAAATTAAGGTACAAAAAGTGAACACTACATAAATTCAAGAGAGAGCACGTGAATTTGAATAAAGTCAATGGTGTGCGCCACAGGTGAATGTGTAGTCACTGTTCCGCATATAGCTAGAACAGGAGCAACAGTCTTGACTAACGGAGAGGACCTGCCTTTTACCACTGTGCTCTTGCTTCCCTGTGTGGATGAAAACAAGGACTTATCACCAAGAGAATGTTTTGTTTCTTTTTCTTTGGACTTCATTGAGTAGACCCAGTTCCTAGATGGAAATAGGGATGGAACCCAGGATGTAAATAGGAAGGAAGCAAAAACAGAATGAGGTCTTCCCTGTGACTTGATGAAGATTGCCTCCTCTATTTCTTCTGAGGTTCATTGTAATTGGTATTCACTTGAGTTTTCAGATGACTTTCTTGAAGTGTTCAGAAAGAAGTATCAGACATCCCAAAGGAGAACCCATTCCGCCATTAGAGGGAAGCTTTCAAGCTAGTGTCTTCTGCATGGTGAGAAATGAGCCTGTGTAGCTAAAGGTGGAAGCTTGGCTTTACCCACACATCTTGAGGTTCTAGGAAGGCTCTGGAAAGGACTTTACAAGTCCATGTATAAGAGAATACTAGCTAAGACTAATAATGGGAATGAGAGAACCAGCTGAGACCTGGGTGAGAGTCTTTTCCAATAAGGTGTAGTGGAAGCAGAAACTGAAAGAGCCTCTTTTCTCTTCTTCTTTGGCAATCTCATGTATTTATAGGATGCATTTTTGTTATTTTCGCCCCTCCCCATTATCCTCTCATCTCCTTCCCTCTCCCGCTGAAGCTCTCCTAGCAAGCCCAAGAACTAACTATTTTCATCAGACACGTGGCAGCAACAGAAGCCTCGACAGCAGAAATGGCCTAGACTGGTCAGACTCCACTCATCTCCCTGCCGAGTGGAGATGAGATTATGCCCTGGAATGGGGAAATCCTGACCCTGGGCAGTTGGAGTGGAGGACATTCTTAAAAAGGGATTTCTGGATCTATTATAACATTAATATTCAAAATTCAGTGAGACCTATGACCTTAGGTATACTCCAAGAAGTGAATGAAAGGTATTATACACACTCCATATTAGTGTATAAACACAGAAAAATGCATAGATGCGCATATATTTCTGTCTATAGAAATTTTAACACAAATTTCTAGTGTTTTTCAAAGCAAAGAAAAAGAAATGAATCCCCTGATCAAGGAACCTTTCTAATTCCACCAGCGTTTTGGGAAAGCCTGTCAGCTCTGTGTCAGGCTGGGATACAATAGGGATGGCAGTGTGCTGCAACGTCTATCATCTTAGAATGAAGTTCCACTGAAATCTGGACAAGGTAAAACACTAGCTTCCTGAGCTCAAAGTAACTGGTCGGCATCAGTGTCATCTTCAGTGACCACATACTCATCCCGGCCCTGTAAAATATGGTAGCCCCAAGTCTCCCCCAGCTTATCCCCACCCCCACATGCCAGGACCGCATCCTTACCCCACTTCTGGATTAGTGTTGAAAATAAGATCTTCTCTAGAGCCATCAGATATAGCACAAAAATGCCCTGTTGGGAGTAGGAAAATATCTCCCTCAGATAACTTTGAACCATTTATATAACTACATTCTTTCACCACAAGCACTAATTCATTCTGAGTTATTCTTGAAAAACAAAGTGTGTGTGCAACCTCTATTGCATTTCATTTTTACTTACTGAGAATATTAATTTAAAATATAAAACAGAAACAATTTTTAGAGTTGTATTTGGCTTTTCATCTAAAAAAAATCCAGAAGCTTCAGACAATGGAAACATCCCAGTCCTCTGTGTTCTACAAAGATCCTAGCCCCTCTTCTCTCATCTCAGGGGCAGGCTGAGGAATGTGAAGAGCTATAGGAGGTTCTGGAACTTATGTCAATGCACAGCCCTTCCTTCCCTCACAGCAGAGGAGAAATTCCACCCCACCACCCTCGTGTCAGATGAACTGCATGCCCTCAACTCTAATGGGGAACAGAAACCTTGAACCTTTCTGCACCTGCCTCCTGCTCAGCACTGTGGGAACCCAGATACTGACAGCTCCCTGGAGGAGTGCCAGAGCCATGGGGGAACATCCAGTCCCATGCTGCAGGCTCGTCGCCAGCCACAGAGCTAGCCACAGCTGCGATGGAGCTGCTATGTTTTCAAGACCTGATCTGGCCATGATTCTTGCTGTCTTTTAGAATTCTTCTTGTTGGTTATTTATCAAATAGTAAAACAAATCACTTTTGGAATTTATTTTTTAGCCAAAAATGGAGAGGGGAAAAGGAGCCTATTTGATTATTATACTCTTGCCGTACTTGCTTTCAGGAGAGTGACAATGACAAAAAGGATGAAAAGTCAATAGCATCTGCAAAAAATCCGAACTTTACTCATTCACCTAAGTGTGTTCTCATACAAACCCATTCAGGGCTGATAACTATAATGCTTTTGATACAATCTCTTACAAAATCTGCTTTTACAGTCACTCATAAATTTAAAATACTCTTTCCTTCAAATATGTAAGTAGCAAGCATTAGATCATGTCACTTCTAAAATATATTGTCTTAGACTTATGGTTAATCTGGGCAACATAGTGAAATCCTGTCTCAAAAAATATATGCAGGAGTCTGGAGAGATGGTTTAGCACTTAAGAGCACTTGGTGCTCTTCTAGAAGGACCTGGATTTGCTTCCCAGTGCACATATGGTAGCTCACAGCCCTGTGTTACAGCAGTTCTAGGACATCCAATGACATCTTTTTTTTGAGACAAGGTTTCTCCATGTAGTTTTGGTGCCTGTCCTGGATCTCGCTCTGTAGACCAATGAACAGAACTCATGTGAAAGATGAAGGCTGTCTTCTGTGTCTTTTTACAGAGTAGTTTCTCCAAGAAGCTAGGAAGAGATGCAGGACAAGGATATCTACTAAGGTGGCAAAGAGAGTATCAGGATCCTATTCATTGTAGAATACTTTCAATTTTCCTCTTCTATCTCTTTTTTTTATAATACTTAAGACTTCCTTTATTTTAGAATATATGATTTTTCAAGCTCAGAAGTACTTTGAGAGTGAACTAAGGTATAGAACCAAAATTTGGGAGATCATCAGTAGAGTAACAAAATTTAAATTTTGGACTTGTTTTTATAGCTTTTTGAAGAGTCTCTGTTCTACCTACCCGCCCCCAACCCCTTCATCCCCTGGTTATGAAAGAAAAGACTTCTTCTTCTTCTTCTTCTTCTTCTTCTTCTTCTTCTTCTTCTTCTTCTTCTTCTTCTTCTTCTTCTCCTCCTCCTCCTCCTCCTCCTCCTCCTCCTCCTCCTCCTCCTCCTCCTCCTCCTCCTCCTCCTCCTCTTCCTCCTTCTTCTTCTTCTTTTTTTTTTTGGTTTTTTTGAGACAGAGTTTCTCAGTGTAGCTTTGGAGCTTTTCCTGTAACTCACTCTGTAGCCCAGCCGGCCTCGAACTCACAGAGATCCACCTGGCTCTGCCTCCAGAGTACTGGGATTAAAGACGTGCACCACCCCTGCCTGGCTCAACAATTGCTTTTTATTGACTTTCTTCATTAATAATGGAAAATAAAACTCAACAAAAAAACAGTCCAATTTATTAGGTTGAAAATTTTAAAATATGATAACAAATACTAGTGAGGTTAGAATATACAATGGTACGGCTAATACTAAATATAGTCTTACTATATAATCCAACAGTCATTCTCTTAAGTATTTATCAAACTGACCTGAAAACTTTGTCTACAACAACAACAAAAATCTGAATCCCAATGTATTTAGCAGCTTTGTTCACAATTGCTGAAAGCTAAAAGTAAACAAGGTGTTGTTCAATCAGAAAGTAGACAAACAAACAAAAAAAAAAACCCTGCCACATCTACATAATTGAATAAAAAGGAATGAGCTATAAAATCAGAAAATGACATGGATTAAACTTCAAGACAAATTGATAATAATAGTAGTAGTAGTAGTAGTAGTAGTAGTAGTAGTAGTAGTAAAACCAGCAGTAGGAAAAGTCTAC
Source organism: Peromyscus leucopus (assembly GCF_004664715.2). NCBI lineage: Eukaryota > Metazoa > Chordata > Mammalia > Rodentia > Cricetidae > Peromyscus > Peromyscus leucopus. Next base: position 9,260,152 of record NC_051065.1, read on the forward strand.
ATAACTGTATTATTTTTATTATATACCATTTAGGAAATTCATGACCATGTAGAGATGGTAAAAAAAAAAGTCTGGAGCTTGGAGTGGAAAAGAAATATACAGAACAGTTGAAGCACAAGGGGATGTTCAGAGCTGTGGAACTATTCTGTATGGCTGTAATAATGCCTATATGACATTATGCATTTGTTTCAGCCATTTGAATTATACAGTGCAAACACTATATCTTAATGTGACTAAAAAGAATCATTTAGAAGATAGAAGGAGGAGGGACACCAGCACGCAAGGCAGAATACAACAAAGGAAATTGTTAAAAGCAGGAAATAACCTCATTTAAGAGAAAGATTTGGAAATGAGTAAATCTTGTCAAGTTAGAGGAATGAAAACCAATATAGGTACTATTCTTTTCAATGAACTTGCATCTGCCAGTAATACATGTGATGATCATGATGTCACTAAATACACATTCTGAAAAAGAAAACTGAAGTCAGTAGATAGTGGATGTTGGAAGTCAGGTTTCTCACTGTTGGAATGGGAAGTTACAGATAAGTAAAGGGAAGAGATAAAATGGTAATAAATTAGAATTCAAGATACGTCATGAACTCCTATTGAACTTGTTAACTTAATAAACAGTGGAAATACGCACACACATGCATACACACACACCTAAAAATCGATGACACCTCATCAGTAGGTCCCAGTACACCATAATGTCTGGATCACCATTTCAAATATCATTCTCCAATAAAAAGTCTCATCACTCCTTTTAGGAATGAGGTAGGAAATATGCAATTGACCCAGAATATAGTGTCTTTTCAGGAAGTGAGGAAAACAAAAAGAAAATTCACAGTGCTAGGAGTATCTCAAAGAGAGCCAAGAACACAAAACCTTCCAATCACCAAAGCCAGAATAATTTTGACAATAAATCAAGTAGCATTTAATTATAATCAAAAGTATACAATAAATATCCATGAGTCAATACTGATATAAGTCAACAATTAAATAAACAGGGGAGAATAAACTGACTTCTGATAGAGAAATCCAAACATTTAATTGGATACTTTCTTATGAAGGAGGTGGAACTCACTTCCTCATTCCTTAAGCATGGGCTACTTACAAAAACTTCCTTCCAAAGAATACTGTATTGGTGACAAAGGAGAAGGGAATGACTTTATAGTGGAGGAATTCAACAATACCACCTCATCCAGGTCATCCATGGCAACACCAAGAGCTATATCCTGACACTCTCTATGGGAGGCGATGAAAATGGTGCTTTTTTCCTCCCAAATACCTACAGTCCCAGGCTAATTATGAGAAAGACAAATCCAAATAAATATATATTCTACAAAATATCTGAACAGTATACTTCAAAACTGTCAAGAAAAATCTGAGATAGATCATATCCAAGTGTATATAATGAGACATAATGACTAAATACAATGTAGAATACTGAAGATGATCTTGGAGCAGAAAAGGTCATTATGTAAAACTGGAAAATAAAATTAAATATTAACTTTAGTTAATACTGAATATATTGATATTGCTTCATTAATCGTAGCAAATGTAGCAAACTAATGGAAAAAGTTACCAGGTAAAACTGGGTGTGGTTTTAGTAATGTCACAAATTTTGTTAAGTCTGAAACTATCTTAACACTTTTGTTTAAAAAAATAAAAATATTTTAGTGACCTTTGGCCCACCTTTCTATACAACAAGCAAATACTGACAATATAAATATTTAATAACATTTAATAACTATCTCAATTCCAGTGCAATTTTTTTTTCATTTGGGGCTTTTTCAAAATTAATTTTCTGCTTATTTATTTTTCTCAATCAATTTTTTTCATTGCAAAAGTGGCCATAGGGTCCAGGTTTAGGCATGAACTATGAAAGTCAAACAACTGATATCAAATTGGTTATTCTGTGACCTTGAAAAATCTCTTTTAGCAGTGGGAAATAAATAGCAAAACCACCCCCATAAAAGAGTAGTCTATAGCTATTCAAAATTTGCAGTCATTATTAAAACACAGAGTTCATACACCAGGACTAAGTTTCACTATGAAGAATGAGTTTGGCAGGAAAGAGTGACAGATATCCATTCACACTGTACTATGTTCTAGATTTGGATTCCAGAAACACTGAATTAAGAGTTTCAAGTTTGTTTCATTTCCAGGAAAATGCTTTGCTTAAATAACTGCATTCTATTTTATCATTTCTCTCCATTTCTCGACTCCCACTCTCCATTCCCATTTGCCAATACTTTCACCTTTAGTGCTTACCCAGGACGGCTGCAAACTAACAAAGGCAGATCATATTCCACTCACAAAAAACGTACTTTTGAAAACAGTGTGAGTTGTATAGTAAGAATTTTTACCTCTACTGTTTAAATATGGTTTAGGAAACATACTTAGAAAATTAAACCTTTTTCTTGGTGGAACTGATGTTATTTATAAGTCACCAAAACAACGGACATGCGATTTTATTCCTGTCTTATTTCCCAGTTTGAAACAAACTCGGAGTAAGCTAAAAGCAGGAAACTGACTTGTGTTAACTCTCTAATATGCTAGGGCATTTTTGTGGTTTTAGTACTGTCATTCTCTGAAGGGATAATTGTCATTATAACATTTAATATTGAGGAAAACAATAAAAGTTTAATATACCCATTTATAATTTCACCTCTAACACAGACCACATTGCATTAGGTCTAATCATGACCACTTTTTTTCACAATACGGTTATAGAGTAAAATACATGCATTTGATGAACTATAATCATCGAAAAAAAATTTACCAAGAGATCTTACACTGAAAAAAAGAGTTGTGACTGTGTATCACTTGAAAAATAATTTGAAATAGAAAATTTAACTGGCATCTTCAGTTTATACATATTTTTGGCATTTAGCAAAGAGGACTATGTGGCTGGTTCCAATGAGGTGCACATTACAGAGCCAAAGGTATGGAAGGAAGGAAACCTCCTTCCCACATTCCCAGAAAGCCGACCTGACAGGGTAGCTCTCATTCAGCAGTTGATACCAGAGCTCAAGTCATGGCTGGCAGAAAGAATCAAGCTTAAACCATGATAGTGAATGGTAATTCAAACTGTGTTAGACTTGCATATGGAATTCCATGTACAATAGCTATGTATAAATACAGATACATACCGAAGGTTGTTTTATTTTGTTAAATTCCAAAGACATGTTGAAGTTTATGGTCTTTTAAAATAAGTGACTTTTAAATTCACACAGAAACTTTTGAAATGGTTGGGATTATGTTGCCCGTTTCACAAATAATTAACAGGATTTTTATAGAAACAAAAGCTTGTTGACCATAATGTACATCCAGTCAAATGGAAAGTTCTAGTCGGTTTGGGAGCAATCATCCAGGAATATTTCTATGTATATAAATTGTTCTCTTGTCTTTTGTCCTTGGGCTTTATAAAACCACCCCTTAACCCACTTCCATAACATTTAGTACCCTCCATAACATTCTACACTGCTAACATCTGCATATTAATACGTTGCTGTCCTATGTTTAAATTATACTAGTAGTTAAAATATTAAATTATGTGTTTTACTTACAAAAAATTTTATGAGCTGGGCGGTGGTGGCACACACCTTTAATCCCAGCACTCAGGAAGCAAAGGGAGGTGGATCTCTGAGTTCGAGGCCAGCCTGGTCTACAGAGTGAGTTACAGGACAGCTGGTCTATACAGAGAAACTCTGTCTCATAAAAACAAAACAACAACAACAACAAAGTGCATTTTATGCTATAAAAATGCCTTTTAGTTTTGATAAATTTAAAGATATTTGGTCAGAAGGTGGGGTGTGTATCTTTAATCCCAGCACTCGGGAGGCAGAGACAGGCAGATTTTTGTGAGTTTGATGCCAGCCTGGTCTATATAGCAAGTCCCAGGCCAATCAGGGCTACAAAGTGAAGCTTGTCTCAAAAAGATTTTAAATACTCAGGTGAAAAATTAAAATATGACAGAGGTATAGATTCGAATTATTCAACTGATTCATAGTTCAAGTCATTCTAGTCAAAGAAAAACTTTTAATGTTCATATGGATTTTAAATGTTTTATACATAATTTTTAATATAGATATTAAAAAACTTAATAAACTTCAAAAACAACTTTGTTCTTCAGTTTATCACATTCCTAATCATTTATGTCTTAGCAATGGAACTAGGAAAATGTATTAACAGAAATCTCTGCATTCACAGAAAATTAACTAATTCAAACTTCACCCTCCTGCCTTCAAGTCCCAATCTGCCCTTGCTCAGTAACTTACCCCAACTCCTTTAACAAAATATCAGTCTTTTAAGAATATTGGAAAAGAAGAAAAGGTTGATATTTAAGATTTAAATAACCATTTTTTAATGCTGAATTACAAGTAACAAAGTTTTCATTTCTTCTTTTCATTGTAAGATAATTTTATAAACACTGTTGGTTATGATGGTTTAGGTATGATTTCAGTGGATCCTTTATGTATTCTTGTGCTGAAATTCAATCTTCATTGCAAAGATTTTAAGATAATCTAAATACAGCTGTAGGTGGAGCTTTAGGGAGGTGACTGCAATTAGATAGGATCATCAAGATGGAGTACCACAATTTAATATTGGCAATCTTATAAGGAGAGAAAGAGAGAAAATATGGTTAAACGATGTAGGCACACATGGGTTCTATGCTTTTTGTCATGTCATGTGTTGCACCAATTCGGTACTTCAGACACAAGTCCTTAACCCTGAACTAGAACCATGAGTCAATAATAATTACATTTCTTTTAAGTTTTTCAGTAATAGGAAACACACTAATACAGATGGGTCCAATTAAAGTAGCACTTCAAGCACTCCATTCTAGTAATTCATCTAAGGGAAAGAGATTGTATCAGGAAAATACCTACATATGTACATGTCTAAAACAATAAAACATCGATAATTGTTTTCTTTCTAATTTCTAGGTGTGCCTGATTTTGGTACACTATACTAATGGAGACTCAGAGAGACAAATAATCTATATATCTCTGCTTCTCAGCATATAGACACACTTCTTAGGCAAATTAAGCTTTAGTAAAATAACAAAAAAAGTTTGTCTACTGACATCAGTTTTTACCCTTATAAAAATGGTTACCAACTATTTTTAAAGATTTTATTTCATTTTTAATTAATTATGTGCATATGTTCATGTCTATGTGAGGGCTTGTGAATGGAAGGGCAAAGCTTGTAGAGGACAGAAGAAGACATTGTATCCTCCAGAGCTGGAGTTAGCAAATGGTTGCCAGCATCCAGACATGGGTATTGGGAACAAAGCCCAGGTCCTCTGCAAGAGCAGTATGTGCTTTTAATTGCTTAAACATCTCTCTAGCTCCCCCAAATATTTTAAAGTTTGTTAATTTCACCCTTATACTATTTCCAAAAAATAAATAATTTAAAATCTCATGAGCCATTAAACCATTTACTAACTTAGAAGGTGAGTCACAAAGAACACAATTCATCAGGTTATGTGTCTTGGATTACAAAGTAATCTGTAGTTAAAGTAGTGAAAATGAGCTTGTTTTCCTCCATATCTAGCTTCCTGGTCTGCTAAATGAAAAATAATTAAAAATTTAAATTCATGTATCAAGCTAGACTTTAATGTTAACTTTCAATATTGTTTATGAATAACAGTATGATCACATTGAAAAATGGGAGTTAGAACATATTATTTGTATGCAGCAATTTTTTGGGAACAAATTTAATTTTGCTTCTCATCAAATAATAGGTATCAAGTGTTCATCAGGCATGATGGCACCTCACAGAGTCTGAAAGGCCCCTTGGTCAAAGCATTACCTCAGATTACACAGACACTGTTAGTTATTTTTAGGAAGTCTATGATTGTTTCATGAATATCACAGTTACTTTGGGGACTATTATGAATATTTATGTGTTTTCATAGTATCCATTTGTTAACTGTGACATTTAAAATACATAATTTTGTGACTTTGGAATTTCTTTCTTCTGAAGCCTGGAAAATGCTAATAGCTCTGGTCTGGCCAAATGTCTCTGCTTCCTGCAGGGCACCATGTTGATTTCTGGGAGTGGCACAGTCTTTATTCTCTAAGAGCTTATAGTCAGCATAGAAAGAAAAACACACATATAAATAACCTTATTGAAAGGTAAAGAAAGATGAAGGCCATTCTCAAAATACAAATAGCCATGAGAGTCAATGATACCTAAGATATTTCTAGCTAAGAATTGGGATGTCCTCGAGAAAAGACACAATTGGAAATGAATCTTGAGAGACAGGGGCAAAGATTACTTAGAAGTTTATGAGCAGAGAGGGCAGACTTTATGAAGGTGAAGGAGGAGGTGGTTATAGTAAAACAGATTGGGACTATGTTCTTCAGAATCACAATTGGTCAAATAAGCAGCCAATACCTACTAACCATGCTAAGGAAGTCACACAGAAGTACCTGGTTTCTGATGAGGCCACATCCAGGTAAGCCCACCTTAAGTGGAAAGAAGCATGAGTCAAAAGTGTGCATGTAAAACATTTAAGTTCCTGGACCACAGCTTAGCAACATAGTTCACTATAAGATATCAGTTAGGTGCCCTGCATGAAGAGAGTCTTATTGCACATTAAGAGAATGAAAAATTCAAACCTTGAAACAGTTTCTACTATATAGCACACTTTTGTGTCATCACAAAATCAAAAATCTGAAAATGAAAACATCAGAAGTTTGTGGGGCTTCGATCAAGGAAATAAAAATCAAATTGTATTTTAGAAAGGTAAAACTGGACGCAACAGGCACACTAGCAATGTACAAGAAGAGACAGTTAAGAGAAGTTCTCTGTGGACCTGACCATGATTTCTTGCTCACTAAGTCCTCAAGATCCTCTCCTCAAATTCACACCTGTGTCCCAAGCTACAAGCTTGTCTTCAGTAGATAGCACTGGGGATTTATTTCCTGCCAATATTTAAAATTCTCTTTTAAAAACAAGAGGTTTCTTTATCAAAGGTAAAACTTTTCTTTCTCATCCATCTTGGTTCCCTTATTTTAAAGAACCGTATCTTATCCTAGCACACTTATTACATGTCAGAACTCCAACACCAGTTTACCACACCAGGAAGCATTTATGCTAAGACAAGGACATGATGGTCTCGTTCCTCCTGTTGCTCAATGGAGCAAAGTGTTTGACTCACTCCAGTTCAATGTATCTTTTCTCATCAAATACAGGAAGGACAGAATTAGAATGTTTTCTAGCTTTTTTTATTATTAAAGAATAAATTCCCAGTTATATTTTATTTGCTCTTAGTTAAATAAATGGACTCAACTAAAATATCTGACTTTGTCATAGTGACTAATACAAAGCATTTTCTATGTTATCAGTGATTCTGTAAGTAACCTTGTTTGTCATTTAAAAAGAAGTTTCTTAAGGATGAAATTCTCAGCAAGAAAAGGAAAGGATATTTCTAGTAGGTAGAATGAGAAGTACAGAGATTGATCTTCCCAGGAATAGAGAGAATATTCTATTTTTTCTGATATCAACCAAAAAAAGAAAAAGAAAAAGGCAAAAGTCCAAGTTGCACCTTTACCTTTCACTGAAAATGTTTACTTGCAAGCTGAACTGATCTGTTGGATGACATAGTTTATCATACCATCTAATGTTCAGGAAATGATCTTTTATTGTTGATTAAACAAACTCAAAGTTGCAAGAGAAAACATTTTAGTACATTCCTACAACAGTACTTACACCTTCCTGTGGAGTATGTATTGCCAAAAAGAAAAAAAAAATCTATTGTGTGTCATTTGAGTTACTTTCAATTATTTTTAAGACACACATTACTCAATTAATTAAACTGAAACAATAGCTAGTAGCTACATTTTAAACTGTAGAAAAGAGTCACATAAACTCACCAGAATTGAATTCATGGAAGAGAGAAGTTTAATTCTGCCCAAAGTAAGAGGCGCTGCTTCACCACATCATTTCAAAATAGAGGATTTAGATTTTAAAAATAAGTCACTGATTTGTAAACAATTAAAAATTCAAAATATTTATTTTATTAGATGCTTTAAGTTAAATACCTGTGTAAGAAACTAGATTTTGCTATTAGATTATTTTTAAAAGAAACGCCAACTAACTCACTTTGTACATGATTAAGAAAGAAGTGTTAACTACTTTGAACTGAGGCCAGTTAGAGGCCTTCAATCTCTTTTCTCTTTCTTATCTGCCCTCTGCTGGTCAAAAAGAAAAATTAAAATTAAAATCAAAGCCCCTCAGATAGCATGTGAAATAAGTACAATTTAAATAGGAAAAAATTAGTTTTATAAAGTTTTTCATTAGGGATCTGATCTTCTTTTAGGCTCCATGGGCACCAGGCATGCATGTGGTACAAGCATGTGGTACGCACATGAAGACAAATATCCATCTACACAAAATAGTTTTAATTGGAAAAACAAAAATTAAATTAATAAATTCACATATGCACCTTTTTACTGAGGGAACCAAGTATCAAAATTTTCTCTTAGATAAGTAATTATCCCAACTCTGGTCTACTGGTCTCTAAATAAATTTCCAAATAAAGCCCTATAGATCAATTTTTAAAGACATAGTCTATGTGTGTGTGTGAATGTGTGTGTTAGGATGTGGGGACAGGGAGTACAACAAAGAGAATGGAGACTTTGTCCAATAAAAATGTTAATAAGTTATATCTACTTGTTCCTTTTTAAAGAAACTGTTTATCATTTGTTGAGATAAACTTGATTGGTTGGTATGAGTTCCCATTACGTAAATCATATTATTCATTCCCAAGTAGATTTTATGTTTGCTTAAAAGTTCAACAATTATCCCATTCATTGTAATTCTGCCTGCCACTCTGATCTTGGAGTAAAAATGCACAATCTATAATCAACAAGGACGTTCATTGGAATTCTTCATGTTGGTCAATTAAACAGAAGTTATTTGTAATGATAAGATTCAAGTTTTAGTCACTTAGTTATATAGTACTGATGTGTGCTTGGAAAAATGAAATCCTCTGTGAATCACAAGGAAATAAAAACTAATTCCTAACCAGACATTCAATACACTCAGTATTTCTCCCTCTCCCTCTCCTCTCTCTCTCTCTCTCTCTCTCTCTCTCTCTCTCTCTCTCTCTCTCTCTCTCTCTCTCTCTCTCATTTTTTTTGTTTTTGTTTTTGCTTTTTGGATTTTTTTTTTCGAGACAGGGTTTCTCTGTGTAGTTTTGCTCCTTTCCTGGAACTCGCTCTGTAGACCAGGCTGACCTTGAACTCACAGAGATCCGCTCTGCCTCCCAAGTGCTGGGATTAAAGGGTTATTTTTGTTTGTTTGTTTTTTTTGGTTTTTGGTTTTTCAAGGCAGGGTTTCTCCATGTATCCTTGGCTGTCCTGGATCTCACTCTGCAGACCAGGATGGCCTCAAACTCACAGAGATCCACCTGCCTCTGCCTCCCAAGTGCTAGGATTAAAGGTGTACACCACCACAACCCAGTCCAATATTCGTATCTTATTACTATCTATTTTTGAAATCCTAAATACATTGAAATGTTTCACAAAACTCTACATTAGAGGCAGAACCCACAATTTTCTGGAAGGGACACAAAACACACTTCTCCCTGAATTCTAGTTTGATGTTATCACTGTTATTAGCAAAAGTACTTACATTTTGTTTAGTAATATAAATTTTATTATGAAAATGCAAAAACATGAAAACCAAGTCTACTCAGAGCAACATGCTTGGGGCAGCAGTTTACATGATTACAAGAACTCACCTATGTTCAGCTTTAAGCTATCTGGCCCACAGATAGCAGTTATTATCAGTGGCCATACCACTTAGCAGAAGGAACTAGATTTAGAGAACAGAGCAAATGCTGGAGCTCATTTAATAATTGACAAAACTTGTTTGGATAGCTGGTGATTGGGCCAGAGCAGGGAAGGGAGGTTGATACAAGAGACCTGAGTTAGCTCAGGTTAGCCCTGGATCCCTAGGAAATGTTGCGCTGTTGCAAATCTAAGTGTGTATTTGACCAGCTTAAAGTACAGACACAGACTCAGCGGTGATTTCTGGTTGGCATCAACTTCATTCCCCTTGCCTAGAACACTATATTTGGGAATGGAACACAAACTGTGTGAGCTTTATACTGCAGTAGGAAATAAACATACCAAGTAAGTAATATCCTGTAGTATGTTAGAAGGTGACAACACTAAACATAAGAACCAGGGTAAGGACCTAACAGAGGGTTGGAATATTAGAAAAGGCTGGAATATTAAATATAGGAGCTATGATAGGTCTTACTGAGAAGGCAATATTTGAGCAAAAACATGAAAAAGATGCAGAACCAGTCTAAGATCTGGTAACTGGGGAGAATATTTTGGACAGAAGAAATAGCTACAGTAAAGGACTTCAGATGGGCAAGAATGTAGTTTAGGAAAGCAAGGACAGGATAAGCAAGACGAGTGCTAAGAAATGAGGTCACAAAGGCGTCAAAAGGAGGAAGGAATGAGTAACACGAGGAAATGAAAAGCGGGGAGGGATCCTTTGTCTGATGCCATTGACTCTGGACAGTCAGGCTCCTGCTCCTCACACCTGCCACATTACAGGAAGCTGCTACTGCTCACGTGTCCAGTGTGCTGCTCGTTTTCCGTTGCTGTGACAAATACCTGTCACCTTCACTGAGGGAAGAGTTCTTTTGGCTTATGTTTCTAAGGAGAAACTGAACGTCATGGCAGGGTAGCATGTAGGAGAAATAAAGGTACTCACTTCCTATAAACAGGAGAAAGAGACAAGGGCATGGCGAGAAGGGATGGAGAGAGAAAATGAACCAGGGAGAAGATACGCCTTTCAAAGTACAATCCAGGAACCCAACATTGTGCCTCCAGTTACGCCCTACGCCCTGATAGCCTATTCAACTAGGAATGCATAGTGAATGATTTACCCCTTGATGAAATTACTCCTTCATGATCTAATCACATCCCCATAGTAGCACCAACTGGTGGGAACTACGTCTTTAACACTTGCTAGGTTTTTTTGAGGAAGCACTTCGTACCCAAATCACAACATTATTACTACCTGTTACCTATGATTACTTTTAATCATGCCATGTCTTACTACCCTTTTCCTCATCCTTCTGCTAATTCCTACTCAATTCTGTGATATTCTTAGAGTTTCCTACAACCAATATTTTTTTTTCCATCCTCCAACCTTCCCACTTTCCATACCACCATACTAGCCTGGCCCAAGAATGACCTTCCTCTATTATATGTACCACAATAACATAAAGTCATCCTGTATTCTTGAGGTCCCTGCCAATAATATATAAATAAGTTTAATAGGGCTTTCAAGCTTCTTACAGACATCTTCAACCAAAACAATAAAAATGGACCTTTGCTTTCCAGTAAATGGATCATTTGATGAGAGGACTACATTCTGACATATAATATTTAAATTGGCATAATATTCTTCCTTGGTCTTTTTCAAAAGATAGTGTGGACAGATATTTATTGCACAGCTATGGGACAAAAGATTTCATTTCAAATCTATGCTCAAACAGAGTAATTCCAGGTAAGGTCACTGAAATCCATAAACTCAGGCTTCTTACTGGCAAGGAGAGTCTGACTCATAATTCTCAGGGTGATTCTCAAATATAAAAGCTTCCACATTTTACAACATGCTTAATTAATAGTAACTCCATTTCTACTTTAAATATTGTTTTCTTTTCATGGTACTGTTTTCAGTGTACCTTGTTCATAATATCATGGACCTGTGAAAACTCAAAAAGCTCATTCTTACTCCAGCTGAATGCCTCACATATGTCTGGTCTATTTGGTTTCTTTAAGAACATACGGAAAACATTAACCATGTGGCCAGAATACAGCAAGAAGATAGATGCTTTTCTTCTAAAACATAATAAATAGTACTCAAATGGTTCCACTTGGAAGATTTATTCTTCCCTAAATAACAAATTATGACAGACACATTTCTAAAATTTTTCCTAGACATAAAAACAAAACCTATACTACTGGTCTATTTTACTGTGACAATTCTAAATATGCTTTTAAGTTAAACGTCTTCAGGTAAAATTACAATGTGCATATAAACAAACACAAGGTTTTTAGATGCACCAAAGTTCCCTTTCTTCAGGATAATAAAATTGTGTTATGAGAATTCTTTGGTGGAAATAAGTGTCTAAATCCTTTTTTTTTTTTTTTGAGTAAACTGCAATCTTCTATACATTTAAAGCATTGAGAATGAGAGCTATTTTGACACTATGGTATAAATATAAGAGAAATCTACTAAAGGAATGATTATTTCAATTATATTTATAAAAAGCATCAGAGTTTTTTAATTCCTTTAAACAATAACAATGAAATATATAGTTTATTTCCTGCATACACTTTATAATTAGTGGGGCAATTCCTTTATAAAATAGACCTATAAAACTAGTATGCCTCTATTCATCATCATCTTCATTTCTATTGTTACTATTGCTTTATTTCATATTATTTATCACTCAAATTGCACATACTTTTAGAGAAGACTTCAATAATTTAAAACAATATAATAGTATATTAATTAACTAATTAAGCATTATTAATAATAAATATATTAATAGTAAATTAAGAACATTTTGTACAGATTCTTTTAATAAATACAATTGCTTTCAAATTCATGATGTACTTTGACTATATTCACCTTCCCCATCATCTCCACAGATGATAGCAAATGTGATATTTGTCCAAGTTGGGCTTATTTACTTAAATAGGATGATCTCGTTATTTTATTTTCTTTAGGGCTGCACAAAATTCCATTGTGTATATCTACATTTCATTTATCCATTAATCTGTTGACTGATACCTACGCTGATTCCATAACTTGGCTATTGTGAATAGTGCTTAAAGAAACATGGATGTGCAAGCCTATCTGTGGTATGTTGATTTAGAGTCCTTGAGTATATGTCCAGGAGTGGCATATCTGAATCCCATGGTAATTCTAGGGCATCTGGGAAACCTATGTATTGAAATACATAAGGATTCCATTTTACCAACATCCTTTCTAGCACTTATTGTTGCTTTCTTAACTATAGCTATTATGACTTGGAGTTTTCAGGGAAAACACTTTATACAAACTGTAACACTATTATCTGTTACCTATGACTATTTTTAATCATGCTTTGTCTCACCACCCTTTTAGGTCAATCCATGTCTTTATATTCCATAGTGTTTGTTTTAAAAATTGGGTATGCCAATGTTAAATTCATCTATATTAAGAATATATGCATTTTTATATAATTAACAATTTGAGATTATACTTTGATTACATTTCTCCCTTCCCTTTCCTCCCTCCAAACCCTCTCAATATATTCTCGATGTATTATCCCTTAAATCAATATGAAGTGACCATTTTGGGGGGAGTGCAGTGACTTTATTGATGGTATTCAAGAGAGTAGCGCGCCCTAAGCCCCTCCTGTTACTCTGGGAGTCTGGGATGGAAACTGGGGAAGATGCTCAATGTCAGGGGCTGAGTTGGGACAGGAACTGCTCAGCAGCCAAGGGTCTCTCTTGCTCTGTCCTTGCTATGGTGGGTGGTCTAGGGTGGGCTTCTTACTCCTTAGAGGCCATGTAGGCATGAGGTCCACCACCCTGTTGCTGTAGCCGAATTTATTGTTGTACCAGGAAATGAGCTTAAGTTGTCATTGAGAGCAATGCCAGGCCCAGCATCAAAGGTGGAAGAGTGGGAGTCACTGTTAAGTCACAGGAGACAACCTGGTCCTCAGTGTAGCTCAGGATACCCTTTAGTGGGCCCTCTGATGCCTGCTTCACCACCCTCTTGATGTCATCATACTTGGAAACTTTCTCCAGGCAGCGGATCAGATCTACAACGGACACACTGGGGGTAGGAACACCGAAAGCCATGCCCATGAGCTGCCCATTCAGCTCTGGGATGACCTTGCCCACAGCCTTGGCAGCACCAGTGGATACAGGGATGATATTCTGGGCAGCCCCACGGCCATCATGCCATAGCTTCCCAGAGGGGCCATCAACAGTCTTCTGGGTGGCAGTGATGGCATGGACTGTGGTCATGAGTCCTTACACAATGCCAAAGTTGTCATCGATGACCTTGGCCAGGGGGGCTAAGCAGTTGGTAGTGCAGGAAGCATTGCTAACAATCTTGAGTGAATTGTCGCTATGGTTCACACCCATCACAAACATGGGGGCATCAGCAGAAGGGGTAGGGATGAGACACTTTTGGCCCCATCCTTCAAGTGAGCACCAGCCTTCTCCATGGTTGTGAAGACACCAGTAGATTCCACAACATACTCAGCACCAGCCTCACCCTACTTGATGCTGGTGGGATCTCACTCCTGGAAGATGGTGATGGCCTTCCCATTGATGACAAGCTTCTTATTTTTAGCCTTGACTGTGCCATTGAACTTGCTATGGGTAGAGTCATACTAGAACCTGTAGACCATGTAGTTGAAGTCAAGGAAGGGGTCACTGATAGCAACAATATCCATCCACTTTGCCATACAGGATGGCAACCCTGGTAACCAGGCATCCAACCAATTTGGCCTAATCTGTTCACTCCGATTTTCATCATTGTGTCTCAGGAACGAGGCTGGCACTGCACAAAAAGATTCGGCTGTCTCTGGTACAGGGAGGATCAGAGAGCCGAAGTGACCTTTTTTAATATCTTCTAAATTTAGATTGGTTTATTTTCCGAGATATCATTGCATTGTAGTTCTGTTTGCTTGAAATGACTTTTACTATTCTTTCATCCCAAATCTGTATTAGTAGTCTCGGGTACATTTCTTGCAGGAGACAAATCCATGGATCTTTAAAAATAATCTAATGAGCTAGTGTATGTCTTTTGATTAGATCATTCAGGCCATTAGCATTTAGAATTATTATTTTGATTTTGTAGTATTTGATACTTTAGCATTCTCCAATTCATTTCTGGTTTTTTGTGGTGTATTATTTCCTGTGGCCTCATAGATGCGTTTATCTGTTTAACCTTTCTTTTAATGTGTAAGACTACTTTAAGTATCTTATCTAGTGTTTAATGGTTATGAATTCCTTGTGTTTATGTTTATTATGGAAATATGTTCTCTAGTTGTAAAGGACAGCTTTACTGTATATAGAATATAGTAATCTAAGCTACAAATTACTACTGTCTTACAGAGCTTGAAATGGATCATTCCATGCCTTCCTGAATTAGAATTTGTTAAGAAATCTATTGTTATTTTGATGGGTTTACCTTTATATGTAACTTGCTTCTTTATAGTAACTTTCAATGTTCCTTCTTTGTTCCATACACTTAGTATTTTTAACATATATGAGGGAATTTTTTTTTCTTGTCTTATCTATTTGATGTTATAACTCTCTCCTAAATCTGCACAGCCATTTCCTTCCCTAGGTCTGGGGAATTATCTATGGCTTTATTGAGTATATTTCCTATACCTTGATTCTGAACTTTTCTCTTCTCTATGTCTATTATTCACATATTTGTCCTTTTCTGGGTTTCTCACAGGTATTTATGTTCTAGTTATACTTTCTTATTTCATCTTCATAATTTCTGGTGTTATATTTCATCTAACTTGCCTTCAGGCCCTAACTCACCCCATTCTACTGATTACATCTTTCACTGGGTTTGACTCACTGAAGTTTTCTCTTCTAAAAATTTAATTTTTCCAATATTTCTATTACTTTATTGGATTTATTTTTGTTTGAATTCTCTTTGAATTTAATTGGGTTTATTCATGTCCACTTTCATTTCACTGAAAATTCTGTTTTGCCTGAATATATGTTTGTACTCTACCTGCATGCCTGGTGCCTACAGAAGCCAGAAAAGGGTGTTGGATCCCCTGGAACTGGAGTTACAGATAGTCATGAGTCACCGTGTGGGTGCTAGGAATAGAACCTAGGTCCGTTGGAAGAACAGTCAGTGCTCTCAACCATTTCTTATTAATCCTACACTGAACATTGCTTTTATACTCATTCTTTTGGATCCTTTGTTTTTAATTTCATCTAATTCTCTAATTAGAATTCATTACTGCAAACTGAGTAACTTTGGGAGGTATGATGCCTTTATTTGTCATGTTTCTTGGTGTTTCTGTGATGGACTTGTGAATACGGAATAGGCCATTGGTTCTATTCTTTGACCACCTCTATTCTTTCAGCTGAGGCATCTGCAATGATCAAGTGGGACTAGATTATAGTTGGTTGATGTGTCACTCATTGTCACTGGCCTAACTAAACCCCCAGTTCACATGCTCACACACCAAGCACAATCTCTAGTGCCTCCCAAGAGAGTCAAACACTAACTACAAAAGCAATCACCATGTACTGACAGGCTTAGTGTAGAATTAGAATAATAATAATAACCAATTTAAAACATCCTTTCCAATCTAGTAACTTTAGGGGATAAAGGAACAATTTAACATGGTCAATAGTAAAATATTATTAGTCACTATGGGTAAGCATAAGCTTAGTAATACTAATGGTTAGTATTCAAGGAATAGATAAAATAGAAGAGAGAAATGTAATAGAAAGAGAGAACAATTAAGAATAAGGGAGGAGATAACACACCTACAGTAAGGATAGAATGAACACAAGGAAGGAATAAAGGAAATTCATCACATAACCTAAAGCAACTTGAGAGGCTGATCAATGGGATTCCTCAGCTCTAGGCAACCTGTGCCCATTGGCATTGCATACCTAATGAAGTAGGGGAGAAATACACTCACTGAGCTGGACAAAATAGTCTACAAACTTACACACAGATAATAAAGTCTCTATATGCAGTCATTAGTATAAGAGAAGATCCAGACTGTCTCTTCATCATTATTTGCATGTGTGAAGGTAGATTATCTCTATGTGGTTGCTCAAGTGTGCACAGACAATAACATGTGCAAAAGTGCAAACTGCCTCTGTGTAACCAAGTCTGAGCATAGGTGCAATGTCTCTATGCCCTCATTTGTGCATCGCTAGTCATCCTACCCTTAAGCTCTTTTCCTTTTCCGTGTCTATTTGGATTTGTATCTTTTGATGACAGCAGAACCTTTGTGGTCCTAAGCTTCCAATGTTTATCTCTGTTGTTTGCCATGCAACCAGAGGGTATGGTTCATGAGTCAGGTGGTGGGTATTATACTTGCAGGGGTTATTAAGGCTCTGATTTTGAAAGGGGCTGTTAGAAAACTTTCCACCGACATCTAGTCCTTTTAAGCACTCATTACTTCTTGTCCTTCAAACATAGAGCTACTGAATCTCATGCCAGTCTATAGTTCAGAACATATTTCTACCATATGAAATACTGCGCAGTTCTGTCTCTGGGTTTTTATCCTCTAGGTAGAATTATTCTGCATGCCAGCACTCAGGAAACAGATACTTGTAGCATGAATCTTAAACATTCTTGTTAATAAAAATCAAACCCGGAGCCAGTTATTGTGGTGAATGCTGGTAGATCAGATGCAGAACAAGCCACAGCTACCTCACCTTGCCAGTTCCTCAGCTGGTCCTGTTTCCTCAGACTAGAAGCCTTTGAGTCCTCATTCAGAATGAATCTCAGCTGAACTGTGTTGCTCCAAAGCCTGAAAGCTTAACCACCCAAATGCTTAACCAGCCACATGCTTAATTAACCAGCCAAATGCTTCTAGTTTCTGGTCCTCACGCCTTATATACCTTTCTGCTTTCTACCATCACTCCCTAGGATTAAAGGCTCGCTTTCTGGGATTAAAGGCGTGAGTCACCATGCCTGGCTGTTTCCAATGTGGCCTTGAACTCACAGAGATCCCAGATGGATTTCTGCCTCTGGAATGCTAGGATTAAAGGCGTGTGCTATCACTGCCTAACTAGTGGCTTTTCTGTTCTCTGACCCCAGATAAGTTTATTAAGGTACACAATATTTTGGGGAATACAATACCACCACACTTCCTCTATTTTTGTCTAAAATTAAAGAAAGCTTATAACTAATACAAGAAAAACTATCCAATAAGTATATACAATATATACAGCCAAAAATTACATTAATGATGTCTAGTCCATTAACATTTGACAGATTCAGATAAAAACTCCATTATATATATTAACAATGTCCAGTCCAGTAACATCTGATAAACTCAGACCAAAAAATTTTCATTACTTATCTTATTTAAAACAAGTAGTTCCTTTTTAAAAGTAGATTCCATAATCTCCCTTTTTATCTTATCATATCCATATTCTCTCTTTTTTCTTTTCTAAAAGATACAGGAAAAAAAGGAACTCTTGCACATTATTGGCAGGAATGCATTACTTAACAATTATAGAGAGTAATATGTAATGCTTTTAAAACTTAAAAGTATCCACAAGATCCAGCAGTCACACACCTGAGTATATGTCCAAAAGAAAGGAAATTAGAATGTCATGGTTCATTACAGTACTACTCATAACAGCCAAGAAACACAACTGCCTAAGTGTCCATCAACTTATGAGCACATTAAGAAAATGTCACACACACACACACACACACACACACACACACACACACGACACATACATGAATAGGCACACAAAAAGAAAACAGTATTATCCTAAAGAAAAATGTTTATTCTAGTTGATATCTAGTAGAAATAAGAATGGTCTGATACCATGTAAACTGAGCTTAAGGTTCATTCATATCTCTTTGAAACAGCCTTGTTCTTGAAAAAATAAAATAAAATTTTACCTGTTTGTGAGATCCACCTTCATGCAGTGCCTGTGGAGGCCAGAGAGGGTGTTCCATCTTCTGGAACTGGAGCTACAGACAGTTGTTAGCCACTATGAAGGTGCCGATAAATGGATGGACCAAGAAAAGAGCATGTCAACTCTTAGACCTAGTAGGATTTTGTTAGAACTATTTAGGCAAGGGCTGGCTAGAATTTTCTCCAGAGTTCAAATATGCAAGCCAAGCTGGGGACATACACTGTTAGCACAGATACTGGCCTGGTGTTCTTGAGTCTCTAAGCACTTTACATGCACTGACTCAGTCCATTAATTTGCTCTATCCATGCAGTCTATTCACCCTGTAGCCAGTCAACTTGTATAATGATAAATCAGAACCCTGTAACTTCTCATCACATTAAAAAGAGTACCTCAGAGAAGCTGTCCTGAAATTAGGATTTTAAATGCCTCCTTGCCTCCCTTACCTCTTATCTTCTTTGGTGATGATTTTTTTTTTCTTTAAAGGACTTGACACTACTGATATTAAATTATAGATTTGTTTGTTTCTTTTGCTACAGTAAAAATATTCTGAGATCAAGACTCTTAGATGATGTTCTTTTTTAAAAAAATATTTTTATTTTATAATTAATTTAATTTTACATATCAGCCACGAATTCCCCTGTCCTCCCTCCTCCCACTCCCCAGCCCCCCCCCCCCCCCCCCCCCGCAATCCACCCCCATTCCCACCTCCTCCAAGGCAAGGTCTCCCCTGGGGAGTCAGTCCAACCTGGTAGATTCAGTTGAGGCAGGTCCAGGCCCCTCCTCCCTACACCAAGGCTGAGCAAAGTGTCTCAGCATAGGCCCTAGGTTCCAAAAAGCCAGCTCCTGCACCAAGAACAGGTTCTGGTCCCACTGCCTGGGGGCCTCCTAAACAGTTCAAGCTAATCAACTGTCTCACTTATCATAGAGGGCCTGTTTGATTTTCTTAAAACTTCTCTGATGCACAGAAAATAGAATAGTATGACAACAACTGTAGTGTCAGTGCTATATAAAAACTAACTATATTTCTCATCCCCTAACTATATTATGAAAATGAACTCTAATAATTAAAAATGTTTGAAATAATTTTATGTCTCTGACACAAATAATTTCAGAGAGCATTTCAAATCCCAGTTGTTGTTTTTGTTTTTTAATATCTGGAAAACAAACCACATGTACTCCCAAAGAACAGAGCAGGGGCTATGCAACTGTCACAGCATTCCTTTTTAAAGACAAGTTTGCCACAAAACACAGCACATTTGCCATGGTAGGAATTAGTTGCATTACCTATTCACCACTAATGGCTGAGCCAAAGCTTGAAAGTTAATTTTCAAAACTCAGGAACTAGGAAGAGCCCGAATTGGAGCAATGTGTATGTCTGGCATGCAGCTGCTCATGGCCTCTTTCTGTTCCCGGGTTCCTGTCATCACTGAAGCAAGCAGAAGAACACTGTGGTCTTCAATGCAGTGGATAACTAGTTTCTGATCCATTCCAGGAAGTCCCCTGGGGGAATTCCCAAATATTTTCAGACAAAGGCCTACTTACCAATTTCTTATCTGGCCAGGAATAAAACTTGTGACGTACCTGTAGATGAATCATAGTTGGTTCTCTGTCTAAGTTTCCATGGAAAAGATGAAATCTTTGGAAAGGAATGTATCCTTCTAACGTGTAGGTAAAACACATAGTAGAAATAAGTATCCCCCAAAGGAGAGAGTTCTTTGGGAGGGTGTCAAACTTTTCCCAATTAAGTTTTTCCTCTATTCTGGAGCCAGAAGGCCGTGAATGAATTCAGTTTATCCCACTTAAATCATCTTGAGCCGTTAATATAAAACCTTTCTATACCTGAGTTTCCTCATTTAGAAAATGGAGAACTAATATCACCTGGAGTAAGCAGAACAAAACTACAACATGAACTCTGTGAATTAGTGGACATGACACATGAGAATGCTGCAGAGGTAATATTATAGATAGCAGTGACTTAAAAATATGGACGGTTGCCGGGTGGTGGTGGCACACACCTTTAATCCTAGCACTTGGGAGGCAGAGGTAGGAGGATCTTTGTGAGTTGGAGGCCAACCTGGGCTACAGAGTGAGTTCCAGGAAAGGCTCCAAAGCCACACAGAGAAACCCTGTCTCGAAAAACAACAACAGAAAAATATGGACAGTTTACTGTCTTTCAGGTAGGCAGCCTTTGGCAGGTTACTTTAACTACCTGGCCTTTATACTACTTGTGTAGCGTTTATTCAACAGGATTGTATGGGGGTGAGCTGACTTAATGTATGTAACACTCATAGGACACTGGCATAGAGAAAGCGCCATAAAATGACTGTTATTGTTGCTCTGCTTACTATTATTATGTATTATGATTTAACAGAACATTTTGAAGTACTGACTCTTTATCTCACTGCCTATTTGACAACTATTTAAGCCCCTTTAGCTTTGCCTTTTCTCTGTTTCCAAAAGGAACAGTAGATACATAAGGATATCTTCCTTGCTCCTTGATTTCATCTTCTTTTTCTCTTCATAATAATCCCTTTGCATGTTGTCTATTCCTATGTTTTAGGAAGATGAACTCTACAATTAAGTCAATAGCCATGACCTCACGAAGAGCTGCGGACTTATCCGAACCCTGGTGTTCCTTAGGCCATCACTACAGCAAACCCTGCTTGCTTCCTTGAACCTGTACTCTCTTTGTACTTGTCATATAAGTTCTGGCTTCCTTCTCTTCTTTACCCTCCATATGTAATAAACAAGCCTCTTCATATTCATGACGTCCTCTATTTTGCAACTATAACATTTTATAGGACATGCTACCCCTCATGAAACCACATAATATTCAGCAAAGCAAAATATGGATATATGCAACATAAGTCTTAAAGCATTGTGCTGAGTGGCATGTATGGTATCTAAGTACTGTCCCATACTGTCCAATGAAAGTGCATGCTCATAGAACCTGGGAAGTCACTGTAGTAAATTAAGTAAAGATGAGCCATGCTGGATCTGTGTGAGTCCTAAATCTCATCTAACTAGTGTGCTTATAGGAAGGGGATATTTAGAGATGCAACCAGAATGTAATCAAAGAGAGAAACACACATTAAGTGAGAAATCTATGAGCCAAAGACTGCCAAGGATAGACAGCAATCACCAGAAGCTGCAAAGTGTCAAAGAAGAATGTTCCCCTATAGCCTTCAGGGGAATTACAGCCCTATTGAAACTTGCATTTTAAATATTTCAGCCTTCACAACTATTGAAAAGAATTATGCTATCATAAGCTACCCTGTTTGTGATAATTTGGTTCAGTATTCCTAAGAAACTAATATTAATGGCATATATGTACAAATTTCATATAGTGATATATATATATAATTTTTTGTGTTTTCATCATTTGTTGTACATTGCTTTTGATTTTTTGATAATATTGCTTCTATAATGCTTACATATATCCATGATCAATTTTTAGTTAATTTCTTAGCAGAAGTAGCTTGAGGTCTGTTTTTTAACCTAAGAGCAATTAGAAACTCTATTACAACTTTTCACTATTTCTATTCTAGCTCAATAAAAAAAAAATTAAATCCAAGACTTTATTTTTTTCTCAGAATGAGAACTGGGGAATTGCTGATTCAAATCTCATGATGGGATATTAAAGATAAAAATTTACTTCATCATTTAGCAAATATGCATGGAGCATGTATAATACATAAAATGTAACATTCTAGAATTCGAGGTTTGTCTAAAAGTAAAACTTAGATATATAGAGAGTGGCTCAATATAAGGCACCACAAATAGAGCTGGACATTGTGGCCCAGGATTGGAATCCCAGCCCTTGGGAGGTAGAAGCAGGAAGATGGTGAGTTCCAGGGCAGTTTGAGAAACACACTGAGTTCCAGGTCAGTCTGAACTACATAGCCATAGCTTGCTTCAAAACACTGAATTTAAAAATGAAAACAAGCTCAAGTCACCTCAAAAGATTAAACAAATGGCCGAGAAGTATTTTTTAAAATGTTTGTTATCCTTAGTCATCAGAGAAATACAAATTAAAACTACTCTGAGATTTGATCTTACCTCAGTCAGAATAGCTATCATCAAAATCCCAAATCACTACACAAGCTGGCATGAATATGGAGAAAGGAAAACTGAATGCTGGTGGAGAGCAAGCTGGTTCTATAGTGATATTTTATCTGTACTGAAATGTGATTTTAATTGTATGTTAATAAATAAAGTTGCCCAGGGGTCAGAGCTATTAGAGCCATAGCAAGAGTGTGGGGTGGTGGTGCACGCCTTTAATCCCAGCACTTGGTAGAAGAGCTAGGTAGATCTCTGTGTGTTCAGGGATACAGCCAGCATTGGAGACACACGCCTTTAAGACCTGGAGGGCTGTACATACAGGCAGTGACGAGGCAGTCACATGTTTAGGTTAACAACCAATGAGAAGGCAGAATAGAAAGACTATGTAAAGACATACATACAAGAAGTAGGTCTCTTTCGGAGAGGTAGGAGCACTACAGGAGGAAGGGTAAGATTTTAGCTCTGAGCTCTGACCTCTTGGCTTTCTCTTTTACATTGGTTCTGTGTTTCTTATTTAATAAGATGGTTGGTTACATCTACATGGTTCAGCCACTATGGAAATCTTTGTGGAGGTTCCCCAAAAAGCTATAAATATATCTACCATAGGATTCTATTATATCACTCTTGGTCATATAACCAAATGACTACTAAAAAGAAACCTGCTCATCCATGTTCATTGTTTCTCTACTCATAATAGCCAAGAAATGGAAATAACCTAGATTTACATCAACTGATTAATGGAGAATAAAAACGTGGTATATTTACACAGTGGAATACTACTCAGCTATTCTAAAGTTTGTAGATAAATGGATGGGGCTCGAAACAAGCATTCAGTGTGAGGTAAATTAGACCCAGAAAATAAACATTTCATGTTTTCTCTCATTTGTGGGTGTTAGCTGTCAATTCTTAGATATGTTTGCTCCATCTGGAATATCCATAGAGGGCAGGGACTTAGGAAGGGGCCACAGGGGAGGGGGAGATCAATGGAGGGGAAGGGGCATGGAATGCAGGTGTAAAGGCTTGAGGGGATTTAATGGAATAGAAAGGGTTAAATTAGAAGGAGCAGAAGGGCAGGGTAAAGAATGAAATACAGGGAGAAATAAATAACAACAAAGAGAAAGTCATATGGAAATGTACCTAATACTGATAGTGTGTCTGAGAGTTAAAAATGGAGTTAACTTATAATGGGATGAAAAAATCCTACTAGATACCATAGGCTAA
Source organism: Peromyscus leucopus (assembly GCF_004664715.2). Classification (NCBI taxonomy): domain Eukaryota; kingdom Metazoa; phylum Chordata; class Mammalia; order Rodentia; family Cricetidae; genus Peromyscus; species Peromyscus leucopus. The sequence goes on from NC_051065.1 coordinate 9,284,139, forward strand.
CAAATAAAAAGCTCATAGCCAGGAATAGGTTAACAACAACTCCTCTGGAGTTGTTGACCAGTGAGGGCCCATAGAATCCCAAACATTACAAATTATTGCCAATCCTATCGGTTACCGTCTGGAATGTAACAGTAAGACCTATTGAAAATAGATTTACTTCAGTCACAAAATATGGAGATAAAAAGTTGGTACTGGTACTGACCTGAAAGTTTCATTTCTACTGGCTGGATTTCATATTCCTGGAAGGTGCTATGCATGCTACCAAAGAAGAAAAGTCATTGTCAATCTTACACTAGTATTATCCCTACCAGTTATAACTACAACAAGACATGCCCACTGATGCAATAGTGGCATGAACATCATCAGCATAACTAACTACTTTCTACTGGGATTGAAGTCCTAATGCACCATTAGTAAACCAAGAACCTGTGGTTAGGGAGGTCATAGGCCATAGGGGAGAAGCTACTACTATTATTATGCAAAATGGACATAGTATTAAGCCAGCTCTAAATGACTTATCATATATATATACATGTATATATATACATATATACATATATATGTATATATATGTGTGTGTATATATGTGATATAGATAGATAGATAGATAGATAGATAGATAGATAGATAGATAGATAGATTAATACAACTCTCAACCCCCATCAGAGAAGCTTGTATTTTCAGTAGATGGTAATTAACACAAGACTCACAACTGATTAAGATGCAATTAAGAAACTATAAGACTGCTCAGCACTAAATGGGCTATCTATATCACATCTTCTTCTTCCTAAGCTCAAGAATAATTTCATAAGAGAAGATGAAAAGACTGTAAGAGCCAGAGGTAGTAGATGGAAATAAGGAAATAGTGTCCTCTGTACACAGAGAGCAAAGTATCTGAACATATGAACTCGGTGATTGTGACAGCATGCACAAGCCCTGTGTAAGTTCAAGCCATGTCAAAGCCCATCATGGAGATGGAAGATAATCACAAAATTCAACCCCTAGCTGAGGAGCTATTGGCAAATGACAGCTGCTAGGAGAGGAAGAGACAGTTTTCTTTAACAGGGTTCTTCCTGATAAGTCGGCTATGCGCCAAGAAGGCCACATATCCAAGAATATTTCAGCAGCGCAAATTGGACTTGATGGTTGAAAAAAATGAAAAAACAAAAATCACACAGATTGGGATGGGTTGGGAAATAGGGATGAATCTGGGATGATGGTGAGGGTAATGCTTATGAGCAAAATACATTGTACAAATATTTCAAAGAATGATTTTTTTAAAGAAAGAGAAAAGACTTAAATTACAATACATGACAGAAATAAATGCAAAGGGACCCTGAAATATCAAAGATTAAGATAAAGGTTATTCTATAATGGCAGATAAACTAACTGGACTATAAATGCTAGGTGAAATTTACAGATGTTCATAAGCTGCAGAAGATATTCTAAGAAAAAAGACCTACTAAAAGCATACAAACTAGAAAGTGTAAAGTCTACAGAGGTCTTGTTCAGTCAATATGGACTGACATTGTCTGAATGTGGCTTTGGAAAGAATAATCTAAAAGTTGCAATTATTAAATAAACTGAAGGACCAAAGCAGATATAGAGACATTCTGGAGAAAATAGCATAAAAAGTAACAAGAAGGCCCTAAAATGCTGAAAAATGAATAGAAGGATCAAAGGTATAAGTTTAAGGTGAAAGCATCAAAATTTGGTAACCAATTGAATGTGTCAGACAATGGAGAAGAGAACAAAGATGTCTTCTACAAGCTAGAAATTCTCCCTGGAACTCAGTTGTTTCTCAAAATAACTCAATAGAAAGGACTATTTATGATTAAATTAAGGGCTAATTCATAATATATATCCCAATGTGGTGATATTTTGTCCCCCAATGTATTGTGCGCCCTAATAAACGTATCTGGGGTCAGAGAACAGAACAGTCACTAGATAGACATAGAGGCCAGAAAATGGTGGCACACACACCTTTAATCCTAGCCTTCTGGAGGCAGAGATCCATCCAGATCTCTGTGAGTTCAAGGCCACACTGGAAACAGCCAGGCATAGTGACGCACACCTTTAATCCCAGGAAGTGATGGCAGGAAGCAGAAAAGTACATAAGGTATGAGGACCAGGAACTAGAGGCTTTTTAGGTTCTATTAGACTTTTAGGCTTTTAGCAGCAGTTGAGCTGAGATTCATTCCAGATGAGGACTCAGAAGCTTCCAGTTTGAGAAAACAAGATCTGCTAAGAAGCTGGCAAGGTGAGGTTAGCTGTGGCTGGTTCTGTTTCTCTGATCTTTCAGCATGCATCCCAATACCTGGCTCTGGGTTTGTTTTTATTAATAAGACTTTCTAACAATTGGTGCTGCATCCCAGTATATGTATAATATATAAACTTATATAATAAGAGTGACTTTACTTGATTTCAAGACCTATTTACCCTTGCATTCATGACTTTGTAGTATAGTATACATTATATAAATTATGTATATATATGAAAATTTATCTACATAATCTAATAATGAAATATAAAGAGCAAAATTATGTTGGTAACAGGAAAATGGATGAAACGGGGATTTTATTAAACAAATTAAGCCAGTCTCAGAAAGACATACATTGTATGTTTTCCCTTATTTAGGAATTCTTGATTTTATATAGAAATAAAATCATGTATGTAGAATAAAATGAAAGTAAGAATGAAACTGTCTAGCAGAATGAAGAAAGTTATGGACAGAGAATATGGTCAAAGCACATTATACCCTTATATGAAAATGTCCTCATAAAATGTAGTACAATGTATAATCATTATATAATGAAAAGCAGGGAAATTAGAAAGAAAGACAGAGGTATTCAATTGGTTTTAGTAAAATCTAGTATCATAGCCCACAAAAGCACACCCATCATATACTACTCTCTTCATAAAACTCCAGCATCAGACCTTTGTTTTGGTCCAAATAGGGCAGAGGTTAGAATAAATTATGTTATCTCATTCAAAATATTATCCTTTTTCCAGTGACCTGTTCTCAGTTTTGTCCACCCTCAGCTGGCCATAGTGTACTTTCATTGTGCTATCTCTAGGTCCATTTTCTATTCCATTAAGCTATACTACAAAGGCATTAAATGCAAGGATAAATATGTCTTGAAATCAAGAAATGTAATTCTCACTATATTCTTCCTTCTTCAGAATGTTCTTGGGTACCCTAGTTCATTTGACTTTTCACATAAAATTTAGAATAATCTAATCTATATTTAAAAATAATCTAGCCGGGCGGTGGTGGCGCACGCCTTTAATCCCAGCACTCGGGAGGCAGAGCCAGGCGGATCTCTGTGAGTTCGAGGCCAGCCTGGGCTACCAAGTGAGTTCCAGGAAAGGCGCAAAGCTACACAGAGAAACCCTGTCTCGAAAAACCAAAAAAAAAAAAAAAAAAAAAAAAAAAAAAATAATAATAATAATCTTTTGGGTAAATCCCAAAGTCTTTAAAATAAGTTGTATATAGCTAATTTCCTAGTATGTATATGTATAAGGTAGATTCTTTTGAGCTCCTTGCTTAAACATCCAACTACCTATTTTAAAGTTTCCCTTGGGAGCCGGGCGTTGGTGGCGCACGCCTTTAATCCCAGCACTCGGGAGGTAGAGCCAGGCGGATCTCTGTGAGTTCGAGGCCAACCTGGGCTACCAAGTGAGTTCCAGGAAAGGCGCAAAGCTACACAGAGAAACCCTGTCTCGAAAAACCAAAAAAAAAAAAAAAAAAAAAAAAAAAATAATAATAATCTTTTGGGTAAATCCCAAAGTCTTTAAAATAAGTTGTATATAGCTAATTTCCTAGTATGTATATGTATAAGGTAGATTCTTTTGAGCTCCTTGCTTAAACATCCAACTACCTATTTTAAAGTTTCCCTTGGGAGCCGGGCGTTGGTGGCGCACGCCTTTAATCCCAGCACTCGGGAGGCAGAGCCAGGCGGATCTCTGTGAGTTCGAGGCCAGCCTGGGCTACCAAGTGAGTTCCAGGAAAGGCGCAAAGCTACACAGAGAAACCCTGTCTCGAAAAACCAAAAAAAAAAAAAAAAAAAAAAAAAAAATAATAATAATAATCTTTTGGGTAAATCCCAAAGTCTTTAAAATAAGTTGTATATAGCTAATTTCCTAGTATGTATATGTATAAGGTAGATTCTTTTGAGCTCCTTGCTTAAACATCCAACTACCTATTTTAAAGTTTCCCTTGGGAGCCGGGCGTTGGTGGCGCACGCCTTTAATCCCAGCACTCGGGAGGTAGAGCCAGGCGGATCTCTGTAAGTTCGAGGCCAGCCTGGGCTACCAAGTGAGCTCCAGGAAAGGCACAAAGCTACACAGAGAAACCCTGTCTCGAAAAAAGTTTCCCTTGGACATCTGGTTTTTAATTAACTTGGGGATATTCACCACATCTTCACATTTATCCTGCAATTTCCTCCCATCCTAGTAAATGATACCAGTATTTAATCAGTCAACTGCTTAAACAGAAAACCTCTGCAAAAGGGATTAAGCATCTTTAAAACACACACACACACACACACACACACACACACACACAGAAATGTTTTAGCATTCAATTCATCATGAAGTAAAATCCGGTATCATGGCCCACAAAAGTACACCCAATCATAACACACACACACATCATAGGGGTCTTGATCAGGTTTGTATTCTCTGCCAGTTAAAGAATTAAAAGGCACGTAAAAACGGAAACACAAGAGGTAGCTGCAGAAAAAAATCTCAAGCACCTCAGACAGAAATCAGCAGTTGAAAAAAGGCTTTTATTGAAGTGAGGAAACACAAACACACAGCAGACACACAGAAAAAGCCACCCTCCACAAAGTAGGGTTGGGTTGAACATTAAAGCCAGGGCTTTGTAGCCTTTGAAAAGTTTTCCTCTCCTAATTCAGTGTTGATCAGTTTGAAGAAAGCTGGGGTGGTTGATTTGCCCAGATCTGTGGTATGCATGTCTTGATCCAATCTTGAGCTCCTCCTTGACCAGTCCATCAGCAGGGGAACTGCTGGTGGGACACAAAATCTTTTGTCTCAAGTCAGGAGGGTGACGAAGAAGCTGGTAATCTTGGAAATTTGTCACCTTTCTTACCTAGCCATGGCCCCTTTCCCTATGTCTGCCTACCAGGGAGTCTGGCTGACTCCAAGTCTCTCACCCATGTTTTTTGTGTACTTATTTTTGTCTCTCTGTACAGGTCGAACCACTATACTGAAATAATAATTACAGCTACATTCTACCTTTCTCTTCCGTTCAAAGTGGCTCCATGCTGAACCCTCTATTTAACTCTCATACCAACTCTTTCCATGGACACGAAGGTGTCTCCAATTTTCAGAAAAGATGTGTGGTGCAATGGGAGAAAAAAGGTAATAAATTGGTCAAGGGCACACAGCTACAGCTAATGATTCTACCAGTAAAGAATCTAATTGATTTGGTTCCAGAACTCAAGCACGCTTACTTAATCTGCTTTGAGGGCACTTAAAATCTCCAGTCTTGTTTAGTTGTATATTGTTCTCTTGTTTCTTCTCTCTCTCTCTCTCTCTCTCTCTCTCTCTCTCTCTCTCTCTCTCTCTCTCTCTCTCTCTCTCTCTCTCTCTCTCTGTGTGTGTGTGTCTGCCTGTCTCTGTCTTTCTGTGTGTCTTTCTCTGTCTGTCTGTCTCTCTCTCTCTGAGTCTCTCCCCCCTCTCTCCCTCCCTCCCTCTCCCCCCTAATTGAAATGTGGCCCCCATCAGGCACCACAGTTTGTCTTTAACGCTGTCTCCTCTAAAGCCTGGTTTTGGACTGTAACTGATCATGGTGGTGTGTGACTTAGGGTGAGTATTCTGGAGCCCAGGGTAAGGGAATCCAGAATTTACAGTAAGCCTAGGCTACATGGTGAGACAATCTTGTGAAACACACACACACACACACACTCACACAAACTCCAGTTATCCTGGCTGTACTCAATGATCCATGACATTTACTGAATTAATACATTTAGATGGACTAGTGTTCCCTCCAACCCTAACTAATCTACTTAAAAAGACCTTTGAGACTCTCTGAAGTGATTTATTACATGAAAAAACCTTCAAGGGAAAAAGAAGTACTGAGAAAGAATGGTACAAGACTACTTGTATGTCGCTGAGATAAATACTCTCCTTTTTAATCAATCAAGGTTTTCCTGTAGTGGGAAAGATAATAAATAGATCAATGGGATGCAGAAAAGTGGGTCTGACCTTGGGCTGCTTTTTCACGCGAAGTTGTCGCTCTCCGGATATCTGAATCAGTGTGTTCTTTCTGCCCCTACACTCTTCTCTCGTGCCTGACTGGTTCTGCTGGAGCATCCGAGTCACAGCAGGAGAATGTTCTGAGGGCTGAGTTTCTAACTCCAAGGGGAGACTTCTGATGCCGTGAGAGGCAAAGATTGGAAGGAGGGGCTACACCTCACTCTTCTGGAGGCTTCTGGAAAGTCTGCGGTACCCGGTCGCGACACACTCGAGCAAACGGGTCCTTCTACAAGGCACTTGGTCTGGCAGGAGTCCGTCTCCCCAGCACACTGCTCCCGGACGGTTTGGCAGGTGCCGGGGACGGCACGGCCAGAAGGACTCCTTCCACGAGTGTGGCATTCTTTGACGCCGTGATCAAACTTTCTATCTTTCTTTTTTTCTCTTTTTAAAAGAAACAGAGCCCCCTGAGGTCCCTGGCGGAGCGAGACTGTGGAGCTTCGTGAGGCTCGAGGCCACCGGCTCCGGTGTGAAAGGCCACTTCCCTCCCAGCACGCTTTCGGTGGGAGGGGACGCGGCCCGCGCGCAGCTTTGCGCCTGCGTCAGAGGCCCCACGCGCTTGCGCAGGGTCACCGTCCTGCTCTGGTGGCGCGCAGGCGCAGAAGAGCAGCTTGGGGCCATGGCGGCGGGCACGCTGAGGGCCTTGTCAGTGGCTGGCGGAGGCGAGAGCAGCGATAGCGAGGACGATGGCTGGGATATTGGGTATCTGGACCGGTCATCTCAGGTAGTAGGAAAGGCGACGTCTTGATGGCACTTGATTTGGGCCCACCGTGGCTTTCGAAGGACAGGCCCAGACACACGAACCCCCTTTTCCTCATGCTCAGCCCCCTAACTTTGTCCCAGGATTGTGAATTACGCGTGTCTCGGGTTATTAAGCAAACCACCAAAGGGTTCCCTTGTTCGCCAACTGCTGTTTTCATCAGTGGCATCTTTTAGGCCTCAGGCGTAGCGCTTGGCTTGGATTTGGCTCATTGTTACCCATTCCCGTTAAAGATGATTGGAGATGTGGATTCTTCGCGTATTTTATTTGCTGGCCAAGGCCAAACAATCCTATGTACTTAACCAAACATTGTTATTTCCTGATGCAATGGGAATGAAAATACACCTAACGAGAATTTTAACTTCCTGCTCTCTTAGAAATTAAAGAGGTCGTTACCCGTTGAAGAGAAGAACGAAACATTTAAGAAAGCACTGACCACCGGAGACATTTCCTTAGTGAAGGAACTCCTAGATTCTGGTGAGAGTTAAGAATCCCGTCAAGCGAACAGAGTTGTTTAAATTAACTAGAGTGCCTTATTTTTCAGTTTGTGCTGTTTTCCTAATGAGTGTTAGCGTATCAGTTGTATTATCCATGTCTTAGTTGGCATTTTTGTTTACTTGACCAATTTTCGTCATCATCTGCCCTCTTATTTGGAATGGGTCACCAATTATCTTCCATTGGTTTCTTGCACCTTCTTTAAGAGACCTGTTCTGATTAATCCTACCCCACCTTAATCATCCTTTTAAAATATTTACTTGGCAGCTGGGCAGTGGTGGCACACGCCCTTAATCCCAGCACTCGGGAGGCAGAGCCAGGCGGATCTCTGTGAGTTCGAGGCCAGCCTGGTCTACAAAGAGAGTTCCAGGAAAGGCACAAAGCTACACAGAGAAACCCTATCTCATGGAAAAACCAAAATATTTACTTGGCTATCATATGCTTCTTAAGATCTTCTTCAGGTTCTGTTTCCTTCTGTGTTTTGTTGCATAAGGCTTGATTGAATTCAGTATCAAAATGAATATCTATGTATTTCTTCTAGTTTCATGGCCTACTGGGTGTGATTCCTTGGGGATGTCACTTAAGCTTTCAGAGCATCAGTTTCTTTATGTAAAATATAATTTTATCCTGGGTCCCATAATGCTTTCTTAAAGAGTAAGTAAAACTTATTTTTAGATTACCTACACGTGCAAATTAAATTGTTGACTCAAAAGGTTGAAATTATCCAAGGACTATCAAGTGTTAAACAACTATAAGATACAAAATACTCATACATAAGACCTAAGAGGTCATGAACAGCAAGCAAGTGTTTTTCTTCTTTGCTAGAGACAATATATCGTTTACTAAAAATACATCATTGGGAAACATCACTTGATGGTCCTGTAATATTAAATAAGCTGTCACACTTTCGTAAGCTTCAGTTTCCTCCTTTTTAAAAGAATCACAGCATTATACCCAAGACTATTGGAATTAAAATAAGACAATGTGTAAATAATGGGTTAGAACATACAGTTTTTATGTCACTGTTAGCTTAAGATATATGTAAACAGTATGTAAAACTTCACTGTTAAATTTGTAACAGATGAGGTAACTCTGTCTCACTTTGTGAACAAACGCTGGACCTTGATATTCACTTGATGAGGTTCAGTATGATTTAAATAAGGAAATAAGAGGACTGGATATATAATATGAATATGTATGTGTAATGAGCATAGTAATAATGGGGTAGAATAGGCAGAAGTTTTAGAGACGAGAATTTGTCCTCAGAATAATGGGACCAGGTATGTTGAAGGTGATACAGAAACTTGAAGTATTAGGACCTAATATGGTCACTGGCAAATGGGGGCTTTTCAGCCTCCTGAAAAGAGCTTGCTGCTCTGTAAGTGCTTGGTTAGCCATTTGAAAGTTTTCCTGAATTACAAAATAGTTTAAAACTCGTTTTTAAAAGCCAGTAATAAATGTATAGGCATAAGGAGAAAGGTATTTTACCTTTGTTTTGCTTTTTGCTTTTTAGTTTTTTGAGATAGGGTTTCTCTGTGTAGTTTTGGTGCCTGTCCTAGATCTTGCTCTGTAGACCAGGCTGGCCTCAAACTTACAGAGATCTGCCTGCCTCTTTCTCCCAAGTGCTGGGATTAAAGGCGTGTGCCATCACCGCTGCTGCTACCACCACCTGGCTGATATTTTACCTTTGTTTCCACAAAACAAGTACTAGAATTGATAATCAGTAAGAACTTTTGTACCAAAAGTCAACATTTACTTCTCTTTTGTCATACTTTGTCTATCTTTGATGCCACAGTTTTGGTAACAACTACCACAGCAAAGAATAAGCAAATAATAAGAAAATAATAATAAATAATAAGAACAAATAATAAGAAAATAATTATTGTTAAAATTGAAAAAAAAATGATTGAAAAATGATTGTTACTCTGAACTCATTTTCTGAATATTGCAGCGGTTTAGAAAGGAAAAATTGTTAGCAAGAACAAACTCAAGCCCCCCCCCACGCACACACACACGCTCTAAATATATATAATGTAGTACTGCATTTCCCCAGTAATTCCCATATACATTATGACAATTTAACTAAGACAGTTGGAGATTTTACTTTTATAGTCTTCAGTGGCTTACTGCTTCAACATAAAAAATTTGAGCCTCAGAGCATTTCCTCAGTAATAGGACTTCTATCTTTCTAAACAGAATACTGTAGCTAAAAACCATAAAAATCTGTAAATTATAAAACATTAATGCCAATGCTGTTACCCATACAATTTTCTTTGAAAACAGAAAAGCATTCTCTTTGCTGAAATTGGCAAGTATTTATTATTATTATTATTATTATTATTATTATTAATTTTATGTGTATGGATGTTTTGCCTGCATGTAGGTCTGTGTACCATGTGTGTGCCTGGTGCTGGGAAAGGGCATTGGATCCTTTGGAACTGCAGTTATAGACAGTTATGAGTCACCATGTAGGTGCTGAGAGTCAAACCCGATTCTTCTGGAAAAGCAGTCAGTGCTCTTAACCACTGCGTCACTCCTCCACCCTCCCCACCCTGCAAGTGTCAATGAGAAATGACCACTTTACTCAATCTCTCTAGAGGAAAAGGTTTCTATTAATTTAATGGGTTGGGTTCATGGCCTTATTGTATGTTTGTCCTTGTTATGCAGCTTCTATACTCTTCAATCCTGGATTAGGCCAACCTCTTTTTATTTGTTTGCTTTATATTACCAAGCCAGTATTACTAAGGAAATTCCTAATAATTCAAGGGATTTGCTGCCTTCATGGTTTGAAGGTTTAACCATCGTCCTTTCTTGGCAGTTACTTCCTGTCTCTGTCACATTCTAAATGTGATTTAATATATAGTGTGTGTGGATGGTTCGTCTGCATGTCTGTGTAACACATGCCAGCAGTGCCCCAGAGGTCAGTGAAGGGCATCAGGTAGCATGGGACTGGAGTTAAAGACGGTTATGAGCTGTCTGCCAGGTGGGTGCTGGGGATCGAACAAGGTCCTCTGTATCCCTCCCTCCAGCCCTCCTCGTTTAAATAGTGACTAATTTAAACTCTATCTTACATTCAAGGCCTGCCATTTCACGCCTCTCCTTATAGAGTTCACTGCTTGTTCTTCGTTTTTCTAAAGTAAACTTGATATTGATTTTCTGCTTGTTCTTTTAATCACACCTCCTCAGAGTAATTTTAAATTATAATGTTGCTATCTTTGAATTTCCTTTTATTTTCCACCCTGTTCCTCTCTCTTCCATGTTCTTGGTTTCATTTTTGTATTATATATTTCTGTCTTCCTATTGGTTTCCTTGCCTCCTGTCCCATTCTCAACAGTAGTGTGTTGTGTTTATAAGATAATTAAATGATAATATTGATCCTTGGATTACAAATTGAGCTCTAATGGTCCAACACTAACTTTCAGTTTCATGCTTTATCAATTTATCCATGGGTTAAGTTTTGTGTTGGTGCCGGGCGGTGGTGGTGGTGCATGCCTTTAATCCCAGCACTTGGGAGGCAGAGGCAGGTGGATCTCTGTGAGTTCAGGGCCAGCCTGGGCTACAGAGTGAGTTCCAGGAAAGGTACAAAGCTACACAGAGAAACCCTGTCTTGGAAAAAAAAAAAAAAAAGTTTTGTGTTGGTAAGAAGTTAAGGATGTCTTGAAGGCATATGTGGTATTTGCAACCATATGGATGTATAATACTGCTCAAATCTTCCCCAATGTCACCACAAAAAAAGTAGCATGGAAGTCCCTATCATATTATAGATACTATATTTATTATATTATGTGGTAAACATTGTTCATATTGGGTCTCATGGAACATAGTGCCACCATAAAACTGAAGGTAGAAAGTTTTAGCAATACCAATACAAGAATTTTTGAAGCCTTTCTTATGAAGAAATGTCCTTCCATAATACCTACATATATCCATATAATTTTACACTTACTGAGGTAATAGGCTTTTTATTTGTCCTTGTTTTGGTTGTAGGGCTTTCAAAAAAAATTTTTATGGGGATGAATGAAAGATAGCCCAGTGATTAAGAGCACTTGCTGCTCTTACAGAGGACCCAGATTTAGTTCTGTACACACTTAAGGTGGCTGACAACCATCTGTAACTCCATTCCAGTTTCTGGAGTTCTGATGCCCTCTTCTGGCCTCTGTGGACACTGCACACCAGTGGTGCATATACAAAATAAGTCTTCAAAACAATGTTAGGCTGGAGAGATGGCTCAGTAGTTAAGAGCTCTTCCAGAGGACCCAGGTTCAATTCTCAGCACCCACTTGCCAGCTCATAACTATCTCCAGCTCAAAATGATTTGACACCCTCATATAGACATGAATGCAAACAAAACACCATTTCACATAAGATAGATACATACATACATAGATACATAGATGGATACATAGATGGATGGATAGATCAATAGATCATTTAAACAAGGTGTCTCTACATCAACAGGCATTAATGTAGATTCCAGCTTCCGGTATGGATGGACCCCTCTTATGTATGCGGCTAGTGTGGCCAATGTAGAGATGGTTCGCTTCCTTTTGGACAGAGGTGCTAATGCAAGCTTTGATAAGGGTAAGATGCTTAAGAAAATTTGATTGTCTGTACTGTGATTCTTTGATTTCCAAGCAATGGTTATACTAAATGAGAAATTAAAGTTTTTTAAACAAACATCTACCAGTTATATTATATAAAAATGAAAATTCAAATGTAAAACATACATATTTTGTAAAACTATCTCTCCAAGAAGATAGCTTTACAATCTGTTATTTTTGTTATCTTAATAACAGGTTATATTATTATGTACTTTTAAATAATATGCTAGATGATTTTGGTTGTTTTTAAAGGAAAAGTGCACTGAAAGGAATATCAAAAAGCAGTAATTTTGTGAAAAATTACTTGAAAATCACTTTGTATGCTTGAAAACTGAATTATATTAAAATTGTTTCATAGTTTCCCTGTTATTCAACAACTTCCATTTAGTGCTATGAGTCCATTCTTAAGAGCAAGAGTATATATGTATATCCAGTTTGCTACATTGAAGCAGTAATTATATTTTATTAAGATGTTTCTAACAGGCATTTGAATTCATTTCATATTTCAGATATATTATGTTTCAGAATTAATTTTTACATTTTTATCTATGTGAGACACTCACAAAACTATTACTATAATGTTCTATATAGTTTACAGAAATTCCTCTCTTTGTTGCATTCTTAGGTTTTGCTTTTCATTATGTCATTTGAAAATATCACTCAATGAAAGTCATATTTAAGAAGGAGAGTTTTAAAACATATAGACTACTCTGTTCAAAAACCATGGTTTTCTTTTTTTTGTTTAAAATCAGAGAAGTACTGTGGTTTAAAGGTATTCTATTTTGACAGTATGTGCACATAAATTCCTCTGTGTCTATATAGCCTCATTCGGTAGTGAGGCCAGTTATTAATTTAATGTCCATCAATTGGTTCTAACAAAATATTGGGCATCCTGGTAGTAACACTGTAATGAAAAAACTGGGTCTAGTATAATTATGGCTTATCTGTATTGAGTCATTAGTGTAAAGCATGGTTATGATGTCCTGTTTTATATTTCTAATACTAGAGAAGGGTTTTTGGTGTGGTAGTGTTGTATGTCTTTAATCATCCCCCATTTCCACCACTTTTAGAAAACAGGGTGAGTTCACAGGGTAGAAATGACTGTTAAAAAAAAAAAAAAGTACCAATGGATGGAGGCACCAGCAAAATGACTCAGCAGGTAAAGGCACTTGCTGCCAAGCCATGCCTGATCATGTGAGTTAAATCTGTGGAACCCCCACAATGGAAGGAGAAAACCAATTTCCAGGGTTTGTCTTCTGACCTCCTCATTGGTACAGTTTACAAACAAATTTCAAGGATTGTCAGAAGTGAAGTAAAGCCAAACACTTATCTTTATTTTCCAATCACAAATTGAGCAAGGCATTTTTTAAAATTTTTTAAATTAAAACTTCACATGCAGGCTATGTGGATGTACGAATTCATTGTGCTTAACCACTTTATATTTTCTTGAAGAAATGGCAGTAGGAGAAGAAAGTTAAGATATGAGTTGAACATACACTTTAGAGATGCAAAAGGCCCATTGCTGAGATGGTGAAATGGGAAGAGGTTGGGAATTTTAGAGTACAATAAATGCTTAGCATGGTAAAGAAGGCATTTAGAGATGCTTCCTAATGTGTGGGGATTTCTTTGCTTTTCTACTCATATAGACAAGTTAACCATCTTGATAACTGCATGCTCTGCTCGTGGCTCAGAGGAGCATGTCTTGAAGTGCGTAGAGTTACTACTTTCACGAAACGCAGATCCAAATGTTGCTTGTAGGTAAGAGCCTAATTCTCTGATGAAAGTATTATACTTTATCAACCTGTTATATTTGATAAAATGAATTTTTAAAAGTCAATAACATTGTTTACTTGGCCAAGTAGTGAATAAAAATGCATCATAAAGTCATAGTTTCATTGTATAAGAATATCAAAAGGAGATAACATAAAGGTAAACTTTTGACTTTTAAATTTTAGAGGACTAAGAATTTGTAATTACAAGGAAAGAACTGTAAGCCTATTTCCTGTGAATCATAGCCTCAGAAGAACATGGTGTTTCAACTATGGTACAGTAATAAAATAAATCAAATAAATAAATAAAGTTTCTTAAGTTTTTTCCATCTAAGAATTAAGAATTTGGGTCTGAAAAAAAAAAGAATTTAGGTCTGACAAGATGGCTCAGCATTTAAGAGATGTATGTACTGCTCTTGCAGTTCCCAGAACCCACATTGATTGGCTCACAACAACCTGAATCTCTAGCTACAGGGAATCCAACACCTTCTTCTGAACTCTTCAGGCACGTATACTCACATGTACATATCCACACAAAACATTTATGCACATAATTAAAAAGAATAACAAGTATTTTTAAAAGAATTAATAGTTTTATTTATACAAATACTAAGAAAACACATTGTAAGCAGTTTTTCTCTGGCCCACCTGTCAGCTCCCAAATAGCCACACTGAGACTTCTTATTAATTTTAAAAGCTCAGCCAATAGCTTAGGCTTGTTACTAACTAGCTCTTAAAACTTAAGTTAACCCATTTCTTTTAATCTATGTATTGCCACATGGCTCATGGCTTTACCTATCTGTGGTTGATATATTATGCACTCTAATAAAGCTTTCCTAGGGATCAGAGAACAGAACAGCCACTAGATTAGACATAGAGGTCAAACAGTGGTGGCACACACTCCTTTAATCCTGTCACTCAGGAGGCAGAGATTCATTTGGAGCTCTGAGTTCAAGGTCACACTGGAAACAGAACCAGGCATGGTGGTACACACCTTTAATCCCAGCACTTGAGATCTCATGTCTTTGCTTGGGAAGGACACACACCTTTAATCCCAGGAAGTGATTGGCAGGAAGCAGAAAGATATATAAGGCAGGAGGACTAGGAACTAGAGACTTTTAAGCAATTCAGCTGAGATCCCTTTCAGGTGAGGATTCGGAGGCTTTAAGTCTGAAGATTTGTGGAAACAGGAAAGGCTGAGTTGGCGAGGTGAGGTTGACCATGGCTTTTTCTGTCCCTCTGATCTTTCAGAATTTACCCCAATATCTGGCTCTAGGTTTTTTATTAATAAGACCATTTAAGATTCGTGTTACTCCTGTCCTCCAGCATATCTTGCTCCTTCTGTGTCTCCTAGCAACCCCATCTTTCCCAATGTCTTCTGTGCCCCCAAAATCCTGCCTTGCTATTGACCATTCAGCTTTTTATTAAACCAACCTAAGTGACAAATCTTCACAGTGTACAAAAAGATTATTCCACAACAATACATAGAAGTGTTTCCCTTCCCTAAGACTACATCAGTTAGATAATTGTGTATAGGAAATGGTACTAGATACAAACAGTAAATATACCACATATATGTTGAAAAGTTACTACTAATAAAAATAAATTGCTTAAAATTTTCAATTGACTTCTTGCCTGGCTTCATTTTTCTACTCAGCCTTCCTATTAAATCCCTCTTTTTGTTTTAGCTAATCTTCAAAGTGAAGAAAATAGGAATTAGTACACATAAAATAAATGTCTAGTGTGGATAGAATCATTCATAATTTATTATTCCTAGTAGTTACTATCCATGGCCTCAAATGTAGTAACAATTATGCTTAACTCAAAGTTTTCTTCCTAATTTAGTTTGCTACCTATGAGACTAATATAGAAGCATTAGAAAGTACTTAGATAGCATATTTAGATCTCCTCTAAAATAAAAAAGATTTTTATCTCATTGGAGTACTTCTAAAGCTATATGTGTGTTAGCTTCCATACCATATTGGCAATTTTTAAAGATACTTTTGATTGTCACACCTCAAAAATATCACTAGCATTTAGTATTTAGAGGTCAGGGATGGCCCAGTAAAATATCCTGTTATTCATAGGATAGCCCCTCCAAGCAAAGAATTACTAACCCCAAAATGTCGATAGTGTTGAAGTTAAGAAACTCTGATACAGTATTAAAAAGGCCAAGCTATACAGATAATCATCACCTAAAAATTAAAGATTAAAAAGAGTAGATATTAAAACTATCTACAAACGTTTAATGCAACACTTCATGGGAGTACTTTTATTCTGTTTAGAGAATAACTCTTAAGTGTAAATTTTAAATCTGGTTGTACCTTGAGATTGAGACACGCATACACAGTTGAATTGAATCCAAGTGTGCTGTCATTTAATTTGTACCTTTGGAAATGGCCTGAAATAAGACTTGCCTCTCTGGATTCACAGTAAAATATTTGATTTTGTGGTGTGTTCTTCAGCTTTTGCTTTTGCTGTTTTTTATTTCTTTCATTACTTTCACAAGATGTTATAGGTAGCCAGGCATGGCAGTCCATGCCTGTTAGTCTTAGCATGCAGGAGTCTGAAGCAAGGGGCTTATGAGTTCAAGGTCAAGCCTGTACCACTTGCAGGAAGACTGTGTACCAATAGCAAGTGGTGAAAGCTTTGCCTTCTTACTGACTGACTTATAAGCATACTAAAGGAGACATCAAGGCAAATGGTGTCATGGGTTTATTCTGCCTCCTTAAGAACTAGATATCATCTTCCAGATACATAGGATAGACCTTAAGTGATGTGTCATGTAAAAGGAAAACAAACCCAAGACACATGAGAATACAGTGAGGTTTGAAGGGAACTGGATAAGTAAATCATTAACAATAGGAAAAAACCTGAAACCTATTTGAATATTGGGAGTTTTAGTTTGATGTAATATGTACAAAATATACCAAAAATAAATGTAACAGAAATTATTATCCAGCTGTCAGAGGAAAAACAGACTTTTAGATGAGTTTATTTTCAGTCTGTTGACTTAAGAAATGGTTTTGCTCATAAAAATTACCTCTTAGAGTGATAGAAGAGATACATAAAGCTTATAAATGACTATTTTTGTAAAAGCTAGATGATCGCCTAATTACTACTCTTCTAGGAAGATTTTCTTTTAACTAAAATGAGATCTGTAGACTTCTTTCATGAATAAAAACCCTATAGCAAAGGTCAAGCTGTAAGCTAAAAACTGAACTTTTAGTTCTGATGTCTGGTGTGGCTAGAGCACATGTACACCTTGTTGTAACAGTCTTTGTAGATAAACTAGCAGGGTGAAGAAAATGAGGAATTCACTTGTATGTTAGAAAGAAGATTCTTTAGGAGTTTGTAGACTTTTACAATGGAAATGAGTTGTTTGAATCAAATTGCTTTGTCAGTTTTTCTAAAAATGAATAGAAAGAATAAAAGTTAAGAGTAAATGTTGAATTTTCTATTACTTTATTTTCTAGAAGTCATGTGTTTTATCACAGCAATAGAAAAGAAACTAATACACTGGCAAAAATAGCTGATAAAATCAAACAAAATTTATTGGCTTAGATATTGAAAGAAAGGGCAAATATATAGTAAATTTCTATGAAGTTACTTGCTGACTTTAAAAGGCAGAACTTAAAGCATTTTAGGACTAAGCTCAGGGAGCAAGCGTGGGAAGGGCATCGCAGCCAGCATTGCACCATTCCTTACCCCACCTGCCTAAGTGGACACAGCCCCTGGCATGGTTCCGGGGGCACCACTGACTTCCCCACACCTCTAGTTAACTGCCTTAATTGCTTATTGGGAGATTCCATTCGTACTTGTTGTGACTGTTGTGTGTACTACTTCAGCAAACCACTTTGTATGGGTGCTGCTTATTACCACCAAGTGTTTGCATATGTTTTCAGATTCTCTCTTCGTTAACCATTATAGTTCATTGGTGTATTTTCCTCCCTCCTTCCTTTTCTTCTCCCTTCTCTTCCTCTCTCCCTCCCTCCTTTCTGTCTGGATTAATTTTTTAGACTGTCTAGAGAAATTAGCATTTTATTGTTTGATAAAATTCAAATCAAATTGTTGGTGTGTAGTAAAGGGAACTCTTGTAGGTGATGTTCTACCTTCATTGTTTGCGGGAAGTCTCTACTTTCGGGTGTATTGTAGCCATCAAGAGAGGGCAAAAAAAAAAAAAAAAAAAAAAAAAAAAAAAAAGATCACACACTGTAAATGTTAGCTCCCAGAGCATAGAATACAGAGTTTCTGTTGTCTCACAGATCTATGAATTCTAACTTGTTTCCAGAGCCAACAGCCCTTACACTAGCATGCCTGTTGGTCTGAGTTCTGATGATGTTCTTTACCGAACTGGTCAGGTGACAGCAGAAAAAGCTTTCTGATTTTCAGAGCCATATTCCTGTTGATCTGTGAAGTAGCAAGGGTCCAGAGGCAAAAGCAATTATAAATGTTAGCTTTCACTCTCAGGATTTGCTCTCTGGATTTCAGCTCAGTGACTCCTTGGTGTCTTTGTTTTTAAGAAAATTAAAAAAATTTTAAATACAGCTGTTTTAGGTGCCTTTGCAGCTTTGGTCCAAATTATCTAACTCACCGTGTCTACAGGGAGAAATTAACATTTTCTAATTATAATTTGTTTTTATATTTATGACTGTTTTAGTGTCTACTCTTGCTTTTATTTTCTGTGTGGATTTCTTTTTTTGTTGTTGTTGTTGTTGTTGTTTTGTTTTTGTTTTTCGAGACAGGGTTTCTCTGTGTAGCTTTGCGCCTTTCCTGGAACTCGCTTTGGAGACCAGGCTGGCCTCGAACTCACAGAGATCCGCCTGGCTCTGCCTCCCAAGTGCTGGGATTAAAGGCGTGCGCCACCACCGCCCGGCGTGGATTTCTTTTGTAGTTTTTTTTTTTCAAAAATTAACATTAACATTTCATAAGTTCTCCATATTGGTACAAAGAAACCTACATCATTCTTTTATCATTTTCTCTATTTTTTTCCTCTCCTTTCTTTGGGATTAATTGCAAAGAACTAACAACTTGAAAGTAATTTTCGAAGTTAAAACTCTAAGACAGAAATCACAATTGTGTTTTTCTTCAACATTGCTGATTTCAGTGCGTAGCAGGCGAAGTTTTTCTCCCACTCCGCAGATTCCTTTCACTCTGCTGATGTTCCCTTTGCTCTGCAGACACTCTTTCCTTTCCTGTGTCCCCTTAGTTAATTCTCCGGGTAATTTCTTGTGCTGTAGGAGTTTTGTGCAGAAATTTCTCGCCTATTCCTAAGTCTTTAAATATATTTCCTATGCTTTCCCCTAAAAGTTTCAGTGTTTCAGCTTTGTGGAGTGTGTTACCTTCTTTCACCTTTATATGGGTTCTGTGGATATGTCTTCTGTAGCAGGCCTCTACAGCCAGGGCTGTTACCCACTGAGCATCTTATCAGACATGCTGTCTTTAAAGGAAACATTTGTCTCAACATTTGCTGCCTCCCAAGTACTGTGTTAATTGCTTTTAAATACGTGGTCTAAATAATGGTTATAAATCAGTGGTAAATGGAGCTGACACTTTTATTGTTAAAGTAGTAATAAGCTTTGTAAAATCATATGTAACTTAATTTTTTTGTTTGTTTTTAGAATTTGTGAGATTTCCCCCTAATTTGCTGAAATGATTTCTTTTTTTTAAAAGGTATACTTATATGTAGAAGGTACTTTATCTGGCAAAGAATTATGTTAAATTCAGATTTCTCAGCCATGAGATAAAAGTTTTATAAACTTGTGTGGCATTTTAACTTCAGTAAATGTTTTATTACCATTGATAAATAAGGACACATTAACCAATGCTCAAGGTTTTGATGTAATCATTGAATAATTGTTAACTTGTTGAATAGTATTGCCTATTCTGAAAAAGAAGAAGAAACCTTGGGAAAAACTTCACCTTTCTCAGGGTATAAATTTAGTTACAAATTTCACTGGAGCAGCTTGGTAGAGTGAGTATAATACTAGTCTTGTAATGAGAGCATGCTTCTAGTTTAAATAAATATGTGGCACAGCTGCTTCTGACAGCACAAGCAGACAGCATGACAGTATTCTTCCAAACGCAGTTCTTAAATTGCTAACTTAGAAAACATTACTAGAAATGACCATTAACTTCCTGATATTTTTCCTCCTTTTTAAATCTGCATATAAATAATTCCCACATTTTTGTTGTGAATATTCAAATAACAAATAAGTTCATGGAGTAAACACAAGTGTTCTATAACTGAAGAAATTTGTTATGTTCTCTCAGATAGTAACTAAATGGTTTAATGAAGATCCCAATCCTTTTAAAAACCAAACCATATTTACATACAACTATATATGTGCATATAATTTTTTCTCACTCAAAAATGAGTGTGGGATTTTTCTGTCATACTTAATAACTTTATGTTGTTTGAGACCTTTACTGTGTTCATATTGCTTGTACACTGTCCTTATTACACATTATCATGTTGACAGCATTAAGCTGTATACAATTTGACATTCGTATATGGTTAGGAGTAATGTTTCATGAACTAGATTTCTAAGACTTGAGCTTCCTCTTTATTTTTTTCTAACTCTGTAATTTTGTTATTTATCTTTTCAGCTTTGTTTTTATAATAAAAGCATCGCATCATAAAGATGTTTTTCTGTTTTGAACTGTTCCTAGATAGGGAATAAGGATGTAATACTCCTAACAAGATGTACACATGAATTATATAAAAGACTTCCAGAAGTAGATTACTTTAAAAGTTCATACATTTAAAATGCATGAAGAATCCTCAAAACCTGTTTGGCAATTCATATTGTAAGCTCTCTGAAAGAATATCTACTTTATATCCTTGCCAATGTATAAATAAGTTTGTGTGTGTATGTGTGTGTGTGTGCGTGCATGTGTGCCTGTGTGCGTCCGCTGCTGCTGCTGCTGCTGTTGCTACTAGGGATTAACTTTTATTTGCTTATATTTAAAATAAGAATTATAGCTTCCCTTTTAAGTAGATTAATTGATGATATTTCTTTTCGTTGGCCTACTTAGTCCATTATCAATTAATATATGTGCTACATATATATGAACTTTTTGTTCTAATTTTGATTGAAAATCCAGTTTTATTATTTTACTCCTTATCTTGTCAGTTATTTGTTCTTTCAGTGTTCTTTGAGTGACTACCCTAAAAATTACCACACCTATTCTTTATTTATTAATATCTACTAAAAATTAGTGCTTTTATCTATCTATGGATACTGTTAGATACTTAGAATGTTTAGATTCCACTTGTCTTTTGAGTGTATTATCATGTATTTAAATTTATATTTACATGATGCCCATAATTCATTATTACTATTTTAGTATTAGTGGCAACTTTGATGTTAACTTTTAATTTTACCCATGTAATCATCTTCTCTGGTGTTCTTCACTCTGTCCTGTATTTTGTTTCAATCAAGAATCATTTTCCATCTAAAACCTTTCCTTAGTACATCTGTGTATTAGTTAAGGTTTTATTGCTGTGAAGAGACACCATGACCACAGCAACTCTTACAAAAGAAAACATTTAATTGGGTGACTTACAGTTTCCAAAGTGTATTCCATTATCATCATGGTGGGACATGATAGCATGCAGACAGACATGGTGCTAGAAAAGGAACTGAGAGTGGAGAAGGAGCTACATCTTGATCCCACAGGCAACAGGAAGTAAACTGAGACACTAGGTGTAGCTTGAGCATATATTAGACCACAAAGCCCACCTCCACAGTGACACACTTCCTCCAACAAGGCCACACCTACTCCAACAAGGCCACACCTCCTAATAGTGTCACTCCCTTTGGGGGCCATTTTCTTTCAAACACCACAATCTGTAAGCAGAGTCTTTTTTGAAAACATTTTGTTTACAATTTCAAGTTTTTTAGTGGAGATTAAAATTCTAGGTTATCAATTACTTTCATTTTTAATTTTTTTTTGAAATTAAAATATAAATACAGTATTTCCTTCTTACCTAGGGAAGAGTACACCAGTAACAAATGGTCAGCCCTGAAAATATACATGCAATACAATACATACATACAAGTAACATACAAATATAATTGTATTTATGTATTTAGAAATATGTGTCTGTACATATGCATATGTGTAAGTAACAATAACTAATCAAAAACAGGACCATGAATTTGAAAGTTACTTTTTTTTTTAAATACTTATCAAAACTTTCTCTTGTACCATCTGCTGTTTCTTCTGAAATGGCCATCCATCCTTATATTTGATCCTTCTAAGATACTTTAAATTTACTCATTGTTGTTTTAATTTTCGGGGGGGGGGGGGTTGAACTGGGATTACAGGTGTGCACCACCATACCAGCTCTATTGGCTTTTTAAAATAATAGCAACAACAAAATCTGTTTTATTGTATTTTTTGTTATGTATCAGTTTGTACACATAAAATAGTGTATCCATATACACTATTTTATGTGTACACACAAGCACACTAACACATTTTCCAGAAGATACAGAATGAGTTCTGCCTCTGAGCTCATTGCCTATGGTGATTACTTATTGGTTTCCTTGCATGTCTAGATCTGTAATTATAGAAATTGAGAATGCTTTTTTGCCTTTCTAAAATTTGTGCTTAAGTTTCTCTTTTTTGGTACTCATAGGCACCTTTTCAAATACAAAAGTTCCTGATTTGAGAAAATTAAAGTACATATTCTTTTCAGAATAAAAGGAAGTCTAAACATACTAAGTTTGTGTTTAGGCACGAAGCCCAATATTATTAATGTTGCCTTTGTATCTTCTTGCAAGGCTAAAGATTAAAAAAAACAAAACAAAACAAAACAAGGCATAAGTTTGAGATTCTAAAAGTCTCTGCTAATTTCCTGAGCATTCTTTTTAAAATGTGTTTATTGTTGTACATGTGTATGGCGTCTCTGTATGGGCAGGTAGGTGCATGCTACAGCATCTGTGTGGAGGTCAGAGGACAACTCTGTGATAAAAATTCTCTCCTTCCACCCTTACTGTGTTCTGGAAATAAACCTTGCACCACACAGCAGCAGGTGCCTTTATGCACTGAGCTATCTCACTGGCCTTATACATTCTTAATACATTTTATTAACCTGAGTCTCCTTTATTCCCTCTCTAGGTTAACTCTTACTTTCTTAAAGCTATTTCTTGCTTCCTAGTCTCTGGTGTTTTCAACAGAAAAGTTAGCTGTTCATCTTATCATTGATCTTTTAAATGTTTCCTCCCCAGCCCTAGATTCTTGGTGCCAGAATCTGTAGGGAGGAGGGTTCTTGCCACAAGATGCTGTTTTCCTTGCTACCCATCCTTCCCACACTTCATCTCCAGGAGAGAAAAATGTATCCTCCTTAAAAGAGGTGGTTTTGAACAGTGCAGAGCAGGTGGTCTGTCACTTGTGAATCATAGACTTCTTTCTTGAAGTCTGTTGCTTGATGTTTTTTATTAGTTTGGGAAATTCACCCGTCAATAAGATGCTGTCTTTGCCTCATTCTCTTCTCTGTAACTGGATTTGAGACCATTGCACTTAGTCTGTTACATGTAGACCAATTGTACTAACACTCTCTTCTTTTTGATACATCCATTCCCTTCCTAAGTTTACAGTGGATATTCTCTCCTGTATATTTTCCTAATCACTAAACCTGCATTAGTTAGTGCATCTGCTATTAAGGCCATTTATTAACTTCTTATATTTTTCAGTTTTAAATTTTCTGAGTACTTTTTATTGCCGGATATTCAGGTCTCTAATTAAATTTTTCTTTTAGTTTTTCTCCTTTTATTGAAAAATTTTTATCATGCAATATATTTGATCATGTTTTCTCTTCCCCCAACCCTTCCCTAAATCCTACCCACTTCCCTGTTTTTTTATCCAGTAATGTTCTATTGTGAAGTTTGAAGGCACTAGAATTTTATGTGTATGTGTTAGAATTATAATATCATCTTGAATTATTGTTCTCTTTATCAATATGATGTAACCTTCTTTATCTTTTTTGAATAATTTTGGCTTGAAGTTCAGTTTTCCAATATTATAACAGTAATGTCTGCTTTCTTCATAGTTTCATTTGCTTTGAGTGATTTTTCCAAACTTTGCCTAAGGTTGCTTCTTTCTGATGGTGAGGTGTGTCTTTTGACTGTGTTAATGAGACAATTAATATTTAAAGTTATTATTGAAAGGATTATATTAACATCTGTCATTTAGTTCATTTTGTAGCTTTTGGTATTTTCCCATTCCTCATTTGCCAAATTTCTGTCCTAAAGTAAGGTTTATTCTTTCCTATAATCTCAGGGTTTTTTTTTTTTTTCAGTACAAAGGATTCCTTTGGGTATTTTTGTAGTACTGACTTAACAGTCATGAATTCCATTAGTTGTGCTTATCATGGGAAGTTTTTCTTTCTTCAACTGTAACACATAGTAATCTGGGTCCTTCAGTTCTTAGAATAAATCATCTACACTGTCCTGGCTCCTAGGGGTCCTGTCTTTGGATCTGCTCTAATTCTGGCATATTCATCCCTGTCTGTGATTTGGTTCTTCTCTCTTTCATCTTTTTGTCCTCTAGGCTTTGCATATTAACTAGAATGTAGCATGGAATGGTTCTTTTCCTGTCTTGTCTGTTTGGTACTGTAATGTCTCCTGAATCCTGGATGGTCAGCTCATTCTCTTGATCTGCTAACTTTTCCTCTGTGATCTTTATTGAATGAATTATTGGTGTCTCTAGTCTGATGTTCTTCTCCTTGTTCATCCCCATGATTCATAAATTTTTCTTTTGATGGTGTCCCCTGGGTTTTATATATTATTTTTATACATTCTTACTTTATCCTGATAGATGTCTTGATATTCTTCTCCATCTATCTTGTTCTCCATCCCTGATACTCTCTCTGTCTTCCAAGTGACTCATGGTAGAAGAGAGGCTTTCTACTGAGGTTTTTTTTGGAGAGAATATAGGACTTAGTTCCACACCAGGGGCTTGACTTTCCTGCTCTGGAAGCCTTAGTGTTGCTTCTCTACCTTCACATGGATTGGATCTGCTCTGTCACCATACAAATTCCTGAGGTGGATTACTTACAAAAATTAGAGGGAAGTGTGGGTGGGTGAATGGGCATGTGTATTTCAGGAATCCTAGTTTCTGGTAGCTCCCTCCTCCCTGAAGTTTACTATGTTTCATAGAACACTAATTACATCGATCTGAAGTATAGTTAGGATTCTCACACACATGCAGCTTTGAAGCTTCAAAGATGTGGCACTCTCTTAACAGCTCAGCTCTGTGAGGGTCTATACAGATAATGACATGGAGGGGTCTCATGTGCCAGCAGAAATCTCATCTCAAACTGGAAGCCAGCATCTGCATAGGGCCAGGCTTAAGGGTTGTCCCAGTTTCCATGAAACTTAACAAGATCCCCACAAGATACCCTGGTCATTATCAAGTACTTCCCCCAGTTAACCTGAGGACCTCTTACTGTGCCCCATTTCTTAAAGGTTCCACACCCCTCCCTGGAGGAGGAGACCAGCTTGCAACACTTGAATGTTTAGTGAACACCTAAACCACTAGAGCACCCTTCCAACTTCTTGTAGGCCCCTCAGTGCTGATCTAAAACTGTCTTACTCCTGGACGTAGATGTCCAGTTCCTAGCACTTTATCATTGCCCAAACTGTGCTTGTTTCATTATTCTTCCAGCTACACTTGTGAGCAGAGTTTAAAAAAAAAAGAAAGAAAGAAAAAAGAGTGCATCAAATATGTATGTGAAGGTGTAGGCAGATTTTTCTTTGGGCCTCCAGCTCATTAAAATAAAAAATTACATGGAAACTTATTACTAGTTATGAAAGCCTACAGCTTAGGCTTATCCCATTAGCTCTTATAACTTAAATCAACCCATTTCTATTCATCTATGTGCTGCCATGTGACTCATGGCTTTTGCCTTTCCTTTTGCATGTCTTGCTCCCTCTGTGTACGACTGGCTACTCTGCCTTTCTTCTTCCCAGAGCTCTCTCTAGCCAGAAGTCCTGCCTATACCTCTTGCCTAGCAACTGGCCATTTAGCTTTTTATTAAACCAGCCACAGTGACACATCTTCACACAGTGTAAAGGAATATTCCATAGCATGAAGGTAAAACAGTCATTTAATTTGTAGTACGAAAAAACTGTTAAGTACATCATTGTGAATGAAAATTCCTATGAACTTGAATTTTGTTGCCCTCTAGTGGAAGTTTTATTGAAATGAAATAACCATAAAGTCAGATTTGATAAAAGGTTTAGAAAAATGATTTAGTTACAAATGCGCATAGGCTAGCTTTGAACCTAAGCTAGCTGACCTTACTGCTTATACTCTAAATCAGAAGTTGGTGAGACTTTATTAGAACACAGACATGCTCTTTTATTTAGTGTCATCTGTGGCAGTTTTCATACTGTAAGAACCGAGTTGAATGCCACCACCGTGGCACATCTATGTGTGCTCACAAAGATTAAGGGATTTACTCTCTTGTCTTCTGCAGGAAAAGTTTGGTGAACTCTGACCTAAACCATTGAACTTTGTGGTTTCTGGTAGAGCTACTACCTATTTGTTTTCAGTTGTGAAAGGAATAACAAAATTATAATGCTAAGATTATATTGGGTTTATACTTGGAAAGTCCAAAGCAGTCAGCTCACAAAGTGTTAGACATAGTAGAAGTAAAAGCATATCATTTTCTAATGCTAATGTGCAAAATTCAGGTGACTATCTAGAAAATACAGTGATGTCGTAGATCCCACTCTTGAGAGCAAACATATATGTCTAAGATAAGTGGAAAAGAAAATTGAAGGACTTAAACGAAGACAATTTTAAATTATATTCCATGAAATTTTAGAAGACTGAATAATCTTGTCATTTCTTTGCTGAGATGAGACCATTTAAAAAAGATACTTTATATAATTTATAAAATTAAGTAGCCTATTCAAAGGACCAAGGGAATTGTGTCAACCTTATGAATAATTATAAAATTTCTAGAAGAAAATCTGACTAAAATATCAATAATTTGAGTGAAATTATAACCGAAACATGTAAGCTGAGGATATGTCTTGACCTTCCACAGCAAATTTAGATGTCATACAACTAAAATCTTTTAATAATGTTCTATTTAAAGCAAAGGGAGTGCTCTGCCTGGAAAAGGCGTAACTGTAGAAAGAGATGGAACATGTAGCAATGCCTAATGGGCAGGACAGATAACTTGAGTCTTCTGTGTTTGAATGGATCAGGCTGGTAGGCCAGTAAATAGGTTATGTAGCCACTGGTTACTAAAATCCAGAGAATGCCAGCATCATAAGATTAAATATGCACAGCAAAGCCAAAAAAAGTGACTTAGACTACAGAAAGGAAAAGTAGAACCTGAAAAGGGCATTACCCCTCTGAGGGATGGAAGAGGGATGTGCTGCCACAAAATAACAAAAGGCTTTAGGAAACAAGTACGGCAACGTGTGGAACTGGTCCTGGAGTAAAGCTAAGCATAGCTGCATGATTTTAAGTGGGTCGATGCCGAGAGCAACTAAGTGAATTAGAAGCTAAATGCTAGGAAATTTTCTAGGATAAAACACAGCAGGTAATATAAATGGAATCTATCAGGAAAAGATAAGAAACATGAAGAACATTGTCAGAAGTTCTATTGTCTATCTAATAAGCTTCCAGAAAGCTAAGGTTTGAACTCAGGAAGGACCTGGGTTGCATCTAAACAGAAGGTTCCATGTGAAAATAAAAGGTAGATTTGCTACATTTGAAGCACTAATGGCCAGCAATCATCATATACCGAAGACACCATTCCTTAATATGAAAAGATTCTTATTTCCATGACAAAATGTTTACACAAAAGTAAATACATGTAGGTGTGATGATTAATATTGATTGTCAACTGACGGGATCTAGAATTGCCCAGGAGACAAGTGTCTTGGCATGTCCGTGAGCGAGTTTCTGTGTCAGGTTAGCTGAGATGGGGAGACCTCCACAGACTAGGTGACACAGTTCCATGGGCTGAAGTCCCGGACTGAGTGGAAAGGAAGAAGTGAACTGAGCATTAGCATTCTTATGTTTGTGCTATGGATGCGATGTGACCAGATACCTCAAGCACCCATCACCATGACTACCCCATAACTGACGGTGCTCTTGAACTGTGAGCCTAAATTAACCCTTCCTTAAATTGTTCTTGTCAGGTGTTCTTCACAGCAGTAAGAAAAGTAAACTAATCAAGTAGTATGTGCATATTAACTAAGAATTAAAATACATAGCTATATCACAATACACTTCAAAATATCTTAAAGAAATTTAAAACTTATTAAGGAAATAAGTTTCATATGAAAATACTTCCTATGAAGAAATGACCATCTATTGTTATTTGACAATTTAACAACTATATATGGAAGAAGACAAATGGTCTGAGAAATCAATTTGTATTTAGTCTTTGCATCATCTAAGACTGAAGGTAAATATTTTGTAGTGTATATGGGAACTCGAAATGATTTTCCTCAGCAGAGACGCTACTGATATTTTAAGTGAGATCATCCCGTGTGCGGCAGGATGCATTGACTGGTCTAGGTTTTCATCCATTCATCCATTTAATTCAAACTCATTCCCTCTGGTGATTATGCTGACCACTAGAGGGAACCAGTAGATCTACTGTGAAAGAAACTTGATTTTCAGAATCTGCATGGATTTTTGCATTAAAACTATTTCAACAATGAGACAACACCTAGAGACAAAGTAGAGAATGATTCTTTCCCAAATCTGGGGAAAGAATTGACAGAGTTTTCACAGCACACAAAATTGTTCAAGGAGAATGGAAAAAACTGCTTTAAAAATTATGATTACATAAGAACTGAATATAACATGGAAAAATAGCTCCTGGAACTTAAAAACATATTTGAATCCAAAATATAGAGAAGAAAAGAGGACAGGTGTTTTTGCTAAAACTATTGGTGTGAAGAAGTCACATTCAGGATATACCTTCTGCTAATAAACTTTATGGAGAGATAGCCTACTTGTTGATAACATAACTAAAGTGAATAGGAATACGAACTTCAGGTCAAAATTCTTAAATCTCTGAAGTTTTTCATATATAAATCAGATAATGTGGGTGACTCCAAAGCACTGGGCCAAGAATGTCAGATCCTCCTTAAGAGAGATTGTTACATTCCACTCACAACAAATAGAATGATTCTAGTCTCCTTTGAATGGGCCCAGAAACGAACCTCTGTGGGTAGAGGGGTTAAATTTCTAACTTGAGGAAGTGATAAGTTACATAAAAACCACTAATCACTCTCAGAAAATACTCAAGAAACAGTTGGCAAATTAAATGAATGATTTGATCTCTTTCTGGATTGGCATAAATCCTAGTTCAGAATAAAATTCTATCTTAAACTAAAATAGAATGATAATAGACTGGATTAAAACATGAAAAGATCCAATGAGATCTTTGAATTCCCAGCATACTCAGAATGGGCTCTCTGACTAAATTCTGAAGGAAGGGGTAAGTTAACTACTCATGTTAGAAGGTGGGATTACTTAAAGACGTGTGTACATTTATTCAGTACAGGGTATGGTATAAATATTCATTAATCACTACAAGGCTGGCCCTTTTAATTTTATATTTTGCATACAGTATATTTTGATCATATTCTTTTCCCCTCCTCTAGCTCCTCCCAAATTCTCTCCACACAACTTCATGCTTTATTCTCTCTTTCTTTCTCTCTCTCCTCTAACAAAACAAAATACAAAAAGTCAAAACAAACATAGCCAATAAGACAAAATACCAAAGCAAAACAAAAATCACACATAAAAAGTGGAGTTGAATTTGTTTTGGACATCTACTCCTGGGCAAGGGGCCTGCCCTGGAATGTGGTTGATAAACCTGTGACACCCAATTGTGTTTTTAAAAATCACTTGCTAGCCGGGCGTTGGTGGCGCACGCCTTTAATCCCAGCACTCGGGAGGCAGAGCCAGGCGGATCTCTGTGAGTTCGAGGCCAACCTGGGCTACCAAGTGAGCTCCAGGAAAGGCGCAAAGCTACACAGAGAAACCCTGTCTCGAAAAAAACCAAAAAAAAAAAAAAAAAAAATCACTTGCTATATCTAAAGTTCTTGTTTCCTTCTCTTTTCATTCTTGATGACATTGTGTGTGCATACTTCTATGAAATTGAGTGGCTGCTAGTGGTAGCATGGACACAAATGTCTCTTTCCTTCTTTCTCCGTAGGAGACTTATGACTCCAATCATGTATGCTGCCCGAGACGGTCACACGCAGGTTGTTGCTCTGCTTGTCGCTCATGGAGCAGAAGTTAACGCCCAAGATGAGAATGGTTATACTGTGAGAAATGCTTTTTCTGAGACATTGAGACTTTGCTCTTATACCAATACCCTCCACAAATGGCTAGTGATGTTTATTATCAGTGAGTTAAGGAAAGTTGTAGAAGGCTTGGGCTGTAGTCACCGCTAGGTGAAAATTCTGTGAGAGCAACAGCTTAGAGAAAGGGGGAATGATTTGATACTTGATAAAAGAGGCTATAATGCACAACGAAAACCAGGGCTCTAGAGAACGCACATGAGTTCTCTCACAGAAAGCACCTGGAATGGCAGATTTGTTCTTTATCCCATGACACGACTTAACTGTGTAAAGCAGTGCTTCGTTCGTAGATCAGTGAGAACAGCTGGAGAAATGTTTACGTTATGCTTGCAGTGCGGAGACTGCATCCTTCTGCTAATTAGTCCTGCTCTTTTTTACTGTGCCATAAATACCGGTGAAAATACTTCTTATCTATCTCACATGCACTCCTTATTAAACAGTCCTCTTTCCCACACTTACAGGCCTTAACATGGGCAGCACGTCAGGGTCATAAAAATGTAATTCTGAAGTTGCTTGAACTTGGAGCTAATAAAATGATACAGACCAAAGATGGCAGGACACCAAGCGAGATTGCAAAAAGAAATAAACATCTTGAGGTATTCACCTGTGTACTTTCAGGGTTGTTGTATTGTCATTCAGAATTTTTATATTATTTGTTACAGTTCCTAAGTATAATAATAACAACATTTTGAACAATTATTAAATACTTGAATAGGTTTTCTTCTCCAAGCAAGTAAGGGAAACTTTATCTTTTAAGTCACAACATTGATATTGCAGTCATTTAAGTCATTTGAAAAGACAGTAACTCCTATTCTGTCCCTGTAAGTAACATTGTAATGGCATAGACTGCTTTGAGATGGACACTTGGGGTACGTGTTCATGTAGTCATGCGGATTATTTCACCCCAGCGTAGCCATGCGTTTCCAGTACTGCCTGTTTAATTTATAATAATTTCTCTAAAATGGTTCATATTATCTTGAAAATATTAAGTAAAAATACTATCCTTGATTTTTAAATTTCAGAATTAGTGTGCTTTTATTATTTTAGGTTAAAAAAGAATTTACTTGATTTTACAAAAGGCTTTCTTGGAATACAGAGTTATAAAAACCGAACCACTCATCTTGTTAGCATTTTTTTCTAGATAGAAAATAATAATATGTTCACTTTTATTTTTAGTGTAAGAGATAATAATAATGTTAACTGTATTTGAATGGCTTGGAATTCTTTTCAGATCTTCAACTTTCTTTCTTTTACTCTAAATCCATTGGAAGGAAAACTTCAGCAGCTAACCAAAGAAGAGACTATTTGTAAACTGTTGGCCACAGATTCTGATAAAGAAAAAGATCACATATTTAGGTAACGTGTTTTAGTTCAACAGAATGTATATAAAATGCATATTTTATTACTTATAGTAAATTTGCAAGTTTTAAAATATATGGTATTTCAAACTTTTATAAGCATTTTAAAATGACACTTAAAAATGTCTGGATTTTAGATACTTTGTTCTCCAGAATTTTAGAGGAATTTTATTTAGTCATTTGCTTTATTTAATTCTGAGTTTAATATACATTTTTAATACAATATCAAATTTTACTTTTAAAAGACTCAAGATTATATCTGTGTTCACACTTCTTTGTGTTAGATCTTATTTTCTAATTATTTGTATCATCTCTCTAGTTTTATAAGCTAAAATTTGAAAGAACAAATCCCTAAATCCTGCTGTTCAATACATGGCTACCAACCATCTAGTTACTACATTTGTAGTTACCTTATAATTTATGTTTATTGAATTGAAAGATGCTTCTGTTTGCAATATTTCATAACAAATACATACTGATGAATACTTTAAACCTTAAGAAAAATGAGCTGAATATTACCACTCATGTCTTCCCTTCATTTGCTTAAGAAATTTTATTTGTGATTGGGGATGAAGTTCACTGCTTAGATTATGGCAAGCCCTGAGTTTAATTTTTCAGTTTTAGAAGGGAAGAGAAGAAAGCGTGAGGAAGTAGGGGGAGAGGGAAACAAGGGGACGAAGAGAGAACCTAGTTTATTCCTTTGATGCAGCATCTAAATGTGCTATGTAAACTTATAAATATATTCTGCCTGGATTCATTCTTGCCCATTCCTATGCTTGTTGTTAAATAGACATGCCCATATATTACTGTGCATATATAGTCTATTCTGAAAGTGACCTTGCTATGATATGTTATAGCCCATATACAGCGTTTGGAGATCTGGAAATATTTTTACATGGTCTTGGACTTGAGCATATGACAGACTTATTAAAGGTAGGATTTCATATAAAGCAGATAAAGTTTTATATGTGTGCTTATATTAGAATAAAATTAAATTTTAGTTCACAAGCATGCCATTTATTTCTCCTTCATTTGTAGAGTACCCTGTTTTAAATTTATAATAAGCACTTCCAGAAATTATTAACCTAGGAATTTATATAAATTAGAATCTGTCTGAATTTCACATCATCTATCTGATATATTTTTACACATTTAAGCCCTATGTTTACAGCTCTTGTGTTTCTGGTGTGGAATACATGCATGATTTTGAACCACACAATCCTGTATTAGATATTTGCTCTGATTATTAACTGGAATATGCTACTTAAATATCAATTTTTCCTTAAGGACAACTATAGATTTACATGAAGCTTAAGTTAGGTCACACACCAATAACTATCTATGCTTTAAGCATACATATCAGGAGTTGAGTGGATGACAATTGTTACCAGGTAGATAAGGATACTGAAGCAAAGAACTATTCAAGGTAGGTTCTCATAGCATTATGAA
This sequence comes from Peromyscus leucopus, assembly GCF_004664715.2. Taxonomy (NCBI): domain Eukaryota; kingdom Metazoa; phylum Chordata; class Mammalia; order Rodentia; family Cricetidae; genus Peromyscus; species Peromyscus leucopus. The sequence goes on from NC_051065.1 coordinate 9,317,211, forward strand.
CGTTGGTTCAGTTATTTCAGAGTTGGATTCATTGTACAATGCTGAAACTTCTATCTGAGGAAACCTTGGGTCAGAAATCATATTATTGATAGCTTAGTCTGATGCCATGTGAAATATAAATACTTGTAAAATATAATTTCTGTCCAATTTCCAGAACATTCTCTTTTTTCTAAGCAAATATGAGTGCTAGTCATTTTCTTTGATTCTGGGAAACTAGATACTGCATGCTTTTGTGTGTATATACTATCTAGCCCGTGATGTAGCCCTTAAGCTGCATACCCTCTGAAAAACCGGGAACTGTTTGAGAAAGCATTTGAGTGACAGCTGCTGTTTCCTTTCCTACCTTGCTTTGAATTGTTCACACTGAAAGGTGGTGGCATTTTTGCCTTTTGTACAGGAAAGGGATATAACTTTAAGACAACTTCTGACCATGAAGAAAGACGAACTTACAAAGGTAAGTATCACTCATAAAATGCCAGGTGTATTCTTTTATTTTCTTGCATATTCTCTTATTTTCCATTTTAAAAATTCTAGGGCTATGTAGACTGATCTTTTATAAATTCTTGGTTAGGAACAACTGGATTACCATGTGTAAATTGTACAGCAATACTAAGTTGCTTAAAGAACATTACAGAGTTAGAGCATGGGGCTTCCTAGGATTGTTACTATATCTCAACTAGAACTACTACTCGTTTGCAGATGGGAAGTGGATTTATAAAACAGACAACTTAGAAGTAAGAGGCGATTTTTAATGTGGGCATATACGTTTATCTTCTAAATCAGCACCAATTATGTTGTCATCTATTATCATTAATAAATTCAGAATCGGTGTGGGAAGTTTTAGAGGTACTTTGATAAGTAATGATCTTGCTGTAATAACATATTGGATACTTGAAATCCCTACTACCACTAAAAACCAAAATAACAAATTTCTTAACTAAATCCAGGAAAGAAATGTACTTTAACATTGAAGGTAAAATACAGGTAAAAAAAAATTGTCACTTATAACTAATAACACACTAAACAATATTTTGAAGGAAAAACTATTTGCTATGTGTTTTGAAATGATAATATTTTAAATTCTAATAATGTCACTTTTGAATCCATCACAGTTATCATTATACATTGCAAAAAATGACTATAGTTAACTATATGCCTAAACCATTTATAATATACTTTTGTTGAAATACAACCAATGTATTTAAGTGTATTATTTTCTAATATTTGTCTGTTTTCCAATATATAAATTAATCTAGAAAATGGCATTAGTAGTCTTAATGAAATTATTCAAATATAACTTTTGTACTGAAACTTTCGATTATTTCTTCTTAGAATGGAATTACCAGTAAAGATCAGCAAAAAATTCTGGCTGCTCTCAAGGAACTGGAAGTAGAAGAGATAAATTTTGGGAAATTACCTGAAGTGGCAAAGCTGGAAATCAGGTAAAATTATTAGTTTATGTTGATGTCATTTACAATCAAGTATTCTTTTTTAGCTTAGTGCTAGGTATTTGATTTGATGCTACCATTTTTCCAGGAAATCGGTTTTTAGATATACAGTAGTGTATCTATTATTTAGACCCAGATGCACTTTATAAAGTTAATTTTCATAAAATTATTTTACAAAGAATCAAAGCAGTCTATCTTGTTAACTTGCATACAAACAATTTGTATGTCTTTTTTATTGCATCTTCCTTAAATCAAACCATATAAAGACACCACATTATTCCTAGCATAATTCTCATTCTCTTTAAATCATATTAGATGCCAAACTGAAAAGTGTGAATCACTGACCAATTGGTAGAGTGATTGCCATGCAAACATCAGGACCTGAATTCAGCCCCTAAGGCTCCCCAAACAAGCCCTGCATGATGGTATACACTTGTACACTAAGTACTGGGGAGGAAGAGCCAGGCAGCTCCTTGGAACTCTCTGGCATAGCCTAGTTGGTGAGTCACAGGCCAGCAAGACATCCTGTCTTTAAAAAAAAATAAGATGGACGGTCCTTAAGGAACAATGCCTGAGATGCCTGGGGCAGTCCTCTGGCTTCCATATGAAGTACATGTACACATGCATACACACACATGCACACAAATACACACGTATACATACATGGACACTCACACAAACAAAAAGAAGAACGGGAAAAAAAAGGTAATATTTTCACAATGGTCACAAAGAAAACATTTCTCTTGAGTTCATTTCCATTTCAAGCTTTACTATGTAAGAATGACATCTGAGTTTATGAGAGTATTACTCTAAGTTTCTCTTTAGTGTTTTGTCTAGTTTAAGTGTTGGGGTGACAGCATTACAAACTGATTAGGGAATTAATATTCCCCTCTGCTTTCTGGACAAGCTTGTGGAAACAAGCATTTTTTTCAAACGTTTATATAGATTTTTTTTCCCCTGAAACTGTTGGGCCTGGGGTTTCCTTAGGGTATGCTTTTCATCATGATTGTGTCTTCTTTAGTAAAAACGATTGAAGCTGTAGCTATTTTATTTTGGCTTTATTTTAGTAATCTGGTTCTCAAGGACTTGATCCATTACTAAGTGGTTGAATTCACAAGCATACAGGGTTGGTGCTGTCTCCTGCTATCCTTTTAATAGCTGTGGACTCCATTATAATATCTCATTTCATTACCAATATTGATGTTTTCCTCTCTTTTTTATCTCTTTTAGTCTTGTTAGAGGTTTATTAATTTTTAGATAGATGCTCCTTTTTTAACTTAATGCTTATTTTGTGTCTATAGGGGGTAGAATTTGTGCATGGCACAGTGTTCATGTGGGAGCAGAGGACAACATATGGGATTTGGTTTTCTCTTATCACCATGTGGATTCCAGGGTTTGAACTCGGGTCGTCAGGCTTGGCTGGTGCTTTACACACTGAGCCACCTCACCAGCCTATAACTTTCTTTTTGTTCCATTACTGCTCTTAATTTCATTGATTTATGCTGTTACCCTTGTTGTTTTCTTCATTCTGCCTGCTTTGAATTTGTTTCTATAAGTGCATGAAATAGAACATTTTGATTTCTCCTTCCCTCCCTTCCTCCCTTTTTTTGTGACAGGATCTTCTTCTATAACCTAAACAGGCCTTAGACACTCAATCTTCCTGCCTTAGCTTCCCAAGTGGAGATTACCGGTGCATACCACCTTGTAATATTGATATTTCTTTTTGATTTCTTGATATTTCTTTGTATTATATAAGCATGTGGGTGGCCATTTGTATTTTCTTCCCAACATGGATGTAATTGAAAGTCACAAAACTTTTAATACATTGCATGGTCATTTTCATATACTTTTATGTATAGTGTTTTTCCTTCAAGACTTTGTTTTTAGTCGTGTATTATTTAAAAGTATGTACTTTGATTTATGTATGCTTAGAAACTTTTCTATTGACTTCTAGTTTGGTTCAGCCTAGTAACTGTGTGATAGCTACAAAGAATAGATAGAATGTAAACATAGGCTAGAAAAGCTTAAAGGCTTCTGACTTTTAAGTTGTGATTGACTATCTGGTACATTTTGTAAATATTTTTATATGTCAGTATTACCTGTATTTAAAAATAAAACACATAGATTTTTGAAATCCTAAATAACACATAATAATTGTGTTTCTTCCGACAGCATGGTAACTTTGAACACCTATTTAGCAACAGCAGCAGATAACCAGCCTTTCTGTACTATAGAAAAATACTTACAAATGCAGCCTTGTCATCATTTATGAGACTGTGATTCAAGTAGACTTTGGTGTTGTTTTAGAGCTTAGAGAATTTTTCCAAGAACCTATTTATATGATCCTGATGTCTTAAAGCCTATTAAAGAGACCATGTTATAAATACTCTTTTCCCATTGTTTTGTCTTAGTTTGCCTCCATATAACAGGAAGGACTTAAGTATTTGATGTTATCATTTCTAGATAATATCATAGATTCTAAATATTTAAATGCATTATATTGGTTCTCAGGCATGAGGTTTTAAAACAACAACCCTTCTTAAATATCTCTGTTGTTTTGTTATTATTTCTAATAGGCAGTATTTCAGGTTGTTGGTGACTAACATGTAGATTGGAACCCCCAATGTTACTTATTTTTATGATGAGAGCTGCCTATATAAATGTTTTTGTGGGCTTTAATAGACTTAAAAGAGTGTAGAATCATGATTAGCTCACTTATTAAAACTGCTAAATTTTTTGAAAAAATAAAAATGTCAAGCACATATTCCAGGAATTTGACCTTGTTATTAAATCACAGACTGTTTACATGATTGTAAAGACAAGGTTTTGCTTCCCATTTGTTTAAAGCCATCCTTTAAAGAAGAAATTAGTCATTAAGTCATAAGAAAACTAACAGCAGGAAAAGTTGAATTGATTGATTGTAATCTCCTGATAATTTTATTTCAACAATTAAGCCACTGATTTATTTTAAAATACTTTGTGTGTGTGTCAGATTTCTAAAATAATCTGTTATTAAGAATGCACATATACTGTTCATTTACTTTTTTATGCCTTGGCATGTTTGCAGAATTTAAATTTTAATTTAAATATTAGTTTTGAACAAGCTAACCAGCATTCAGCAGTTTCTTCTCAGACATTTTCTTTGATCTCTGAGCTAACTAAAATCCACTTGAATGTGTCAAAAGTATCTCACAACTAAGTTCACCAAGAAACTACTCCCTCTCAAAAATCTGTATAGGTCCAGTGTGTTATGTGGAATATACTATTCATGCCTGTTATTTATAAACATTGTAGAATTGGAATTTCTAAATAATTAACAGCAAAAAAATGATTGGCTTAGATTGAAACTTAATGTCTTGGAGAAATATCCATAATAGGTTAAAAGCACAATGTAAACTGGCATATTAAATATTATATTAGTTGAAATCCATAGAAGAAATACTGGGGGAGAAAACTATAAGAAAATATCCTGATAGAATAATGCCACATTTATCTATCTCTGGGTGGTATGATTTTTTTCATTTATTCTACAATAAGTATGTAATACTTCTATTTATAACACATTAATCACAGATAATAAATTTTATCTAGACTTCAAATTTTTAAGATATGGCCTAATCTGCTTGTAAATGTTAAACCACAGTGAAGTTTGGTTCTTTGATTTTTTTTTTTTTTTTTTTTTTTTTTTTGGTTTTTCAAGACAGAGTTTCTCTGTGTAGCTTTGGAGCCTGTCCTGGAACTCACTCTGTGACTCAGGCTGGCCTCAAACTCACAGAGTTCCACCTGCCTCTGCCTCCCAAGTGCTAGGATTAAAGGTGTGCGCCAGTGCTAGGATTAAAGGCGTGGCCTTAGTTCTTGATCATTCTTTATCATTAGCTTTCCTCCTTGTTATTCTGAGACCAAGCTAGAGGAGCTGTTCCAATCTGGGGCATGTTCCTCCATGGCAAGAGAAGATAAACAACCAGCAGAACTAGTCAGTGGCTCTCAAAGCTCAGAGGAATAGGAATTTTGCTGTGTGATCATGTTTCCTAGGAATGTCAGAAGCTATACCCATGAAGTCTCACAAACATGGCTGCCTAAACAGGAGCTGAATACGGATTATACCAATAGACATGTTAGTGTGGATGGATATAACATATGTATATAACAACAGTTAATGAAAAAAGAGGACATAAATTTGAAAGAGATCAAAGAGACTGTTTAGAGAAGAAAAGGGAAGGGGAAGTGATGTAATTGTATTATAATCTCAAAAAAAAGCTTTACAGTCTTATTTTATGTGCCAACATAGATCACATTGTCAATCCTTGTGTTACTGGGACATAAAATACAATCCCCTGAAAAGAAAAAGATAGTACACACACACACACACACACACACACACACACACACACACACACTTGATCAAATAATTTATCTTACCATACCTTTGTCATATCTGCTTATTTAGAATTCCTTAATTCCAAATTGTAAACAAATTGTTAGGACTGCATGCAACATTTTGTATGTAGGTTGTGTATTGTACAGCACTGGTAGAAGATACCATATACATGCTATATGACATGATTGGTGCTCTCTAGAGCTGTGAATTATGTAACTTGCCTATTACTATTCAGTGGTCTGAAAAAATTATATGTCAAAAGAAAGTCTTATGTTTTCTTCTCATTTATTATCTTAGTTACTTTTCTCTTGCTGTGATAAAACACTGTGGTGCTTTAAATAAAAGCATAGGTTCATATATTTGAACATTTAGTCACCAGGGAGTAGAACTGTTTGAAAGGATTAGAAGTGTGTCCCTTGGTGTGGGCTTCAAGGTTTCAAAAGCCCTCGCCAGGCCCAGTGAGTGAGTCTCTGTCTCTGTCTCTCTATCTCTCCCCCTACACCCCCCCCCCGCCCGCCTATGCATCAGGATGGGGAACCAGGCCCAGTGAGTGAGTCTCTGTCTCTCTATCTCTCCCCCTACCCCCCCCCCCGCTTATGGATCAGGATGTGGAACCAGGCCCAGTGAGTGAGTCTCTGTCTCTGTCTGTCTATCCCCCTACACACACCCCCACACCCATCCCCACCCCCGCACCCTCCCCTCCACCTATGGATCATGATGTGGAACCAGGCCTATTAAATGAGTCTCTGTTTCTGTCTGTCTCTGTCTCTCTTACCTCCCCTGCCCCCATTGATCAGGATGTGGAACTCTTAGCTACTTCTCCAGTATCACATCTGCCTGTGTGCCACCATGTTCCCCACCATGATGATAATGGACTAACCTTAGAAACGATAAGCAAGTACCCAATTAAATGCTATCTTCTATAAAAGTTACCTTGGTCATGGTGTCTCTTCATAGCAATAGAACACTAAGGCAGACACCATGACCAAGGTAACTTATAAAAGAAAATGTTCAGTTTGGACTTATGGTTTCAGAAGGTTAGAGTCCCTGATAGCAGAACAAAGGCATGAAGGTAGTAACAGCTGAGAACTTATATCTTAATTCTTGAGCAGGAGAGAGAGAGAGAGAGAGAGAGAGAGAGAGAGAGAGAGAGAGAGAGAGAGAGAGATACTAGGAATGGCACTAGTCTTTTGAAATCGCAAAGCCTGTCTCCAGTGATACAAAAGGCCACACCTCCTGATCCTTCCCAAATAGTTCTACCAGCAGGGGACCAAGTATTCAAATATGTGAGCCTTTGGGGCCATTCTCATGCAAAACTCCACATTTAATAAGACTGTAATTTTGTAAGTAGTACTATTCAGTTATTTTAGTTGAGCTGCTTACTGTCTTCAGAAAGTGCTTAAGACTTTCTATTTCACATATATTATGGATAAACTGTCTATAGTTTTATACCTACTATCATTTGATGTTTTAAATTATAATTCTCAATGAATACTAATCTTCTTAAACTTGTTGAATTAAATACATATGGCATTAATGAGTCACCTGTTGAATACTTAACTGTTTTTATTGATAGTAAACAAAATTCAAGTATCAGAAGAGCACTAAACTCTAAATTATATGCATACTGTATACAAACATCATATAGACATGAATCAACAGGAGTAATCACTCTTGTTGCTCTGCATTTTCTTCTGTTCTTTCTAGAGTAAAAATCAGAACATGTAATAAAGAAAAAGAACATGCATTTTGAGAATACTTTTAGAAACACTGTTTTTGTTGCTAAAAATAAAGCAGTAAGACCTTAAAAATATGTTTTTTCACTTTGGTTTTTGAAAGGATCCAAACAAGGGGGTGGACCAGACCTATAGCCCCTGTGCTTGGGAGGTGGACACAGAGAGTCAGGAATTCCATGCATCCACAGCTACATAGTGAGTCCCAGGCCAGGCTAGCGAATGAGACCAAACACAAAAGAGAGGAAGCAGCCATGGAGTCAGTGCCTAGAGAGGGAGAGTCTGTACTCTCGTGTTTTGTTCTTCAGTCTGATAGCTAACAGGCTTCCCTGAAAGGAAAATGCTGTGTACATCCTACTGAAGTGCTGTAGAGAATAGTTTGTTTTTAGTTTCATGGGAAGTCGACACTGTTTCTGTATAGACTTTATCCTACTGTGTAAAACTCTACAATATTTGGCCAGAAATTACATACAAGAATGTTGTTTGGAGTTAAAAGTAGTTTTTGGTCTCATAGTTGAGGATTTTTTTTATGATTTCTATTTTAGTAGATACTATTGACACATTATACAGATTTCCCCCCCCCATTTATCTAAAGTATAGTAGCATTTTATGGTAATGTGTTCCCATTTTATCCATTCAAATTGTGTCTTTTCTATTTCTCTGAATTACTTATTTAATTTGACGGTTATTTGTTCCGTTGGGTTGTGTGGGTTGCACTGTAGATTGGCCTGTCACTTACTAAAGCCAGCCGAGTCCTCTCGTCTCCTGTCTAAACTGATAGATATTTAAGTTACTCAACCATCTTTCCTGGATGCCTTCCGTAAGAGTGGTCAGCTCCCATTTCCTTCTGCTTCCCAGGCTCCCTTTCTTCCCCCAAACGCTGTGTTTACTGCTCTTCTCATGTATCCTGTGTTCTCTTCTCATGTATCCTTTTTCTCCCGTGACCTTCAGAATCATAGTTTTGATACTACCACTACCTGGTTTGTGCTCACATTCATGCTAGAAGGAATAACTGGTCTAGTTAGATGCTAGTGAATATAAGGTAAGTTTTTTTAATTGATGTTCCCTCACTGCCTCTGAACAGTCTCTTAGAGTCTGTAGATCTCAGAATAGACATGAGTTGAAGACTTACACTTTCTACTGTTTACTAATTGTTACCACCTGCACGTCTCATAGCATTGAAGTTACACCATGACTTATCTCACTTGGATGCAAGCCTTTTGCTAGACAGAATGCCAGGTACTTTATATTGTCTTCTGTCCTCCTGAAAGTCTTGTCTCCATTCTAGAGAATTGGAAGTATCTGACTTAAGATTAGGCTTGCTCAAGATCTGAAAGCTCCCTACATATGGATGCTGAGTCCAAACTCAGGTCAACCCAACACAAGAGTCTGTGTCCTTAGTTAGGCTATAATGTTTTCTCCTCATCTTCTTATCTGCTCTTATCCATCCCCAAAATCATTTCCTTGCTTAATGATACATCCATCTAGTGAAACAAAAAATGAAAACCATCCTAGGTTGTTTTTGTTTTACATGCATTTCTATTTTTTTTTTTCTGGTTTATTTCCTAAAAATTTCTAAAAACAATTCTGTTCCTCCTTTCAGTTCTTTACCTTAAGCTGTCTCTTTCTGATATGGAATTTCCCAGTTCTTCCATTTTTATTTTACTTTAATCCACAACAATCACCAAGTAAAATTTATACCAAGTTTTGACTTTCTCCCTTCCTGTTTGAACTCCTTTAGTAACCTTACATTATGAGAAATAGAAAATCCTTTGGAAGGTAGTTACATTCAGCCTGTCGCTTCTCCTTTCTGATGATTTTACTTTAGTAAATGCCTTAATCGCTCATCCACTTTTATACATTCATATTTACCAAGTCTTTCTGTCCGGAACTTCTTCCCTTCCATACCTAAATGCAAAACGTATTATTTGGCTCCAAGTTCAGTCCAAGTATCATTTCTGTCAGCTGTTTCTAATTCCTTATTCCCACCATAGTGTGTAGTACTAAATTCTAAAACTCTGTGGGTTTTAGATCGTTCACCAATGAACAAGTGTTAGCCACATCAGACGCTGGTAGGAATAAATAAAACAATTCATGTAAAAATAATCAGTGCAGTATCCTCCATGATAGCTACTCAAATAATGCTTCTTTAATCTTCTTTCTTCGTGTATCCCTTCACATAATAATTTCATGTCTATATCTCACCTTGGAATTTGAGATTCTTGGAGCAGGGGCTGTGACTCAGTAGCAAAGCTTATCTGGCAAATGCAAAGTCCAGGGTTCAATTTCCATACCACAGAAACTTTGTAATAAATAAGGAGTGGTAAAGGAATCCAGCGTTCTTGGGAGTCGAGGCTTGGTTTTCTTTTACACTTAGTGCATATTTCAGTTCCAAATACATAGTGGGTAGTCAATAATTTTTTAGACCTCATTAATATTAGAAGCAGGCTGGTAAAATGAAGTAAAGCACTCTCACTGGTTCCTGTTTGTCTCCTTTCTTCAGTGGTGATGAGTTCCTCAACTTCCTTCTGAAATTAAACAAGCAGTGTGGCCATTTAATCACAGCTGTGCAGAATATCATCACCGAGTTACCTGTAAATTCTCACAAGGTATTTAAGCAAGATTTGCTCCATGCAAAGTGTGAGTGTTGAAGAACAGTCTAGATGAATTCATAATAACCCATTAGGCAGTTCTGATCTGACAAAATCCCACCACTTGTTCAGCATGAGACCCAAAGCAGTAAATTTCATATTCTCTTCTACATTTAATTTATTATAAAACCTTGTACTCTCAGCCTCAAGCAAAGGGGAAATAAGCAAACCAAAATCTAAACTGATCTCTGTATTGAACTTGTCATTTGTTGTTAATGAAGATTTAAGTGATTAAAATGAGAAGTGTTAGGAGACTCAAGTGAAAGATGAGGCAAAATGAATGTTGTTTAAAAATTACATTGATGTGTAGTTGTTCTTAATGAAGGAAATTGTAAATAGGTACTGACTTAAAGAAGCAGACGTTTTGATCCTTTCCTTATTTTGTTGTGCCTGTTTGTCTAGAGGGAAAATTTTTAAGCAGACTTGTTTTCCTATGTTAATGTATACTAGTCTAAGAATGTCACTTTTTAAGTTTTTAAAAACTTATTTATTCACCACAGATATTACTAATATTAATTTCTACACATAAATATATATTTAGGAAACTAATATAGCAAGCTGATTCAACCGTTTGTATAAAATTACTGACTTACTTTTGTTGCCAGGATTTATTCTGTAAACAAAAAAAGGTCAGTTACATAATGTAATCTTTTAGAATGGCAAATTATCTTTGTGCATATAAATTGTGAAAAGTCATTTCTGTTTTTAATGTAACTTTTGGAAATCTCAACAGATAGTGCTAGAGTGGGCTTCTCCCAGAAGTTTTACTTCCGTTTGTGAAGAACTGGTCAGTAATGTTGAAGATTTGAATGAAGAGGTCTGCAAGCTGAAGGATTTGATTCAGAAGGTATAGATTTAACCTCCGCATGGCTGGGACTCTTTCACAGCGGAATGTTAGAACTTGAAGCAGTTTAACAAGGGCACCAGTAGGCACATAGAGAAATGGTACAAGGACAGTTTGCAGAGGGAGAGGTTCACATAAGAAACAGCTACTGGTGGCCATTAAAGGATCACGTGCTGAACGAACATGTGCTTCCTGTGTCTAGAGTTCATTAGACATACCCTCATGATAAGCTGCTTATACACCACCTAGAAAATAGTGCTACTTCTTGGTAGCAGTTTATTCCAAAATTGTATGGACCATACAAGGTGTCCTACACAAGGCAAATAGTATAATAATTATGGTATGTTTATTGACTAATCTGTGCACTCAGGAGCTTGGGCTAGAGTTTAGGGGTAGAGTGTTTGCTTAGCACATGCCAGGCCCTTGGTTCAATCCTCAGCACAGAAAACAGAAAAAATAATATGAAACTAAGGGAGAATAATTAAAACCATTCATCCACTTGTGAAAGATAGAAATTACACTGTTACTTATAAATGCAAAAAGGTCCCATGAAATACTTATTAGCTGTGTTAATGAGATAAGGTTGGCAATGAAGTATTATTTCTACTAGTCAGACTCTTTATCATCTCTTATAATTTAACTGTTTTTAAAATGTGGGCATTTTTATCTGTCTTTATATTCACATAGAAATGGCATATGTCTGGATTTAAAGGCAGGTTGTTTTCCCCCTTTAAAAAATTGTCTATACCTAGGTGCAGGCTACAGAAAAATAATTGTCTATACCTAGGTGCAGGCTACAGAAATAGCAACCTTTATTGAAGCTAGAAAATAAAGGGAAACACTCTGAGTTTCCTAAAAATCTCACTGTGAGTCCCTGTCAATTTAATAAATAAGTTTGATGTCTGCAAAACTTTTGTGATACACCTGAAATTTATAGTTCTATTAGCCTAAGATTCATTTAATATTTTCATCAATGTCTTATCAAAAAAATTTAAAAGCAAACTTCATGTTCAAGGTAATTTATCATCTCCCTTAGTAAAATATATTTAATCACCAGAAATCTTTTAAACCCAGAACAAAGTTGTGAAGCAAATTCTGTAATAGTGGACTGAGGATGCTTTAAATGAGAAACTAAGAAATACATTTCAACCTCTGAAGCACATCAACTCCTTTCCAGTGACAGAGGTGCTTCGGGAGTTGTATTGTGTGTGACAGTCATCCACTGACCAGATGCTGAGAGCCTGCACAAGCTAGTAGAGTCTGAATCTGCTGAGAGCACAAAAATGATAGCTCCGTTCATCCTTACTTCCTCCATCTCATTTAGAATGGAAGAAAAGTGGGATTTACCCAACATGATATTCTTCATGAGAATCGAAGGAAAAGCAGAAAGATTTGTGTATAGACACTTCCTTGAAAGCATCACTTTAAATACAGGAAACTCCTGAAAGCATGTTTGTGGCAGGAGTGGGTACTCATTTAACTTTTCAGACTAAAGCCTGGATGTAGGTAGAGCAGTTAGACGCAATTAGAGAGAAAGAACCAATAGTTCTTTGTCAGATAAAAGTAAGAAGAATTGTTTTAAAACTTACTGAATCTAAAACATGGATATGATTAGATACCATAATATTTAATTTAATAATATATGCCTGTGTAAAGAACCTTCATCTTTTTTTTACTACATGGGTAGTATTTTTTCTGTCAACATTATCTATCTAGAATTCAAAATTTCTGTTTAAAAACTGACCTGGAAATATGTTGATTGGCCCATAACATTGGCACATACTATTCTTTAGTCAGAAAAGTCTTAATTTTTGAGCAAATGAATGGACTGATTTTTCTAAATTAATCTTACATGAACAGTACTTGTTGTAATGAGACTTTACTCAGAAAATTGGAGAGCCTTTTGTATTTGGGAATATGTTATCATGCTTTTTAAGCTTTTGGAAGTTTAAAATTTATTAATAGGAACTTTTCAAAGAAGTATACGAGTTATCACAGATAAGTGTATAGAGGTAACAGAGAGGGTAGGAGAGGTCAAGGCTAGCATTTAACACCACATCATTCTCTTTCAAACCAACACACTGACACTCTTGTTAGGAAGGGTCATTGGCTAATAAAGGAATGACTGTCCTCGGATTCAGTAAATGGAGCATCAGTGTCAAAAAAGAATCTGTTGCTGAATGAAGCCATTTGGAAGTTAAACCAAGATTATGGTCTTAATGAGATTGGCATCAGAGTCTATTTTTCTACTATAAATTTGAAATTAATTTTGCAGACTTTTAAATTAAATATTTACACTGTAGAATTTCAGAGTCATTATTCCTGCTATTGTTGAAAGTATTTCTATCGTCACCCCAGTACAGGATGTTTCTAGTAAATATCACTCCATGAATGTGTCCAGTTCTTTTTATCTTTTAAAGATCTTTTGCTTTCTGCTCATTCTCCTCTTGACCCATTCCAGCAGCTATCTCTCACCTCTTCCCTCCAGCCCCTGGGAGGCTGCTTCATAGAAAATGTCTCTCTCTGGGAGTTTAGAAGCAGTCTAGGAAATTGACTCTATTGCTAAGAACTGCTATATACATTCTTTGACACATTTGTTCCTGCAGTTACAACGCCATGTCTTCTGATGTTTACTAAACCTCTGTGGTAGACTTGCTATAAAACTGGCTCTGTCTTTTATGGAACACTAGTCAAATTTAATACAGAAGGAAATAAATTCCAGTTGTTATTCATTCGAGCTAAAATAGAAACTTTAAGTTGACGTGAAAGGAACTTTGCCTCATGACATAAAAACACCATTTTAAAGTGTGATAATCTATAAAAGTATTTATTATTACTGTAAAAGTAATAATCATCTATGAAAGGATTCTGGTAAGAGGCATATATGTTCACTTTAAATCTGTCATGGAGTCTTGAGAAAAAATTTCTAAATCCAGTGAGTTAATATGAACTTTTTTCTTCAAATGTTTTAATTTTCAGTATCTTGTCCCCTAACTCTTGTCTCCCATACTAAACATCAGATGCAGAAGGAACGGGAAAATGATCCAACTCATGTCCCATTAGTAGAAGAAGTATCTACGTGGAAGAGTCGAATTTTGAAGAGGTCAGCAGTTACAGTCTGTGGATTTGGGCTGCTGCTTTTCATCTGCAAGCTAACTTGCCAGAGAAAATAATCCTAATATTGATTAAGTTATGTGTGCACATCTTATTCGGAGTGTCCAGCATTGCTTTTAATCATTTGTTGTACAACACAGCTTTATTTCCTTGTGCATACTCCATAGGAAAAATTATGATAACATAAAACAGAGTTTTTCTTTAGAAGGTGACTTCAGTTTGAATTATATAGTTTATTACATTTTTATGTTAATTCAATCAAGAAATTATGGCTAATTCTTTCATTTAAACCTGACTAAATCACATGCAAAATAAACGTTTGGTATTCTTTACATTCAGAGAAAGTGTGTTCACTTGTCATAAAGAAGTTTAGAGTGTTTGTAAAGAGTTCATAAGTTGATACTCCTTTTAGGCCTTATTCATTTCTGGTTATTATATAATTAGGATCATCTTACTGCTCATTTATTTATATGACATTGCTAAGAAAATTATGAATTTTTGTGAAAGTATCAGAGAAAACAAGATAATAGTAAAACATGAAAATCATTTTATAAATACTTTTAAAAATTTTTACATGCAGAATAAAAAAATACAATTAAGAAAAAGTATGTAAGGCATAAAATATGTTAGCATTATGGAAATTATTTTTGCTAAATATTCTACATATAGTATTTTAGGAATATTATGAAAATGAATGGCATTTGGTATATAATTTCTCATCTCTAAGAATGTATATATTTTATTTCTCAATTTGAAATATTGATATTCAGATTTTAAAAGTGAACTGTAAAACAGCAGTAGCAGGTAGTATGGTATCCAAATCTTGGTTGACTTAGTGCCGTACTGAAAAGGGCAGTTATCTACCATTAAAAGTGACAGCAAACGAAGGGGGAGAGCTGCAGGATGAGAGGAGAGGGTCAGGACTAGAAGGAGTAGCAGTTTCTGCCTAGTCTTAATCCCAAAGCTGCTAGGTTCAAACCAGCGTTCTGTAGAGGTACTCGGTTGTGTGTCATTGGGAAGTAATTACATGGTGAAGGGCATCCAACACTCAACTGTTAAAGCAGGCATGCTTGTCGTGATATTTCCTATTTAAGCAAGTTCAAGACATAGACAGAAACATGGGATTTGTTTTAGCACGGTGTATCACTCCCAACACACACTTACAAGAAGTCATTTAATACACATTACTTTTATTTTTCTTTTAAAAATAAATTATGAAAATGATAGGCATTTACCTCATTAACCATTTGGTGGTCTTTTACTTCAGTGCACTTTAAGAAGAATGCTTGGTCTTCTTTTGGTTGGATGTGTTACTACTGTTTTTACTTAACAAAATCAAGCTCCAAATTCAGCTCTCAGTTGTGAATTTACATTACTTGTTTTCCAGAGTTATCATATAGTTCTTTACAATGGTGAAGTACTCTGTTCCAGTGTTCTTCAAATGTGAGGAAATTAATACTATAGATTTAGTAGCAGCCACGTCTTCTGAAAGTCTTATTCCTGCCTTGGCAAATACAGTGTGATTTCCAGATTACAGTCTAAAATTAACTAGGGCATCATTTTATATTTGTTGAAATTTTTCTCCAGGTAATATATCAATAGAATTAATAAGGACTTCCTTATGATTTAAAATCAGTTGATATCTAGAATGTAATTCCCTTCTCACTCTGATTAGTTGACCTTACAGGCTTAAAGGAGTGTAAATCGTTACTGCTCCTAAAATAGGGAACTTGGTGCCTCTTTCAATCACAGAGACAGATGTTGTCATTGGCAGTTACGTTAATTAGTCTGAATCAGAAAATGTTCCTGTATTTGGAACCAATTTTGGGATTATAGCCATGTGCTGAAATGAAGTATCTGAAAAGTGAGTATACTTCCCCTCAGTTTGGGTTTCTACAGCTGTGATAAAACATCATGATCAAAAGCAACTTAGAAAACAAAGATTTTATTTCCACTTAAAACTCTCAGGTCATATTCCATCACTGAGAGAAGTCAGGGCAGGACCTGGAGGCAGGAACTGAAGCAGAGGCCATGGAGGGGTATTGCTCACTGGCTTCATCCCCATGGCTTGCTCAGCCTGCTTTCTTACAGAACCAGACCCCCAGCCCAGGAGTGGTACCACCCACAGTGAACTGGCCCCTCCCATATTCGTTAATCAAAAAACTGCACCACAGGCCTGCCCACAGACCAGTCTCACAGGGACATTTTTCTCAATTGAGGTTTCTAACAAAATGCCAAAATGACTTCAGCTTGTGTCAAGTTGACGTAAAACTAGCCAACACACTTGATTCTACCCTATTACCACCATCTTTAAGACAGTTTTGTTGTCCTCAGCACATTTATTACTGGTTCCTTCTGCTCCCTGGCTGCCCTAGGCAGAGCAGCTTCACTCTGTCTACATTCTCAGCCATGGTGTTTGACCTTGCCACAAGCCTAAAGCAATAGAGCCAGACCTCTGAAACTTTTGGCCAAAAATATTTTGCTCTTGAATTGCTTTGCTCAGGTACTTTGTCATAGTCATGGGAAATCTAATATAAGAGAGAGAGAAAAAAAAAAAGTACTGGAATTGGGTATACCCTGTCTGACCATATGAAGTTCAGAGAAATTTAGAGAAGCCAGCTAGAAAAAGTTCAGAATGCTAGAAGCAGAGCTTGGCTGGCAGTTTGGTGGGAGCCTATAAGAACCAGGTTTGTCAATAAACATGTAGACAATAAAGGCTTTACCTATGAGGTTCCACGTGGCAGTGAAAAGTGTAAAGAACTTAAAGTTTATCTGTATCTCTAAGACTTTGTGTGAAGCTTAATTTAAATATGGGCTAGTTAGTCTGCTTGCAGCAAATTCAAGTTCACAATGTACAAGCTATAGTATGAGTACAGCTTGCTGCTTTTAGCTAAATTTACTGTGAGAATTGTGAGCAGAAAACAGAGGAGGAAGAGTGGGAAAAGTTACAGGTTGGCCAGAAAGGGGCCTATAAAGTTGAAGCCTGAGAGATTAGTCACCACAGAGAAAACAGAACAGTAGGAAAGAAGAGGCATTATAGGTTTCTCAGGAATTGTCCAGAACCACCCATTGTAGATTCATGGGGCAGAAAGTATCTAAAAATTCATTTGCAAGAGTTTGCTTTGAGAATTCAGGACATGGATGTCCTGCTTACACAGAACTGTCCGGGCAATTCTTTGTCTGAATTCAACCCTCCAGGCCCTCGGAGACTACTGCAGAGATGGCCCAATTGAGCCCAGCTCCTGGCTGAGTTGTTGGCCAACCTTGGCTTCGTCCATGTGGTGCTGGCTCTACGGGCATACAGAACACAGGAGCTATGGGATCCTCCCCTCAGATTTCAAAAGAGATTCTGGGAGATCCAGCAGGATGTGACAGAATCCGAGTACTTCCAGGAAACGTGAGAACACTGAGCAGAGCTAGCCGAAGAGATGCCACATGGGCTACAGCAAGCAAAGATGTAGTACAACTTTGCTCACTGGTCATCAGGAACAAGAACACTTTTTCAGAAGTTTACCAGTGTTCTGATTCCCCCAACTCATTCTTAGAGTTCCTTTTCATAAAGTTGGGAGACATCCTCTACCCTTTCTCACCCTTGTTCTGGGTATAACAGTTCCTTTACAGTTAGTTTTTTCAAAGAGCAACCTTGGGTCATGTCACGTTTCTCTTGTTCTTATGTTTTCTTGTTTCCTTGGTTACTTCAGTCCTTGTTATACACATTCTTCTGCTTGGTTTGGGTTTAATTTGCTCTTCTTTTTCCAGTGGAAACTTGTTGTTGGTTTGGAGCAACTGATAGCTTTTAACATTGGTACTTATTGCTACAAGTCTCAAGTACTTATTTAGATGCATTCTGGGTGTTTGCATGGTGTAGCTTCACTTTTATCATGGAAAGTATTTTCTAAACATTAGCTAAAATTCTTATATAAAGTCTGTGTTAACCTGATAAGACAGTGAAAATTCTAAGAGTACCTTAAAACACTCAGTTTTAGCATGTGTGTGTGTGTGTGTGTGTGTTGTGTGTGTGTGTGTGTGTGTATTTGTGTGTTGTATGTTTAGCATATATATGTTAAAATATAAGGCTTAGGTAAGTGGTGAGCGCAATTCTAAGGGCTGTCCTGTGGAAATTATTTCAATTAAAATCTGATTTTAAATGAGTTAAATAAATTCGTTGAAAAGGGTATCACCCAAAAATGAAGCCAGCCACACTTTCAAGTACCAAATAAAATTGAGGGTTTTTTAATGGGAAGTTTTATAGGGCCAGAATTTATTTGATCTTAACACTAAGCTGACTGTTAATCTTTGAGAACCTAGATAACCATGATGACTTCTGTTTTACACTCCAAGTCCCTCTGTCACTGCCTAATAAATAATAATTTGTGGCTCTGAGGGGGTGGAAATAGGGTGGGGACTTTCTTGTTGGCACATCCACTAGTGAGTAATACGTTCACTTCAAGTGCCAACAAAAATGTTATACTGGACTTCTGTGACACATTTGTTAGTTATTAGAGAGACTAATTCCAAACTGTTGGAGCAGTGCTTTATTTCTTTACCTGTAAATGCAGATTACCTTATCAGTAACCTAAACAAAAGGAACCTGTTTTTAGTTCTATGGGATATTTCTACATAGAATTTTAAGAGTGGCACCATCTCTGGGCTCACCCCACTAGCTAATGTTTTCATCATTTTCTTTTCTTTTAAATGACCCTTTCGTGACTATTCTATGAATTTTCTTCCCCTTTTTTTGTTTCTTTATAACATTTTAGTCTTTTCTTTTTGCAGTCTATGTCTGTTCTTGCATGCTTTCTCACAAGTCCTGATCTGCTGCTGGCCTCAGTGTTAACAGAGAGACAAATAAGAAGAATCCTGGGGCTGAGCTCTCATGTCACTACCTTGTACATTTTCTGGGTCTTAGTTTGCTTGTCTTGAGCATAGACTGTCTCTCACACTAAATGATCCAGAGTCATGTCATCCTAATAAACAGATTCAATTTGGAATTCTGAAGTCAGAATAGAACTGTTAGAGTTTATGCTTAGGCAAGTTGGGCCCTTCACAAGTGCTTTTGTGGTTGGTGTTGCCCTCACACTCACAGTTATTACATTGTGAGAGTTATTGTTAATACCTGGTTGTTGCCAGTATTTTACAGCCTGTAGTAGCATTTCAACTCATTCCAACAATTACTGTTTACTATGTATAAGTACTGTAGCTACATACATATTATATTTCATAAGTGATCAGAAGACATAAGTACTATTGCTGTTAAGAGAAACAGTAAGTAAAAAATGTATAAGACTTTTATAGGAAAGAATTGTTTTATCTTTGTCTTGTTATACTAATTTTCCACAGTGTGGCAATAAATTCGCTTATCTTTCTTCCTAGCAGTAGGACTCAATCTCAGTCTACAACCCTCCTACAGAACAAAAACAGCTTAAACAAAGGGGAATTGGCAAAGAACACTATGTGGGAACTCTCTAGAGATATAGGCCAAATGTAAAGGCAAATTTCCGTCACAGATTCAAGGTTTATTCAATTAAACCAATTTGTGGAACTGCATATGCACAGCTTTCCCTGCTGCCAGTAGAGGGATTACAGCAAGACTTTCAGTGGAAAGATACATAAATGTCCATGTGAGTAACAATGTTACAATGAACACCATGCCAGTGTGATAATACTATTAACACAGTTTTTCTGTAGCAAGACTGAACTTGAAATACAAACAGAAAATTTAGAGTTATGCAAAGACTTTACATCATTTTCTAGATAAAATAGAAGTAATAACATAGAAAAAATGGAGTGCATTTGTTCTTCTTGATGAAGCATCCTGAAGTGAATGCACAATGTGCCCTCCAAATCATCTTTTACGACAGTTCTTACCTATCAGCCAATACTTTGAAAATTTCCTCTGCTTATAGGAGCCATGTTGCCTAAGCATGTTATATCTCCAGGAAGACTAAACATAGGCTATATGAAGAGAACAACAAGGGCTAAGGACACAGCTCAGAAGGTAAATGCTTACTGACCAAGCATCATACCTGGGGCCAGATCCCTAGCACCAATGTAAAGCCTGGGTGCAGTAGTGTGTGCTTATAAGCCCATTATTAAGGAAGCACACACACAGGTAAAATTGGAGGGCTCCAGGTGCAGTAACAGACACTGTCTTGATAAATAAGTTGGAGCCCCTACTGGCCAGCATTCAGAATGCTGGAAGGTGCTAATACATGCAACCAAAAGAGAAAAGTAATCATCAATCTTTCCCAACTATGAACCGTGTGAGCTACAACAAGAGCCTTCCCATAACACATGCCAATTGGTATAATACTGGCACAAACGCTGTAGGAGTAACCAACCACTTTTTTTTTTAATTGGGTTGAAGGCCTTCATAGGATGAAACCCATACCTGATACTGTTAATGAGGCTGAGAACCTGAGACTAGATAGACTATGGACCATAGGAGAAAAAACTACTATGATTACTTTTCTAAATGAACTTAGTAATAAAATGATTCCTAAGAACATTGCTATATCCATAGATCAGCACACCACTCAACTCTCTTCTGAGAAGCTTTTTACAGTAGATGATAATTAACATAGAGACAACTGGACAGTGTGCAGAGAGTGGGAGAATATGGAGCGCTCAGCCTAAATGGGATGTCGGTATTCTACCCCTCCCCTAAAGGGTCCGCATTATACCCCCTCCCCTAAAGGATCCGCATTATACCCCCCCCAAAGGCTCAGGGCTCTATGCAGAAGAGGGGAAAGAAAGTCTGTAAGAGCCAGAGGTGGTAGACAACTTCAAGGAAACAGCAATTTCCATACACGAAAAGAAATAAAAGTAAGGTGGAGAAGCAATTGAGGAAGACTTCTCATGTCAACCTTTGTTCTTCTTCACATGCACACTCCTACACCCCACACACAAACACACATGAAGAAAATCAATTAAAACTGTTACCTTTAGTTGAGCATTTAGCTAACATCAGTCACTTAGCTAATTTAATAAAACCTGTATTTGAATAAACATTTAATGAAACCAGTATGACTATAAGAATTAAGTGGATTAAGCATTTTTTGACAATATCTTCTATATGGTATAAACTGAATAAATGGTGGCACTTGTAGTTTTTATTGCTATTCTAATAAAACAATGCTTTATGTGGGAAAAATATATTCTATATGAGAAGTTAAAATTGGCAAGTTGCCAGAACCAATATTTTTCATAAGTGATACATAATATTGAAAACATTTAAAATCTCTCCTTTTTCTCCCTCTGCCTCTCCTTTGTCTTTCTCTCCTCTCCCACATGTGCTGGGAATCAAACCCAAGACCTGGTGTACACCAGGCTAGAGCTCATCTCCAAGTTGCCAGCCTTAAAAATACTTAAATGCTCTAAACTAACACAAATGTATCAGAATCCACAAGACAGCACTCAAAGGTCAAGTGAAGCCTAAATTATCTGATAAGGTGTTTTCTGTTTCTCTTCTCCCTCTCAGTCACTTGTGTGAACTCAAAGGCTGAGATTTGCCATCTATTGCAGATCTGAAACAGAAAACACCTCTATAAAATTTAAGCCATCTGTGGTCTTAGAGCCATCAAGATGGACTGTAGATCATCACACGTCCATCCCACTCCATTTTACCTGCCTATTCCCACTAATAAATTTGTGTTAGATTTCCTCTAGTCCTCTCAACAGACCTGTACTCTATACTCCATGCATACATCTGAACAAACGTGACAAACGTTTCTTTTCTGTACAAACACCAAATATTTGTAATCAGGTACCGTAGTTGCCCCCTCCAGAGCCTCTTTGTACCTGCTCCCACTCCGGGGGAGGGCACACCCTTCACCTGCTGGTTAGATTTAGCCAATGAGGAAACACAGCAAAATGACTGCTGGACATGTGATCCAGCCATTAATTTGTTCACCTGGCTCCCTCCCTGCAAGATTTTTATGCTGCCTGTGTCCCTTCACTGACAGGCACAGCTCGTCTCTTGACAGAGTCTGTAAGATTTGCTCCTTCTGGCTCCCAGGACCCTTCTTCCCTTCCCTTTGCCCCTTTGGGTCTGGGAGTGGTAACAGCTCCTTGGCTCACACCTTCTTAAAATGTCTTTGTAAATCAAACCTCCTTGAATTATCCTGCCATCTGTTTCCAGGTGAGAGCCTGACAGCATTCCTGCTATATGGTTCTTAGAGGAGCTCGCATTAATTTACAGGCTTACTAGCAGTATGTGTGTTCATTATCCTCACAGCATGCCAACTGTTAATATCAATGGACTTAAATTTTATCCTGTCTGCTGCAGTCAGTGAAGGGAGTTTGGTGTTTTTCTGCTTCTTAGTGAGATGAAGCTTCTCTGTGTCCACAAGTCATTTTCCCCTACACAATGAGTGTTTTACTTTCACTTGCCTAGGTTTCTACTGAACTGTCTTCCATCATCTTAATGCATGTCTCTTAACTGTTACACTACTGCTCTAGCGCTCTCTCTCTCTCTCTCTCTCTCTCTCTCTCTCTCTCTCTCTCTCTCTCTCTCTCTCTCTCTCTCCCTCCTCCTCCCCTCCCCTTCCCCTCCCTCCCTCCCTCCCTCCCCCCCTCTCTCTGTGTATGTACCTCCATGATGGTCTCAGACTCCTCAGGCATCTTCCTTGGTCTCTGTAGCTAGCACCTCAGGTGTCTACCACACATACTCACGGCTTTTCTTTTGTCTGTGGTAGTCATTGTTGTCCATACCTTTAAAATATCTACCTGTACTGTGTTTTAAAGTTATACTTTCAATATTTCTGTTCCTAATATAATATTTCCAATGTGGTGTGAAATGCTAATTGAATTGTACTTATTTCCCCATTGTGAGCCAGTTGTAACATCAGACTTGTAATTGTTCTGTCTGTTAAGACTTTCAGGTTTTCTGTAAATGTTCACTGTGGATAATAAAAATTTACCTCTTTCCATTTTTTATACTTATTTTTTAACCTGGCTTGGAAATTTTAGCATTTCAGCCCCATAGTTAATAATAGTAGTTCTAATAGATGTCCTTTGATTTCTTTGAAGACTACATTTATAGTTCATCATTGAATATGATGTTCTTTTCAACTAGCTAAAAGTTTTTATATGGGATGCATGAGAGGCATTTTATATTAATATATACATGCATAGTTTATGTAAATGTTGAGTGTAATCAAGTATTTGTTCTGTTTATTTTGAAGTAATCAAATTTTCCCTTTCCTGTGTTTATATATCAAATTACATTGACTTTTTTAGACATTGAGGTATTCTTGGCTTGCTGATTAAGATTTGTACATACATCTAATAATTTGTGCCTACTATCAATATCTCTTATAAAAGTTATTACATCATACTTGTCTAGTTTTATTAAGGTAATAGTACTTCAAAAAGCTAGTTAGTTTTTCTAGTTTCAATACCTTACAAAATCTGTAATTATTTTCTTTCTTTCCTAATGTTGAATGCTTTTGTCTTTTGTTGTTTTTTCTAGTTATTTCCTGTAGAAACTTGTATAATTTGCTAATATTTCAAAGAGCATTTGTTTTTGTTGACTTTCCTAATGCATCTGTGGTTTACAATTCATTAATTTATATTCTTTTTCTGCCTTCTAGTGACCTGGGGTTATTCTGTTATTTTTCTAACTTGAGGGGAAGTGTACAACCCACTAATTTACAATGATTTGTTGTTGTTGTCATTTTTCTTTTCCAATATAAAGATTTAGCACTAATATTTTCATTAAAGTATAATTATGCCATACTGTTTTTATTAGTGTTCCATTTTAAATGTTATGATTCCTGTTATGGATTCTGTTCACATCAAGGATGTATTTAGAAAGATTTTAAAGTCTGTTAGTATGATTTTCAAAAGGTTATCTTATAAAAGAATTATCTTAAGACTCATTCTGGGTTTAATTGAGTTTTAAAATAAAAATGGGGTTCATAAAAGAACAGTTCTAAATTGAATACAATGATGTATGTCTGTAATCCGACTCTCACTGGCAAGCCAAAAGCCAGAGAGCTGCCAGTGCAGACAGCCACATAGCGAGACCGTGCCTCAGAAAAACAAGATGATTATCTCACATTTACTGATACTGTTATATACCTTTGTCCATGAACAACTTTTTGTTAGGATGTCATCACCAGTTTAAACCTCTAGTGTTTTTTAATTGTGAAGACATGTTTTATGCACACTAATTACATGGCATTCCTGGATGTTCAAGTCTTTTTTTTTTTAAATTTGTTTACAGCCTTACTAATACATTTTGCTTTCATGCTTTCTCAATATGTAGATTATAAAAATCTTTCCCCTGCTCCATGCCCTTGCAGTAAGATAGCAGATAAAAGTCTTTAACTTTTTATATAGATAGGCCAGGTGTATTTTTTAAATATTTTTGTCAATGGGACATTAGCAGATATGAGTAAAAGCTTAAAAGTTGTTTTTACCTTTTGGTTTGCTCTCTTCCTACAAAGTTCTTCTCTTTCAGAACTTTCATTGCATGAACAAGTTCCAACAACCTAATAGATAATAAACAACTACCACCAACTTATTTCCTCATTCCAGAAAACTCATAGGAATATTGACCATCATACATCCATCCATCTTCTCAACTTATACCAGAAGAAAAATTGTCCACTTGGACCTAGTTTGAATTTCTGACCCAGAAAAACAATGAGCTTACAAATGACTGCTTTTTTAAGCACCTTAATTTTAGGTTTGTGTGTTACAAAAAAGAAAATAATGAATGACAGAAAAAAAACTGATACAATCAATTAATAAGAGAAATGAACTGGACTAGACTTTCACTAAGATTATGGTTTGTTCTATTAAATTTTTCTGTGAAATTTTGAGACTGTGATTATTAGTAATTTTAAATTATTACTGCCATCTGGGTTAAAGGTATCTTTGTCATATGATTCATCTTTTTATCTCTTCTAATATTTTGCTTTAAAATCAAACTGATTCTAATACTTATGTTTTGATCCTGTGTCCTTATGCTTTAATACTTATTTAAAAAACATATAAGTGGTTTTAGAAGGAAATCTATCTCCCAGTCCCTGCCATTAAACAGTTAGAAAGTTTAATTCATTTACATTTATTGTGATTATTGATACATACATTTATTTCTTCCATTCCTTCCTTTTAAAGACTTTTCTCTTTTTGTACCTTCTTTCCTGCAGATTTTTAGAAGTTTTGTTGTTCCTTCTCTTTAGTCCCTGCTGCCATGTAAATTTTCATTTTTATGGGATTATCCTTAAATCTGTGACACAATATCAAATAAATCTAAAAGGAGACAATTCCTCTCCCTTTCCCTTAAGATTGCAGGTGGGGAAGCCCTAGCTTCTATCATTCTCCTCCAGTTCTACTTGGCTTGGAGTGTACTTAGCCTGGAATGTTCTGTGGTGTTTTAGGCACCAAAACATACCAGTTTCCTCCTCTGTGGAGTGCCTGTTTCAGACTTGTTATAATTATCCATGTTATAATTAGAGTGTCTTTCTCTTTGTGACCCACAGTTCTTTTTCTTCTTTCTTTTTTTTTTTTTTTTTTTTTGTGTGTGTGTGTGTGTGTGTGTTTGTTTGTTTTTTGAGACAGGGTTTCTCTTTGTAGCTTTGGGCCTGTCCTGGATCTCACTCTGTAGACCAGGCTGGCCTTGAACTCACAGAGATCTGCCTGCCTCTGCCTACCGAGTGCTGGGATTAAAGGCGTGTGCCACCACCGCCTGGCCCCACAGTTCTCCTTAAAGATCATGATAAACATCTTCATTAATACAGTATTATTCACAAATCTGAGTCTTAGATTTTCTCTTTCTAATTATTATAGCTTTATGAGAAGTAAGCTTCCTATCCACAATGTAAATCTTCCAAATTGTTTTTTGTTTTGTTTCTTTTGAAAGAGCCTTGACTGCTCTAAACATATTGTATTTGCTAGTACATTTTAGAATCAGCAGTTCAGGGACCTCATTTCCACCTGAAAATCATTTAGATAATAAGGTCCTGGACACCAGACCACTACAATATTACAATAAGATTTTGGTGGACACAAGAGAGATTCAGTTTGTTTTGCATGTGGAAAAAATGTGAATTGTTGTGCCAAAGGGAACATTGGGAAGGGTTGTATTTTCTAGAGATAGTGCTGTAATATCTTCTATTGCCACATTCTATTGTTATTTTCCTATCAAAAAACAGATGGTATTTCTTGCCCTCTTAAATCTAGACAGGCCCTGTGCCTACTTTGATGAGATCCAAATGCAGTTCCTAACTAGCATGCCAACATTTACATCCTCTTAATTAGTCTTGTGCCAGCTTGTAAGAAGTCCATGATATGGAGAGGGTCACAGAATTGCCAGATATCTCAACATATGAAAGCCATAGGGGCCCTCGAGTTTAGCCAAACTCAGGGGAATCTAATCCCAGCTGCAGCTGTGTGGAGGACCCCTTGCATAAAATCACCAAGCCAAGTCTAGTCCATAGAACTATGAAAGGCATCTTTATGTTTTAAAGCTCTGAATTTGGAAATATTTAGTTATAAAGCAATAGGTAACTGAAGCAGCTAAATATTTTGCTTTTTGTTAATTATCTAGGATAATATAATACATTTTGACTTATTA
This sequence comes from Peromyscus leucopus, assembly GCF_004664715.2. Taxonomy (NCBI): domain Eukaryota; kingdom Metazoa; phylum Chordata; class Mammalia; order Rodentia; family Cricetidae; genus Peromyscus; species Peromyscus leucopus. The sequence continues at coordinate 9,343,965 of NC_051065.1, forward strand.
AAATACAAATAAATTTTGCTTCATAATAATGCAGTTTTACTCAGTTCAAACATTTCCTAACGTCACTTAAGACTTCTCCCTTAACCTAGAGATCTTTACGAGAATATTGTTTAGTTTTCAAGACCAAGAGGTCCTTATTCTTTCTCTTAAGGAGTTTACTTATAATTCCATTATAATCATGGAACAATCTATGAAAGATTGAGTCCCTTAATTTGTTAATGTTTTACCACCCAACATACAGTCTATTGGTGAACATTTCACATATAGTTGAGAATGTGTATGCTGCTGTTGTAGACTGAAGTGTTCTGTAATTATTAGCTAAACTCAGTTGGTTGCTGGTACTATTGAAGTTTCTGCAACTTAGTGATTTTTCTGTGTAGTGGTATTAGCAATTACTGTAGTAGAAGCTTTAACATCTCCAATTATAACTGTGTGTTAGTCTATTTTTCTTTCAGTTCTGTTAATTTTGCTTCACATATTTTGAAGACCTGTTGTTTAGTGTATACACATTTAAGACTGTTTCTTATTGCAGAATAAGTTGAGCTTTAATCATTATGTTATATTCTCATTATCCTGGGTAACTTTTTCATATATACCTATCTAGTTTGATAGTGATAGGTATATATCAATTTAAGCATTCTTTCAATTAGATTTGCATCATTTATCTTTTCTAGCCTCTATTTTCCTACTATATAATGTTTGGAAAGAATTTATTATAGAGAGTATACAGATAGGTATTTTGTATATTTTTTACCACTTTTAGCAATGTTGCCTTTTAACTATATATGTTTTAATTAACTCTTATGTTGGGATTTGAATCTACCATCTTATTATTTGATTCTTCTTTGTGCTAGTAGTGTTTCAACCTTGTTTTCCTGTCTACCGCCTTTGGATTTGATTGAACATGTCAAGTTACTATATTTTTGAATGTTTGTACAGTATTTAAGTAGTTACCGTGTGTCATGTATACTAACTTATTGCTGAGTGCAGGAAGTTGTCACCGTGTCACTCCCTTTTCCCATCCTCTTTAAATCGTTCCTTTTTAGGTATTACCTCCACACACAACATAAACCCTATCTGACAGTGTTAGAATGTGTGCTTCCAACTATCAGCATACTGACTGACTGGCTGGCTGGTACTGGAGTGCACACAATGTGCTGTGACCCGTGTGCAGAGGTCAGGGACAACTTTCCAGAGTCAATTCTTGCCTTCACCTTGCCTTTGAGGCAGAGTTTCTCTTCTTTCTGTCACTGCTCTGCACTCTGTCTACTAGGCTATCTGGCCCACAAATTTCTGAGTAATTCTTCTGTCTCCTATCTCACAATAGGAGTGCTGAGATTGCAGATGCACGCCACCGCCATGACATCAGGCCTTTTATGTAGGTTCCAGGGATCAAATTCAGGACATCAGTCTTATGTAGCCAGGGCTTGTACTGACTAGGCATCTACCTGTTAAAATATACTAAAGACCTGGAAAAAGTCTATACTCAATTATATTTACGTAAACGTGTATCATTTCTCATGCTTTTCCCTTTTTCCAAATTTCTCTTTATTATATTTGAGGTGTGTGTGTGTGTGTGTGTGTGTGTGTGTGTGTGTGTGTGTTCATGCATCATCCTTGTGCACTCACTGCACTTGCACATTGCATGTACACAAGAGTACAGGTGTATATAAAGGCCAGAGGCTGATGATGAGGATTTCTTCAATCACAGTCCACCTTATTGTTTTAAGATAAGTATCCCACTAAACACGGAGCTCGCCAATGCAGCTAGGCAGGTGGGCCAGCAAGACCCAGGGAACTTGCCAACACATAATTACATATATGGCTACTTTCTCTGGGTTTTTATAATGAGTGTTGAGAATCTGAAGTCCAGTTCGTCGTGTTTGCACAGCAAGTGATTTACCAGCTGAGACCCTATCTCCTCCAGTCAAGTTCTGTTTTTGCAACATTTCTCTTCTGCTTGCAGAACCACTTTTAGCAATAGTTCTCAAGGGTTTCTCACAGTGAATTCTCTTTGTTTTCCTTTTTCTGAGTCCATGTGTATTTGACTTTTATTCATGAAGAATATTTTCACCGGATATAGAATTCTGGGCTGATGATTCTCATTGCTTTATACAAAGTTCTTCCTATTTTTCTCTCCCTTTGTAATTTATGAGAAACTGAAGTCATTCACACTTTCATTTCCATTTTCTCTTCATAATGGGTAATAATAAAATATTTGTCATTGCCATTTATCAGAATTTTCTTTGCATTGTATTTTTTTCAATCTATCTTCAAGTTTCTTCTGTCTTCTCAATATTGTGATTTTCTCTATCTGGTAAAATAGGTATTTCAGTTACTATATTTTTCAATTATAAGATTTTTCTGGTCCACCTTTACATTTTCTGTTTCTTGCTGAGAGCTTCTCTCAACTCAGAAATTCTACCTTGTCAGTTTGGGCTGTAGCACAAATTCTTCTCTCCTTCATTAAAGGAGACTCCTGCTTTTCTTGGGTTCTGTTTTGCACACACGGGGAGTGGTGGGGGTGGTGGAGGTGGTAATCTTAGCAGAAAAAAGCAGGCCATTCATGAGATAGTTGTAGGGATCATAACATGTGTTTTCCTTTCTCTGAGGGGTCCACTGTGTGCTGCTGACTGTCCAGTGCCTGGAGAGACAGATGTCTCATAGTTTTACCCAGCTATATACTTCGAATCTGTATAAAATGTCAGGTACCTGTTGCTCTCTTGGGCTTAGAAGCAAGTCTTTGGCATCAACTTGTTGAAATACACACTGGGACCTAGGTGATTTTTTTTCTTTGGTTAAGAAATGGTTATAGGGGGCTAGAGATGTGGTTCAGTGGTTAAGGACACTTGCTGCTCTTCCAGAGGACCAGAGTTCAGTTCCCAGCACCAAGGTCAGGTGACACACAATTGTAACTCCAGCTCCAGGCCTCTAAGGGTTCCTACAGTCATGTGCACATACCCACATGCAGGCACACACACACATACATATAATTTAAAATAATAAAAAAAGAAAGAAAGCTTTAAAAAAGCAAATGGTTATATTGGAGATCACTGCCTCAACAAGTAACTCAGACTGAAAGACAAATGGCCATGAAGTTGAAGAAGTAACTTCACTTTTGAAGGGTGGAGATAGTCTGGTAGTAAAGTAGTTCTCTTCTCTGCCCTGGGAGATTAGACAAACAATGGATCTAACTAAGAAAACAGACTGACTCATTTGGCTAAAATGCCATACTGAAGTTATAAGCAAACTGACATTAATCTTTTTTTAATTGGGGGTGGAAAGAACTGGATTCTGTATATTGTAGTAAGTTTTATGGTCAATTCGGATATTTCTGATTGAAGAAATAGAAAAGTCAGACATTTAAGTTGATAGATATAAAGCGTTGTGGATTCTGCCTGTCACCCTCTGCTATACCCAGGGTGACGTGTGGAATTTACCTCGCCATTTGTTAACTCTCTTCACTATGGTCATTTCTAATGATGAACGAAAGGCTTGCCTTTCCTCCTGCTTGCCTTGAGTATTCCCCAACTCCCTGTCCAAGAGTGTTTAAGAGATGAGATGCATACAAGAAGGAAGGTAGGAAGAGAAGCTGTGTGGGACTACACTATGTAATGGGTCAGTAGGGGTGGAGTAGGAAGAGAAGTGGAGTCAGATCTGGAAGAGAGCAGTCATCGTCCTCGGGTCCAGACAGGTCAGGGGGGTGTTTGGGCAGACCTTTCCTACATCTGGGGTGAGCCTCCCTTGAACTTTCTTAGCCTTTGCTTTTGACCAAACTGCAAGGCATGTGGCGCTTCCCTGTGTTCCTCCCATGAAGCTCTTTGGGGAGGATTTAATTGGCTCTGAGGATGGTCCATCCCTTTTCTAGGAGGCCTGTTTCAGGTTTAGGTCATTCCATTGGCCTCACCATCAACTGAAGGGCAGGTCTCCCAGCCATATAATTCCCTGGGCGGAGAGGAAAGGAACCCAAATGGATGGTCACACTCCATGTGTTCCTAACAGCCCCTGAGCTGTGAGGACAGGATGTGCTGGGATGGGTGGGACTTGTGAGCTGGCGTTTCAAAAGTAGTTAACGTTCTCATTGTCCATGTAACCTGTCTACCTTTCCGAATCCACATATATTGCCTGGTTTTATTTACTGCTAGAAGTGAAACTGCAGTACTTCAAGAGACTGAGACAATGGTGAATGGAGATAAATTTTAGCTTGTCCCTCTGCTTCCTTCAGAAAGAAGGCTGGTGACCATAAATTGAGGTGCACGAGGTAAGGCTGTTGGGAGTGATCCCGGCCCTCCCCCGCTGGCCAGCGTGCGTTCCTCCTCAGAACAGCAGCGCACCCCCTCCCTCGCCCAGAGAAGACGAAGCAGAACTTCCCCTGGGTTGCAGCCCAGTGATATGGAGCAGCTCTGGCGCGGAGCCCTGCTCTTCCCGAGTCGTGGGTGGCGCGGCGCTTATTTCCCTCTCCTCCCTTTCCGGACCCAAAAGGGGATGTATCTGGGTCAGCCTGGGAGGGGCCGGACCTGCCACGGACAGCGAGGGGGAAGGGGTGGCGATGACAGCATCTTTCAGGTTTTTGGCATCTCTGGGCTGTGCCTCGTCCAGCCTCTCACCGCTCGGTGCTGGGCGATAGCTGACGTTCTGGCGAATCTGGCCCAAGAGGTGGGCGATGCGGGTGGGGAGTACCGTCGTCCTTCCTATCAGCATGCCTGCCCTACACAGAGTGACCATACAACCCCTTTATATTCCCTATTCCCCGAGGCACGCTCCTGGGTGGTGGCCCCCTGCCCCAGGAAAAGAGCAATGGAACAGTTCAAGGTCCCTGTAAGTTCCTGGTCTTCCTTTCCGGTGATAAACCTCGGGGCTACAAGCCAGTTGCTGCTCAAGATGCTCCACCCTCGGGCGCAAGCCCCATCTCTACTCTCTGGGGACCCAAGTCTGAGATCCAGCGTCACTGAACTTTGGCCAGACGTACAGGTTGGGCACCCTGGCTGGAGAGGTGCAGTCCAAGCCAAGGAGCAGACACCTGGATGCCTAGGAGCCCCTCTGTGAGCTTTTGCGCTCCCTCGACAGCGCTAAGAGGAGCTTGAGTGTGCATAAAAGCCGCACCTTCCTAGGGCGCCCTGGCTGAAACTGTTGAGTGAGATCTCCTGGGTCCGAGCCGCTCTCCCCCACTCCCTCCGTGTATGGAACTCAGGAATCAAGGCCAAAGGCTATCTGTTCTCAACCTAGCCTACTCAGACACTGGAGATCCTAATTCCCATGAGTACTACCTCCCAGTATTGAAAGCAATGAGTTGAAAAATCATTTTTGGTTTCTTGTATCCTGTGCGCAGTTATCTCCTCATCCCCTCCCGGGCCCCGCTGACTCCCAATATTGCATGATCAGGGACCTTAATTTACCAGAAACTGCTGGCCTTGGCAAAAACGGAGCCTACTTTCCGGGGGTGGCCCTAGCCCACTGAAGCTCTTAGGCTAGGAACTTCCCCAAAGGTGCCTTTGCCTCAATGATGCTCGGGGTAATCCCGTGATTTGCCAACCTCTTCTGCTCCTCCTCACCCGGAGGCATCTCTTGCCATCGTTTCTCCCACTCCTCTATAAAACCTGGTGCCCCCCACGCCCCGCCCGGCGCAGCGCCCCCTTCTTTGGCTGTGCCTGGTGGGGAACCGAAAGGACAGGGTGCGCGGGAGGCACGCAGAGCTCGGGGCTGCCTGCGCGCTCGCAGCGCCTGGGGAATTGGCTGTGGGCGAGGCGGTCCCGGCTGCCCTTTATCGCTAGCTGGGCTCGTCTTTTGAAACTTTATCAGTGAGTCTCACCACTAGCCGCAGACGCGAGCGGCGGGGGGGCGGGGGCGCAGAGGCGCCGGCAGCCGTGACGAGGCGCTCCCGGAGCTGAGCGCTTCTGCTCCGGGCACGCATGGCGCCCGCACACGGAGTCTGACCTGATGCAGACGCAAGGGGGTTAATATGAACGTCCCTCTCGGTGGAATCTGGCTCTGGCTCCCTCTGCTCTTGACCTGGCTCACCCCTGAGGTCAGCTCTTCATGGTGGTAAGTCCACGTATATGGGCGCGGTGCTGATGGATTTTTGAAGATGGGAGTAGGGACCCTACTGGTCGCATAGACCCTCCCTGGCTGTTTCTCAGTCCTGGCAGTTGTGGATTCTGGAGCAACAAGATCTTATCACAGCACCCTGAGTCTAACCCCTTCGCTTTTCTCAAAAACCCGTTTTAGCTTTGACAACTCCAAAAAATTCACATGCACCACAAATGAGAGCTCTAATGTTTGGTCGTTTGGATCCAGCTGAGTGACAGCAAAAGCAGCCAATATCTTATTCCACTGAGAAATGTGCTAGCCTGATCTCTAACTCTAATAGAGACGTGTGTGCGCGCGTGTGTGTGTGTGTGTGTGCGTGTGTGTGTGTGTGTGTGTGTGTGTGTGTGTTTCACCTTGAAAACTACAACTGCCACCCTCCACCCCACATTCTCAAAAAAAAAAAAAAAAAAAAAAAAAAACTGCCTCGAGATCTTGAGATAAATCAATCCAGGCAGTTGAAGTTGTAGAACCTGAAGCCTGTGATTCTGTATTATTTACCGTGCTTCCACATTCCTGGTGCTTCACCCCAATGAGACAGCCTCCAGATACAGACTATTGCCTCCATGCCAAACTACGGGGTCTCAGGTACCCAAGATGCTACTCAAAACTGTTTTCCTAAAGGGTCACTGGGCTGCTGTCTTTGTATGCTGGTCTATGATTTATTATGAGTATTCTCTGCCTGTCCAGAAATCGTCCCCTTCTCTCAACTTTATGACCTTGAAAAGAGATGGAGTTGAGAACTCTGTAACATTCTTGTACATAGAGTACCAGGGCAGATATTAAAGTACTCTGATACCAATTCAGAAAGATTGGCTATCCCCCCACACACAGCTTATGGTATTGGACAAAGGTAAGGCTCTCAGGCAAATTCAGGACAAAGTCACTGACTGTTTAGACACTAGAGTGCCTGAGAGAGACAGAGCAAGGCACTGGTGCTAACGGGGGTGGGGTGAGGTGTCAGCTCCCTCCTCGTGACAATGAATGACTAGGTAAACTTGACATTGCTGACACTGGATCAAAGAATGACTTATCAGATTGACCATTCTTTCAATAAAATGATGATTTCTGTTTCCATATGTGTTGAAATATTATTTATTGCCCCAGCATTTTGTCACATTGTCTCTCAGCTGTCACTTAAATATATTTTTGTAAGTCACAGCTGTAATGATTTTATGATCATATAAAATAATGGCAATACAAGAAAAAAGATACTCCCCTTGTCTGGTCACTTAAAAAGACACCCATGGCAGCTTGGGCTGTATAAAGAGTACCTTTCTAAACGTTTCACAACTAATGGAGAACATCTGCCCACAGATAACGATGTAATTTTTTGTTAAAGTTTCTTTTCAAAACGTACTTTATGGACCTATAATGCTGATTCTTCCAAATATTTAGTGCTCTTGATAACAACAGAAAGATTTTTTTTTCTCTCAAAAAAAAAAAAGTGTCTATAAGTGCCAGAAAACTAGAAAATGAAACCATTTTCAGGATTCTTTAGTGTGGAAAGAATGGCATGTTTGTAAGAAGAATGTAGCATCAGATCCCAGCAGGTGCTAATAGGATAGATGCTGGCAGTTGTGAAGACATTTAGGTCAAACAAATGGGATTGAGGAACTTCTAAAGGTCAGCTTCCTCCAAAGCCAAAAGCAGACATATGGCATTCACTGAGAGCAGAGACTTCTTTGAAATTCTTTCTGTGTTCTCCCAAACACACTGCCCCCCCTTCAGGCTCTGATCTTCACAAAGCTACTGCCTCTGCCTCCCCGTCCAAAGCATCCTAATGCTACTGCCTCTGCCTCCCTGTCCAAAGCATCCTTTGGTGGCCCCAACTTCGGGAGCTAGTCATCACTCTCTTTGGAAGTAGCTTTGACCAGGTCATTGGCCATGCTTCCCTTGCCTGCTTCTGCACGGAAGGGAAATGAAATAGCCCCTGCCTTCTAGTGTTAGCAGAGGACTGGGGATTCATGCTCAAGCAGTGCTGGTCTCCTGCAGAACACCGCCTAGCTCTGTTCACAGCACCTTCGCCTTTCTCTTGGATTCCCACAGGTACATGAGGGCTGCAGGCGGCTCCTCCAGGGTGATGTGCGACAATGTGCCCGGCCTGGTGAGCCGCCAGCGTCAGCTGTGCCACCGCCACCCAGATGTGATGCGTGCCATCGGCCTGGGCGTGGCTGAGTGGACCGCAGAGTGCCAGCACCAGTTCCGGCATCACCGCTGGAGCTGCAACACCCTGGACAGAGATCACAGCCTCTTTGGCCGGGTCCTCCTCCGAAGTGAGTCTCCTGCCTTCCCCCGCTCCCGGTTCCCGACCTTCCCCCACTCGAGTGCTCAAAACCCCTGCTCATTCTTAGCGGCATTCTGTGCAGTGGAGTTTGTGCTCTGGGGGAGCATCATCTCCTTCCAGAGATGAGAGGTGTGGCAGTCAAGGAACGATCTCATGTCTATATGCCTTTGGTGGAGCAGGTTGAGAGACTTTGGGTGAAGGATTGCAGGTAGTGCCTTTTCATTCTTGGCTCTATCACTTCAACACTCATGACCATTGGGGATCAAATTTTGTCTCTGGAAAAAGAGAAGCAACCATAGGACTCTTTTTACTTTTTTTATTTTTTTAATGTATTTCTGAGGCCTTTTGGAAGAATTTGATCTGAAGATCAAGATAGTTTTTTCAAATCTTTGATCATCCAAAGACTATCGATATTATTTAAAATACACTGTGAAAATTTTGTGGGTAGAGACAAATCTCACCTCACTTTTGACTGGTTAGTTGAGAATTCCACTACCTAGATCAGGCTCACTCTATATCTACCTAACACTATTTTCCATAGAATGTAAATTCCACAAGGGCAGGAACTAGCCTGTATTTTGTGCACTTTGATTGGTGCCTGAGTATTGTAGGTCCCACTCATTTGTTATAATGAATGACTAGGTAAACTTGTAGTGAGAACCTGTTGCTTTTCCAACTACATTTTAGGCAGAAAGAATATTTATGAATGAGGACTAAGAACCCTGAATACAGAGATTTCTTTTTCTCTTAGAGGGAGATTTAATTCATTTTTCTAATTAGATAAAGGGAGCCTTTAAGTGTCTGAATATTGAAAGTAACTCAAAGCTAGTGACCTATTCTCATATAATCAGAGAAAATAAATTAAAGTCAAGTTTTACTTTCCAATAATATTCATCCATTAAGCTGGCAGGAGTAGCATTCTTCAAGAAATAACTCTGTCCAACTTGTTGGTTGGAAATTTGACTAGAATCACAACAGTTTATGTGCAAAGACAGAAACAGAGAACTTTACACTTGTTTTTGCCCACCCCACTCCCTCCCTCCCATTCCCAAGAAAATCATCCAGGCTGTGCACTTGGTAATGCTTAAGAGGGTGTTTCTACCATGTCATCATCAGAGCCCCAGGGTTTTATGAGGCCAAATGCATAAATGAATGTCTCTAAAATCCCCCAAGGGCGTAGTACTCTCACTCTTAGAGTATCCCTAAAGTTAATTTACTGTGATACTCTGCAATTTTATTCTCTTGTTTAAGAACTATATTCTTATGCATTCCTTTTAGAGTTTCGAGATGACATCGCAAATTTTTGAAAGGATAATAGCAAATGTCAGCCTCATGGAATTTTAAGACTTCACCTAGATTAGTTCACCAGTAAATCAATTAGTGCTGGACCTTGTCAAAGGGAATTTGCAAATATCCATCACAAGTCATCACAGGGTGTATTGTTTGTAGGTTTTCCCTGATTAAAATAGATCAAGAGTTTCCAGTGGTTTTCAACTAGAGGAAATTCCCGTTTATACAGCGATAACTTATAGGTCCATTAAGTCCTTTACTTATGGACCTGTGAAAATAAAAACAGCCTTTAAATCACAAGTGAAAGGAAGCAGTTTAGAACTTTGAAATGTATTATTACTGGGCAGGGGTGGAGGCATGTGAAGGTGAGGAGACAAGTTTCAGGATTGGGGTCTCTCTTCCCACTGTGCATTCCAGAGGGTCAACTGAGGCCTTTCTTGCTGAGCCATGACACTGACCTGAAAGGAAACAGCTTCAACAAATGATCCAAAAGATGGCATCTCTGCCAAGCTGAGGATCATTTCATAGAACACTTTGCAGTCACTGAGAGGGAAGAGATTTAATGGAGAAAACTGAACGAATTGACTAGGCCTATGGCCCCAGGTAAATAAAGGTTTCCAATTGGGACTTCCTAGAGATGACTCTGAGCACTTTGCCAAGGTGCTAAAAACTTCAAACCCTCAAAGCACATCATTTCTTTCCACTCTTCACAGAAGGCCAACTTCTTCCCAGACATCTCTGCAGATCCCTGCAACTGTCAGTGATGATTTTGTATTGGTTTGTGGAGGGCTGAATTTGGCCTACAGCAGCTTATCCTGGAAATAATCATGAAATTCCAGTGAAGTAATCCATAGACCTCTTACAGTTAATTACTTAGAGGGACATTTCAATGTACAGTTGTGAAGAACTCTCTGTTAGAAACCTAAATGTGCCTTTAGGCAATTGATCGGGGAAGACGAAGGCTAACATCGCTGTAGGGACATCATTATTGCTACTAAAGTCCCCTATGATAATTCAGAAGTGGAGAACAATTGCCTTGTGCGCCCTAGAGACCCAGAGTAAAACACAATGACTTTTTTTTTTTTTTTTGGTTTTTCAAGACAGAGTTTCTCTGTGTAGCTTTGCACCTTTCCTGGAACTCACTCTCTAGCCCAGGCTGGCCTTGAACTCACAGAAATCTGCCCGGCTCTGCCTCCTGAGTACTGGAATTAAAGGCGTGTGCTGCCACCACCGCCCGGCTCAGAATGACTTTTAAGAACATTTGGAATTTACTCTTTCACAGGTAGTGAAAAGCCCAAACATAGTCTTTTAAGTAGATATCTCTGAAATTCTAGAATAGGCTTAAAAAAAAAAAGGTGATCAGGGTTCATCCTTGTAAATTACAAGAGGAAAAGACAACAGGATGTAAGAAAAGTAAAGTAAGGATAAAAGAAAGCATTTTTTAAGAGTTGGACAACCCATGACCCTCAAGAAACTCTAGCTCAGTGTTTCGCCTCTGAACCCAAACAAACCCTGCCTGGCTAGTTGGCATTGGCTCTCAATCCTCAAATGATAGCAGCTTCAACAGTAACACACCAGGAAGCATCCATATCATCATTTAGATCAGGATCTTATTTCAGTTGTGATGAGCTGAAGGAGAACCAGTTTCTCTAAGAACCCCGTGATCCAACTTTGTTTTGTTATGAAGCCAGATCTCAAAATGTGCTACTATTTCACACATAGCATTTTAGTGAATCATCTAAAACACTTAACTGAAAACATCTTAAGTTCATATCTACATGTCCCTCGACATCTGGAGGTAAAACAAAAAGTCATGTGGTAATATCTAGACATTAAGGAATATGTGTGACTAATAACAAATATCTATAAAGATGGGTTATTTTTCAGAAATTGTTTTTGAATTGTAGAAAATGACTATTTTTTGGTCAAGTCAACAAGTTAATGTGATTGTTCAGCAGTCGCATGAGGATGAATTTTGCACCTTAGAAACCTCTCTAGTGCTTTTAAAATACTGTGAGTTCCTAATATGCTATGATCCACATCTTCAGTGCTTTTTCTCACTTACAAAATGTCTTGCTCAAATTATAAGATTAGTGGTAAATATATTAATCATGTATGGTTATTTCCCACATATGATATCTGTAAATATGGACACTGGGTTCCAAATCCCAAACTAGATGTTCAATGATAAAACAACTGCTGGGTGGTGGTGGCTCACACTTTTAATTCCAGCACTCAGGAGGCAGAGCCAGGCAGATCTCTGTGAGTTCGAGGCCAGCCTGGTCTACAGAGCAAGATCCAGGACAGGCACCAAAACTACACAGAGCAACCCTGTCTCGAAAACCAAAAAACAAACAAACAACTGTCAGCAAGAAATTTTTCAAAACTATAAAAATAAATGTGTTATTTATCTAAAAGCCCATAAACAAAATTAAGCCATATTATTCAGCACCTCTCAATTCCTCCTCAGCTGTGTGAGCCGTAGAGCATAAGCTTTTGCTTATGAAGGGACTTTTGAAACAGTTCCCAGGAGCCCACCGTTCTCTCTAGAGCACTGCTTGCTACCTATGGCAAATACTCATCTAAGTGATTATCCCTGGAAATAACCGGTTCCCTTTTAGATGGTTAGAGTTTTAGAGGGAGATATTCCTAAAGGGCCGAGGTAAGGGCCATTTACTATGGTGCAGATATGTGTTCCTGGTTTTTAATGATGAGACTATCAATGCAAATTTTGCAAGGGATGCACAGAAAGCTGTAGCACAGAGGGACACTGGAAAGGAGTAAGGTTTCAATGCGAAAAAGTAGTCTGTTCTCCCAGCTGTGTGGTTCAAAAAGTCACACTAGTCTTGACAGATTGAATCACTGAATGGTTCTCTGCTTTCTGCCTTACATTGGCATTAGTTTGTCCAGCTTCTATTTTGATTGTTAATATATTTGCTGCAGCAACCATTAATAAAAAGCTATGCTAATAACAATGAAATACAGTTCCACTTGAAAAATGAGGTGCACACAGACCCCAAAGAGCCTTATATCTGTCACTCTACCACAACACTGTGTTATGAGTTACTACAGATTATTAAAAATAATTTAATGTAGTTATTGCACTGAAATATGTACCTCTCAGCCTGTAAGTGAAAGTAGGCTGCTCTCTAATAAAGAACAAGTCTACGAAAGCCCCCAAAGAGTTCTTGCCCAAGTCTAATTATAGGCGGTAAATTTGTTTCTTTCCAGAAAAACCAAAGGAAAAGCTTTTCACTGTCTCTGACCCAATACCAATGATTAGTGCAGGTGTTCCAGAAGAAAGGGAAATCACCTTAGTAGTTAGACACAGTATATAATGCAAGGATATTGCATATCACCTTCAACAATCTTCCAATTACTTGTGAGAGTTGATGGCAAGCCAGCTCTCCAGTGTTAATGCCAGGGGCTGGTGGCTGACTGAATTCTCTTCCTACTCTAGCCCCAAGATTTTCTTGATTTCAGTGTTGCGCTGTCGGTAAGTTAAAATTGCCTTAGTGTCTTCAGAAATGCCTAGAGATTTGGGAGGGTGTTTGTTTGCTCTGGCCTCCAACTCTTGGGTTCAAGCAGTCTTCCACCCTGGCCTCTGGAGTAGCCAAGACTATAGACAAGTGTCTGTCTTGACAGCTTTTTTCCAAGCTGTGATATCATGACTTCTAAAGCATACAATGGAATGAATGATAGGGCTGTAGAATCCAGACTGTTTTATAGATGGAGAAACTAAGATGACTCATGCCAGTTGTACTCTTCTGGGACATCCAGCGTTTGGGGTGAATGTGATTCGCTGAAACCAGGAGCAAGTCCATCTTTTATCTTTTCTACTCTGTAGATAAGGAGAGTTGGACATTAGATATTTAAATGGACCAAACCCTACATTAAGTATAAGTGATTCACATTAAAGAAACAGCCTGGGATCTAGAAAAGAACCCTTGAACACCATAGGAGATGGAATGCCCAGCAGCCACCATGTGATAGCAATGCAGGACACTTCAAGAGAGGCTCTCTGACCGCTTTTAAGAAGAGCATTTTTGTTGCAGGTAGTCGGGAGTCTGCCTTTGTTTACGCCATCTCCTCAGCTGGCGTTGTATTTGCCATCACCAGGGCCTGTAGCCAAGGAGAACTAAAGTCCTGTTCCTGCGACCCCAAGAAGAAAGGAAGTGCCAAGGACAGCAAAGGCGCCTTCGACTGGGGTGGCTGCAGCGACAACATTGACTATGGGATCAAGTTCGCCCGTGCCTTTGTAGACGCCAAGGAGAGAAAAGGGAAGGATGCCCGAGCCCTGATGAACCTTCACAACAACAGGGCTGGAAGGAAGGTAGGCCTGCTCTCCTGCTCACTTGAGGGCCCTGTGGCCTTATCTTCAGATCTCCTAGAGTTGACTAAGTGCAGTGTAGACATGGTTTTCTGCTGACCCCCAGCCTGGGGCCACTTGTTCTAAAGAGTGCCACCAACTGGGCTGGGACATCCCCACCCATACCCCACCTCCTTCCCACAACTGCGTTCAAGGAATCCACTCCATTGCTTGGAGCAGTTTTGTGAGTCAAGTATTTTATGATCCCTCTGGATAGTGTGGAGTCCAGGCAGGAGGTATCATCTGCCAGATAGTTCTTCATCCCGAATCGCAATAGCACATTGAATACTTGTATGGTGTATCAATACCCAGAGCATTTTCTAGATAGTTCATGAAAGCAATTCACCAAGCATGGTGGGTTGGCTTCTCCTGAATGCAGGAGTACTCTCTTTTGAAGCCAGAAACAGCACTAGCTATAATACCCCCTTCCCTTTTTATGTTACTGGTTGAATAAGAGAACCAAAGAAACACCCTTATCCTTTCATCATGATGAACCTCCCAGTCCATCGGACTCTGGTCTGCAATCCCCTTCAAACACCCATTTGGTGTATAAAAAAGCTAAAGTTCCCAAGGTTCTCACCAAGAGTTAGTCAGAGGTCAGGACTAGAACTCAGATTTAACTACTAGGCCAAGGTACTTCAACCTGGTATTAAACTGCCTCAGTGCCTATGGACAATGCATTAATGAGGTAGGACTGTTTAGGTGGCAGCTTGGCCAGAGTAACAAGAGGACCAGAGTATTGATATTGGTGCCTTTGGACAGAAAACAGAAACTGGCCGAGATAATCAAATATTTGGTCTGAACCACTATAAGATAATATAATTGCCAGAAGAAATAGCTATAATTTGCCTTTTGTCAATAAAACATCAGATATACCTAATATTATTTTGTAAAAAAATAAAAAAATAAGCAAAAAATTGAAAGATGTGGAGAAGGGAGTGATATGAAAAAGCATAGAAAAAGACTCCAGATCTGTTTGTATGTAATCCTCTTACTGTGCTCCTGCAAGGAACGAATCTCATTTAAAAGAAGTGGAAGAAGAGGGCCTCTTATTTGGCACATGAATAGGATGAGTGTGACCTGAGCTGTTTACAAACAGTACCTTTTTTGAACTTAAACATGAACATTCTTTATTTGTGTGAAATTGTGAGCTTCTGGTGGCCACTGCCAAGACTATAGACTATGATTGTGCAATCCTAAATTGGTAAATACTGTTTGTGCAATGATTTAGATAAAAATAATCTACACTGACCTTTGTTTTGACATCCATAGAGCACATGTAAGTTACAAAGTGTGGTGTCTTTGATAGGAGTGCACTGCTTAATGATTTGAATGGGGGTATTTTAACTAGACTCCTCTATTTGGAAAGATAGGCTCTATGACTCGACATTGTATCCAAAAGAGTGTCAACTTATTACAATATATGTGAAGTTTTTATAATAGGTCATTAGACACTGAATAGCTCTAATCTTCAAAACAATAGATCTTAGCTATTACATACGAGGGCCTACATAAACAAGTGTTTTAATGTAAATCACATGACTGTTCACTGCAAAGAGGTGAACAGCTGTCAGGCCTCAGATATTCTCCTGCCTACTCCACAAAACTTAGGAGGCTACTTTTGATTGGAATAAAAGTGCACACACTGACTTTTTAAAATGTGGCTTTAATTAATGGTGGGTGGGCAGACTTTTTCAAGGAGATGCATGATGTCAGTGAATATGAACTTTAATGAGAGTAAATGTATTGAGATAAACATGCGTCTCTAATTCTCTTCTTGCGGTCATTAGGCCCCCAGTACTAACTCCCCCTTCTTCGCAACAGAAGGTCTGTGGAATCAAAATGAGAACAGGCTGGGTTCATGTTTGAAGGCAGTCCTCCTGAGCTAGGTTTCCAACAAACCCAGTCTAGAAACCCCAGCCTCCCAGGACTCACAGGAACATCAGTCCAGGTTTTTTATTCTGTTGCTTTTTAGTGCTTTCCAAATTGTCTGATATGAATACCATCTACTTTTAAAACTGAGAGTAACGAGTAACAGGGCAGGGGGAGTAATATATTTTATTTGAAAGAAAAGTCATCTGTTCCAAGACATATCTGTTTAGCCAATGCTGTCACAATTCAACACTGCCATCCATGTAAGACCTCAATTTCCCCCCAATAACTACAGTTTAATTAACTTATTATGACAGCTGGTTAGAGCACCCTCACGTTTCTCTTCTGTAATACCGTCTAAGTCTGCATTATTCATTCTAACCATTTTCAAGAGATTCTATAATTCTTTTCTTCCTTCATGTTCACCGGAGGTTTGTCTTTCATTGCGTCTAGGTTTCTGGTTCCAGATAGAACTAGGAAGTAAGTTCACCTGGTTCAAAACCGTTCCTCCACAGCTTCCAGGCTGTGAGTCCGAAGCCACACTGTGGAGACGTGCATGTTAGAGTAAGATCATTTTTAGTGAATGACCCGCAAACAACACCCGGTCCAGAGCCACCATGTATCCTCTTTCATGAGCTTGCAGGGGCCTTTTCAATTGTTCCATTCTTTTTCTAAGAAGAAATAATCTCCAGTTCATTAAACTGTCCTAAGAGAATCTGAATCAAAATAATCTTTAAATCTAATCAAATACTGCTCTTTAACAACTCCAGAAATTTCTTTAAGAATATGAATTTCCATAACAGAACTCTATAAAAATATTTTCTCCAAAATCCATCTCTTATTATAGTGAAAACAGAAAGAACATGGAATTTAATATTGGTTCCACCTTAGCATTCATCTTGCAATAGCAGTGATTTTGCTCACTGGATTTGTCAGATGAAATGTTAAATGAAATATGCAGAGTATGGGAAGATAAGTATAAGCAAGTAGCTCAGGCCTCTGGGCCTGTATGAGCTGCTGAGCAAAAGTCCTTTTCCCATTAGTGGAGTCAAAGTTGTTTATAACTTGGGTAAAAGAAGCTGGCCCAAACCCAACATGAACCGTTCTTTAGGGTTTAATCAGTTTTTCTGTCTACAGGCTTATCTTCTGTACAGTCCAATGCACTAATAAAATGGGCATAGTTTTGCTAATTTATAAAGTCTTTTTAAATGTTTTATAATAGGGTCTTCCTACATATTAATAGAACTAAAAAGTAGCACGAATATTTCTAATTACAGGTCAGAAATTGCCCACAAGGAGATAAGGGGGGCAACATAGGG
Source organism: Peromyscus leucopus (assembly GCF_004664715.2). Taxonomy (NCBI): domain Eukaryota; kingdom Metazoa; phylum Chordata; class Mammalia; order Rodentia; family Cricetidae; genus Peromyscus; species Peromyscus leucopus. The sequence goes on from NC_051065.1 coordinate 9,361,186, forward strand.
CCAGGTGGTAATGGGACACCTGGCCTGGGGTTCAAATACAGTTGTGTCTGCCCAAAGGCACATGTCTATATTTCCACATTGTCTCTGCTTCTGAATTTTCTAGAAAAACAAACAGTATTTCTATTTTTTTAAATTAAAAAGCCAAAGAGGCAGCAGCTGCTGTCTTTGGGAGGTGGCTTTGACGATGCCATTTTCCCTTGTGTGGATTCATCTCACAGACTTTCTGCACTGAGCATGGGGTTCCTCGCTGTTCTTTAATCTTTCTGTTCTTAAAATTCTTTCAAACAATCTATTTTGATCATGAATTCCACTCCTCCAGCTCCTCCCCAACCCCACCCACCCAACTGTGCTCTTTCTCTCCCTGAAAAGAACAAAAACAAATAGAAGACAAAAGCCAACAACATCAAAAAACAAGGCATAGAGACATTCTGTATCTGTCAACCACTCCTGAGCACGAGGCTCTCCCTGGAGTGTGCTTGATATACCCAGTGTCACTATAGGGATGAAAACTAATTTTCCCTCTCCCAGTGGGTCTCAGTCGCAAACATCTCCTTAGCTAGAGGTGAGACTTTGTGCTCACTCCTTTGGTGTCTTTCACTACCCTAGATTTCAAGTTGTAGTATTAAAGTTATAGTAATAAAAACAACATGACATTATAATAAAATATTACAATATTTATAGTAATAAAAACAGAAACGCTGATGAATGGAATAGAATTGAAGACCTGGACATAAATCCACACAATGAAGGACACCTGTTTTGTTTTTTTTTACAAAGAAGACTCTTAGGTAGCAATTCATTTTAACAAGGAAATGTCTTAATGTTGAAAACATTGCCATGGGTCATTGTGAGCTCAGCTTAAGCCACTTGATCTCATTTGAGAGATTCACAGAATTTCAATGAAGGACACTACAAGTCTGGAAGCACTATGTCTTACTGAAAGCATGATGTGTTACTTAGTTCAAAAGACAACTTGTCAAAGCTCTCTGGACAAACATATTTGGGAGTACTGAGTCAGATAAGAAAATGGATATGAAGAAGTACGTGGCCACAAAAGTAACTTTTAGTCAGAGAGATGGTGGCATTTAAGTACAAGACAAGCTGTGTCAAGTGGCAGACTAGGGTAGGATATGTTAACTGAGGAGATAAATGTCTCTCTCTCTCTGTCTCTCTGTCTCTCTGTCTCTCTCTCTCTCACACACACACACACACACACACACACACACACACACACACACACACGAAGCCTACAAGCTAGAGACAGACTTCCCATAGAGAAATGCCCTTCAGGATTGATGGAATGTAAGGTATAAAGGTGAGGAATGACCAGAGTTCCATGGGGAAGCTACTGACAGACTTAATGGGAGCAAAAGCTGCATATGTATCTTTGCCACACCTAGAGATCCTTAAGTACTGTGCCAAGACATTTGGATGTCACTGGAAAGACACGATACTTTGGTTCAATTTTCATGTATTTTTCAATTCCTATTAAGTCTACTTTGAAAGAGTAATGGGTATCAAAGCTAAAACATTTTATAATATATTTGAATTAATGATTAAAAATAGATTTATTAATAAAATTGCAAGACTACTTCTAGCTCCTTGAATTTTATGACCAGTCTTAAGTATCAGTGTCAGGAATGTTATAGTTTGCTCTCTGATATTAATTAACTATAAAACAGAGCATTTGGTAACTGTTTATATTGATTTTTGTAAAATAAAACATAGTATTGTCTATGGTAATGTGAGCAATTCTACCTATAGATGTCATCTTGACTGGGGCAATAAGGCAAGATTCTATAAAACTTGAACACATCCTTGGACAGGCTCCCTAACTAGCATTGCCATAGAAAACAAGATGCCCATACATATGCACCAGATTTCAAGAAAACCTAAAAGTTAAGTAAGTTTTACATGTGAGGAAACAGGAGTATAATAAAGGAGTCAGAATCAGGACACAAACTGGCTTTATTTACCAATTGAAGTGATCTGAAAATCCTAGTTCCATTGGTACCCTGCATTTTGTAGGGGAGGACCTTCTGGAATGAGGGACTCCAGCATTCTGCCCAAACAAGTACCAGGCAAAGACTGGAAAGGGAGAGCACCAAGGCCCTTCAAGTGGCCCCCTGGAAAGCCGGGGCACAGCAAACACTTTTAAGTTCATCCACAGGAAATGCCTCCAAAGTAAACATAAAATCAGTGTTGTATAACTGGTAAGCAGAACCTTAAGACAAAACAACAACAACAACAAAAACCTAAGTTCTAATAAAGATATCAAAAAATAGATCCCCTGATATCACTTGAAATAGGTAATAAACAAATGGATCGGACTTCAGAGAACTGGCATATGATGAAAAAGAAATCCCACTCTTAAAAAGCAAGGAATGTCAACGGGCAAGGGAGGGATCGAACCAAACTGTGCTGCAGCGCAAACCGTGTGCACTTCTCTTCCTCCTGCCCTTCCCGTTAACAACCTCCAGCATCTTCACAGGGCACGAAGCTCAGTTTGCAAACCCCCATTTCCCAGCCGATCCCCTTAGTTCATAATACTAAAAACTCAGTTTTTTGTATTTTTTGTACAATGTACAAAAATTGTAGATTTTGAAAAGTCAGAGTAAGCACCAGCCTCTGTCTCATTAAATCTCAAATTAATGTGCATTTGATACACTATATATTACATGAATCGCAACCCAACCAAAGTTAAAGTTCTCAAACAGAGGATAACTCTTAACAAAGTTATTTCAGTTCCATGAAAGTTCTATTATTAGAGAATGTGTCTTAGCCCTGCATCATTTGTCAACTAGAATTATTGTATATATGGTTGGTCTATGGGAATGCTAAATCCTACAAATACAAACCCCACACCTTATATTTCCTAAGCCCACCTACAGTCACTGTTTTTAATAGATGACAGAACTGAAGAAATCACAGTACCTTATTGGACTTAATAAATGTTTGCATAAGCTAACCAATTGCACCTTTTCTAATAAACATTCCTTGCTTCCCTGGTTCCAGTGCATGCACAGTTGAAGGATATAAATTGTTTCAGTGTTCAGTAACTCCTATCTTAGAGATGTGGGCCTGTCAAAAGCATTTAATTGGTAATAAATGCCCTTGGCTCTAAGCCAATCTGGAAATTAAATAATGTGTTTTTAATGTGTGTTTCCTCAGGAAAACTGATAGGACCAGAAATATGTTGGCTGCTTTGTCCAATACAACGAACTAAAAATCGGAGCACCAACATGTCTTCCAATGCTTCAGTTTATAAGTACTTACCAGGTAGTAAACCTAAAACAAATCATATATTTGATTTCTAAGGCAAGGCCAATCAATCATGGGCAAGTATTTTGTATAATATATAGTAGATGGACTTTTTCTAATTGGAAATGAGTATAACACAATTTAGGGTTTGTAAGCTTGGCAACATGAATATAAAATAATTCTTCTATTCTTTAAGAAAACCTGATGAGGCCACCTTGGTTGTTCCTTCTGTTTGGTTTTCATAAAAGCTGGTGTAGAATACCTTCTCGTTGAGAGAAGTTTGTTCTTACCATTGGCAAAATAATGCTTTTCAGAACATAATTAAAGATTCGGACATTGTGTGTAGAAAAATGCAGGACTCACCGGATCTGGAGAACATGTACCCAGGGCCTCACAAATCCCAGACCAAGAAGACTAGCAAGGGAGTTAATGTGAAACCCCAGGCGTCAGATACTACCCCCCTGCACGTCTCCCTAAGGGCCTGCGGACCTCCTGGAAAGGGCGGGTAATAATAGACTTTATATGCTTGTGTTGATTCAATAAAACAGCTACTCCACAACACAAAACATGGTCTGGCATAAAAGAAGAACCTAATGAATATTATGCCTCTTTGTTATATTCTGATAGCAGGCTGGACAAAGAAATCTAAATAGAATTTTCTACACAATGTATGTATCCTTCTATAATCCCCCCCCTTGTTTTTTCGAGGCAGGGTTTCTCTGTTTAACAGCTCTGTAGACCAGGCTGGCCTAGAACTCACAGAGATCCTCCTGCCTCTGCCTACCAAGTGCTAGGGTCAAAGGTACGTGCCACCACCATCCGGCCTACTTTTTCTCTCTTTTAGCATTCAGAATTTTGTCTCTGTGATATAGAATGCTAATATATAGAGTTCCTTTTAATAAAAGGAAGTTTAAAACATTAAATTCTAAAAGTAGAAAGTAGGCTCTAAGTAAAAAAAAACTTAAAAATTATCAAAGTCAAATATTTAAGAGTTTCATAAAAATATGATCAGTTAGATTTTTAACCTTACAGCAACCCACTGGAGAATGTTAGGAAAAATGATATATATTGAGCTAAAAATGTTCTTTGTACTAGTGCTGAACACCAAAAAGCTGCTGCTGTCCTTGGGAGTTTTCTCCCACATCTGCCTTTTTTGGCTGTAGCACCCACCAAGCTTGTGGTGACAGGTTGACCAGATCCCACAGAGTGAGAATCAGATGGGTTTCAGACACGCAGTGCTGGAGCGAGTCCTTGAGAATCATTCTGGCCAGTATGGTGACATACAGATTCACGAGGGCTGTGTGACTGAATAGAGATGCCCAGCATAGGACTGTGCACATGGCCTCCAGTAAGAATCAAAGAGAGGAACAGAGCAGGAGAGCTTTTAGGAGAGATTTCAAGAGACAACAGAGAAGTGGAGATTGAATTGCATGATGGTATTTATCTGAGGCTGTGAATGAAGCTGTCAGTCTCACACTGGAGAGAAAAAGGTTGCAATTGGTTCTTCTACAACAGGAAGATAGCAAAAGAAGAAAACAGTATTTATATATAGCTACACAAATGATAAACTGAGCAATGGAAAAGTGTGTACCATAAAATGGAAAATGACTGCCAGATTAAAATCAGTAATTTAGGAAGTAGAGAAGAAATTTCACAAAGCCTGGTCAGTCTTCTCATGAGATTCAAGGAAACAGTAGCATCTGTAAATAAAAGTGGATAGGGATGGCAAGAGAGCAAGAAATCAGAAGAGGAAGCTAAAGAACTCTCCCAAAAGTAAAGCAAAAACCCAAGTGATAAATGGAATTTGAGGAGGTCACACACAATCCCCCATTTCTCACTCGAGTTTGAAACCAGGTACCAAATGGACAGACAGATGGAGCAAACATGTCGATTTCACTGCCGGCTGGGGAAAGGCTGCACCAAGGGATGGGAGCCTTGTGCAGCACAGTGCTTCCAAAGAGACCCCAGAACATGGACTCTGCCCTTTTAAAGGCTAGGCATTGAACCCCACTCATGAGATCGCTGGCTGGTTTGAGAGGCTTGGTCATAGTGTGTTTTCTCAACAGGCTAGCAGATCCCACAGAAGAAGAAAGGAAAAGCCGTTAGCCCTTCCTTCAGACTCACCATTTGGGCAAGTCAGTTTTTCCAGTCTGGGGAGAAAAGAACAAGGGATGTAAAGAACCAGAAATGTTACTTTAATACATTTTTTCCTCAAGAAAATTCTTCAAGAAAAAAATAAAATTGAAAGGCATAGAGGATGAATTTTCAGGGTCTATGAGCCAATTAGAATGTCACAAAGACTATGAAAAGTTGAGAAAGGCAAATCTTAAAGAGAATATTTCAGCATTGAAGTCTACCAGTGTAGGTTGAAAAGGTCTATAACTGTCAGGGAGGATTAATGAATGGGAAAAATTCCTGAGGTGTGATATTTCAGAATACCAAGAACACGAGAAAGATTCTAGAAGTTTTCGTGAAAGAAAAAAAAATAAAACAAAAGCCAAAATGAATCCATAGCAAAAGAATCAGTAAGATGTCCTATTTCCCATTGGCAGCACTGGAGGCAAAGAGCCTGCAGGGCTACAGCTCTAAACTTGAGGGAAAATTATTTTCAATCCAGAATTCTATACCCAGCCAAGCTATTAATCAAATGCAAAGGCTGAAGTAAGACCTTAGACACGCAAGAATTCAGAAAATGTATCCTCTGTGCACCTTAAAGGAGTTAAACATGTATTACAAGCAGAAAGAATGATCAGACAAAAGGGAAACCTGGCATCGAGGGAAGTGTGTGTGCAGAGGAGGAGGACAGAATGCCGAATCTCAGCTGTGAAGCTAGCCCTCCATTCTAAGAGTGTCCTTCATGCCAGAAAGGCTGTGGCATAGGCTAGCAGCTAATAAAATTCAGCCCCAGGACATCACTGCACTTGACTTCATGGTTAACAATACTATTATGCCTCAGCTTCTGTGGCCCATTGATTTCTGAATCTTCTGTGGATATCCAAATCTGAGATATTTAAACCCCTTACATAAAATAGTGTATTATTTGTACATCACATATATATGCACACACATATTTATATCTCCTTCAATTTGCATCATTTGACAATTTAAATGCTACATAGTTGTTATGTCATATTGATTAGGGAATAATGATCAGAGATAGCCTGTACATGTTCAGTAAGGACACAAGTATCATAGACCTAACAATACGCATGAACAAGATGTGCATGAACAATGTTCAAACAGTGAGTGGTGGAGAGAGACTGAAGATATATGAGATGGTGGAGGCTGCAGTCTGCCTAAATCTGTACTTCATCTGGGTGGACTCAGCATAGAGTTCACAAATACAAACTCAAGTTTTAATCTGAGGAATTTTCTGAAGTCCCTCCTATTTTTTTTTATTCCATACTTCATTGAAGTCATAAATATAGAGGGCCAGTAAGTATTATTGCTTTCAAATTTTCGAATAAGCATCTAGATATATCATGGAAGACTTGACTGTAGTACAAAGTAGTACTCTGATTTGGTTATTCAATCTTGTATCATCCAAATAAGATGTTACCAGTTCCTCCATCACCAGCTGTGCATGGGAAGCCCCTAGCTCTTTACCCAGTATGTCTGAAGACCTTAGAGTGTCCCCCTCCCACTCATTCAGCTTTTCTGTGTGGCCTACTAACATGCAAAGCCATTGGACTAGGGACTCACACCATTGGGTACCATCTTTCATTCTCTCCCAAACAGCCACAGTGGAGATTGTTTCTTGTGGAAATTTTTTCCTGGTGATTCAGACACCCCAGAAACACAGAGTGGGAAACCACTGTAATTAGATAACTAGTTTTCCAGGTCCATTGAAATGCGGTGGTGCCCTCCCCTGCCCCAGGCCTTTTCTTGTGCTCTGCCTCCCAGAGACCCCCAGACTCCTGCAGTGAAGCAAAAACTCTTTACACTCTCTCTTGCAGTCCCGGGACATCAATGCTCAGCTCAGGCTATGCATTAGAATTACCTGAAGGACTACAAGTTCTGTCAGGGCCTGGGCCTCCTGCCTGCCCCACCCCCTCAAGGTTCTGATTTCCTCAGTCTGGGAAGGGGCTGCAAATGATCCCCAGGTGATTTTAATGTGCGGCCAGAAACAAGAACCACTGCTCTGCTCTCTCCAGTTGCCAGGGAACAGTCCTCGGATTCCTGTAACTTTACTACACAGAGTAGCTGGAGTCTTCCCCTCTCTTGCCAGACTCTGCATTTCCTCAGCCCACAGCCAGGTTGTAAAAGAACATTTTCCCTTCCTCCTCTGTGTGGACACATATGCAGAGCTCTAAAAAGTGGGACATACCATATATATTGTTATGCATTTTGTTTTCATCACTTGACTTTCCTTCATGCATAAGACACTGACCTGCCTCATCATTTAAAGACCCACAAATACCATCATTCACCAGGTACCTGAACTGACATACCCATTTTCCCACTGGTGTCGTCTGGCTCTCTTCTCAGAGTTTGCTGTTGCTAATAGTGTAAAGTGAATTTTTGATTTCCCCTAAGAAGGGAGGGGAATAGTGTGTATAGTTAGTTCAATGTTGCAGGAAGATTCCAATGTGATTTTGGATTTTGTATGCCTGTTTAGGAAGACCACAGATCTGGAAGTACATAGTTCTGCCTCTGCCTAGTTAGTGACTAGAGATTTTACTGTCCTTGCTGGGACTTGATTTTTAGAACTGTGGAATAGGAATACTAATTTCCTTTGCTTAATTGTGTTGTGTACATGATAGTACATGTAAATCACTGTGCGTAGAGCCTGGCTAAGCCTGGTTAAGATCTCAATAAATGGTTGCTGTGACTAATAATGCTATTGTAAGACTAGAGATGTGGTTCAGTTGGTAGAGCGCTTGCAAAAAGCTCAGATGGAGTTCAACTGCCAGCACCACATAAAGATTGGGTGTGCTGGCATATACCTATAATCCTGTGGAAATAGGAGATCAGAAACTCAAGGTCATCCTTGTCTACACAGTGAAGTAGAGGCCAGCCTGGGCTACATGTGACCCTGTCTGAAAACAAACAAGCAATGGGGTTATAACAGTGGGATATTAGAATTTAAGATCCTCATGGTGTGGCCCCATGTTTTCTTCTCTTCTCAAGCAGTTCAGAAACAGAACTTCAAAGCCTAGATTGTCTTCCTGTACATCTCTGCTTGAGTTGGACTTTGCTGTTTTCAGGGTTAAGGGTTAGATTTGAAAGACTATGACTCCTGCAAATAGGAAAGGTAGCGGGGGCTCCTGAATCCAGGTGTTGGACATGCTGTGTATTTACTAAAGCGGAGATGTGGCACAAAGCTAGTAACAGTGAGAGCTGTCAGCTAAGGTCTGTCACTAATTCACAACCAAGAACTAACTTTGGTACTTTCACCTGCCAGGGACAGCCCTCCCACCCCCAGAGGGGGCTAAATAATGAGGAGGACTTACTGTCTTGGATCACAAGAGGTCTGGATGTTGGGCAAGTCCCAGTTGGGCTCACTGAGTAACCCCACAACACTCTCCAGAACCCAGTTCCTCACATCCTTCAAGACTGTGTGTATAGGTTCATGTACAAACCTACTATGGCTCCCATGTCCTTTGTGTTATACTGCACAAAAAGAAATCATCCAGAGACAAAGAAAAAGCATTTCTCCTTGGATCTCTTTTAAAGAGTAAAGGAAACTTCCTTCCAAGTCCGACACTCATTTATCCTTGAATCTCATTGATACAAATTGAATCATCACGTTCCACATGCTAAGAAAAGTCAGTGTGTGAGCAGTGACATGAACATTCATGATTTAGGCCACTCTGGGATCAGGGAGGGTCTGGCCAAGCCTGGAGCACACAGCTTCACAACCCCTGAGTAAGCTGGTAGCCAGTAAGAGAGGAGGTGTGTTTACACAGATCAACAGCATCTGCCTCTGCTACATGGGTCTGCAAGGATTGCTTAGGTGTATTTTTAAGATCCAAAGCTAAGATGCAAATCTTCCCTCTAATCATAGGAAAACATCAGCTTTGAAGTGTGTCACCTGGAGATTTAGCATAACAAAGGCAGGGCAATGATGTGTCCTGTTACTTTTAGAACTAGGAATGGTTACCTACAAGTGAATAGCCTGGCTGCAAAAGAAATGCAGAAGGAGAAAGACAAAAGGTGAAGTCAGCACTTGGCATGGAGCGTGTTCTGTACGATGCCATCAGACGTTGGGAGAGAAGCTTTTAGACTGGAATACCTTCTAGGTTAGGTTTGTCTACCAGTGAGCCTCATACCCAACACTCAGAATGTAAAGGGTGTTGGCGAGAGGGTGATTCCAGAGAGAAGATTCATGTTGAGATGTCCTCTATAGATGCCCAGGTCCTCATAATGTGGAGAACCCAATTCTTTGTCTTGGCCTTGCATTGCTGACTCACAATCAGGACTGACCCCAGGTATACAGGGGCGCAGTCCTGTGTGTGCCTGGCCAAGTGGGGAACACTATGGGGATGCCCGTGCTCCGAGTTGGAAGACAGCGATCCAGCCACATACCCAAACAACCTCGGGCCACTGGGATGCCCTGACGACGGTAACTGTTGTCCGCTTAGCCCTTGAATGCTTTTGACACATTTCCAGGCCGCTGAATAAACTGAGACTGACTTCTGGAATGCAGAGCCTCTCTGCACACCTGATTCTACCATAACTTGGTCAGGTAGCAAGCCTGTACAAGAGGCAACGCCAGGTCTCATTCTAGGGCAAAAGGACCATGGCGAGGTCACCAGGGAGGGGCAACTGAAAACACGTGTCCATGTGAGGGGCCATGCAGGCTGGCTGAGACTCGGGCTCCGGGCAGCACGGCTCAGCTACTTTTCTGTCAACTACCTCCATACTTCACACCCCACCAATATACCCAGATCTCCGAGAGAGTGCCGAGCAGGCTTGAAACTCCCACCTTCAATTTCTTAGAAAGAGAGACCCTAAAAATCTTGCTCGCGTAGCACTTTGGAGAATATCGTCAAGGGATTCACTGTCCCGTGTATCTATGCCCTCCCTCCAGATACACTCTAATTTGGGGATTCAAATTGATTGGCAGACAGGCTCCACTGTGCTGCTTCTGAATGAGGACCAAATACAGAGACTGGTGGCTCCCCGGGGCGTCTGGTCTCCTAAGTGGCCTTTCTTGGCATTCTGGCTTTGAGTTTTCAATATTCAGCACCCATTAGCACCAATATCATATTGAGAGGTCTTTGGAACTGCTTAAAAAACAAAGCTGAAAAACAGTGAACAAAAGATGAGAAAAAACTTAGAGAAAATCAGTGTCAATTCTTGGATTAGGAATCCCGTGAAACAGAGAACAAGTGGAGGATTTTCACCAGAAGCACGCTATTAGGAGACGTTTTGAAGTCTACGTGTACTGTTGCCCATCTGGGTCTGCTTCCATCCATTCTGCATGCTTTCCTGAAGTTCAGGTAGTCACGCTGACTCCTTGAGCCCTTACTTCCATCTATAAAATGGGAAAGACAGTAGCTTGAGGTTTTTCTGCAGACCTTGAACATAATTTATTCTTCACTTAAGTATGCCGAGGGCCAATGAGACAGAGCAGGAGAAACTCTCTCTGTGAATGGTGCCACGTGGGAACTTATCCCAACACCAAAGCAGAAGTTTCCTTGGATAGTTCTGTGGTCTACCTGGCCTTCCCTCTGTCCACAATACCCACTCCCACAGAAGAGCAGCCTTCACGTCAGGAGCCGGCAGTCCCAGTTCCCTTGCTTCTAACAAGGGGCAGAGTGGGCACAGCTGGGCCGTCTAGGCTGCATCACTTGGCCAGAGCTGTGGAATAACTTTCAATACAGGATTAGTCTCAGTGGACTGGGTTTATCCCTCCCAAGCTGTGTTCCTTTGGGCAGAAACATTACTGTCTGAGATTTCCTCTTCCTCTTCCTAAGGCTGAAATGGTGGGAGAGGTCTGTTGCAGTGCATAAGGGCATTGAGGTAGAGTGTACACTGCAATCCTATGTGCCCAGTACACAGCAAGCATTCCATATGTAGCCACAGTAATGGGGTCACTGAACCATGAGCCTTAGCAATTCCTTTATCAATCAGGTTTGGATACAGGTTGAACATCCCTCATCAAAATATCTAACATTGAAAATGTTCTCAAACTTGACCTATGTCTTGTAATGGCATGATGGTGTGAGTGGAAAGTTCTCTACCTGGCTACACGAGACAGGTTGTGATCAAAACAGAAGCAATGCAAAACACAGTATATAATTGCCTTCCAGTTATGTGTCCAAAGTTATACATAAATGAATTTCCAGTTTACACCAGGATCCCATCTCAAAGACATCTCACATTGTGTATGCAAATATCCCCAAACTTCAAAACTCCAAAGTCCAAAATACTTCTGGTTTTAACCATTTCAGATAAAGGATGCTCAACATTGAAATAATATGCATTTTAAGATAAATAAGCCACTAGGTACTAGAAAATATTCACTTTCCTCTGCCTTTAAATTGTTTTTGAGAGTGAGCTGGGGGCGGGGTCATGAAGTTGCCTAGGTGGGAAGGGGAGGGTATCCGGGAGGAGTTAGCAGAGGGCAAAGAATAGTGTCAAAATATATTGTATGAGAAACGCTTTAAGTTAAAAATAAATAAGCTGGCTATGTACCCTATAAAACAGTGAGCTTTGGTTTCATGGATCGTAGATGGGGTTCACAGTTGGACTCTTCCATCTTTTCTCTACCTAAGGCTGAAGTTACCACAGTGTAGCCAAAGCAACCACCAGGTGACAAGGGATGCTCCTGAACCCCAGGATCTAGCCTTCTCAGAGCTACTTCTCTGTGGCTCTGAGGTAGAGAACTCACAGCTGGGGCCTGGGCGTAGGCTGGGTCCTGGGCATAGGCTGGGTCCTGGGCGTAGGTCCCACTGAGCTCGCCTCTGCCTTTTCCTGCAGGCTGTAAAGCGGTTCTTGAAACAAGAATGTAAGTGTCACGGCGTGAGTGGCTCCTGTACTCTGAGGACATGCTGGCTGGCCATGGCTGACTTCAGGAAAACAGGCGACTATCTCTGGAGGAAGTACAACGGGGCCATCCAGGTCGTCATGAACCAGGATGGCACTGGCTTCACTGTAGCCAACAAGAGATTTAAGAAGCCAACGAAAAATGACCTCGTGTATTTTGAGAATTCTCCAGACTACTGTATCAGGGACCGAGAGGCAGGTAAGTTACAAGAATTCCTTCAATGAACAGTGCTCTGCAATCTAATTGGGCACCTCTGTTTTTCAGCAGGCTATTTGTAAAATTGCAGATGCCTGCCTTCAGGTTCCAGGCTTGTGTTCTTTCTAATTCATATTGAAACTACACAGAAAATTCTCCCAAGCAGCTAGAGAAACAGGTTGATAGTGTGCAGATACTGAAGAAACACAAATTAACAAGAATGTATGTGGCAAAGAGTCAAAACGTGCAGCTCAGCAGAATTCTTGCCTGCACGGAATTCTAGTTAGGGGGATGGAGAAACGTTCTGTGCAATGCCCAGCATTCTTTCTGGGACTCTGAGCGGAGCAGGGGACAGTTTTAACAATCTTCCCGCAAGAAAAACATCCCTCCACTGTGGCATGGCCCCAGGACTCAGGAATTTAGCCTCTTCTGAAGAGGCCTGTTCTACTGTCCAAGCCCTTGCTCTTTTCAGTACGGTTACAATGGTCAGATACTAAAAAGCAAGAATGAATCCCCACTCCTTTGGCCATAGGTGGGTTGTGTAGAGGGAGCGACTCTAAGAGGCACCCCATTTACTAAACCACGCCCTGCCCTCCCCAACAACACAGTCTCTGTCTTATATTTCAAGAGTCACTCTTCCAGCCTGAGCATAGCAGCTCTCCCCTCCTGTCTGCTTTCATAGATCCGTGCGCTCCACCTCTCACCCTCAAGGTCAAGAGGAGGCTGCAGAGACTGCAAAGATTCTAGAGCAAAATAAGAACGAGTGAAAAGGCCTCGATTGACAGGAGGTGATGGGAATTCACAGCCCACTTTGGCTCAAGCCTTTTGCTCACTGGGAAGCAATGGCATTCACCATCAGAAAAAAATAGCCTTCCATTTAGCTTCCGAGTTTGTTTTCCATTCCAAAATCATTGCAAAAGAGCCAGGGAGACAGCGCAGATGCAGCCAGCTGCTAAGGCTAGATCAACTGATAGACGAGATTACCAGGGAGCATCAGAAGAGGCCTGGAGCCCCGAGCTTGCCCATGAGTTGTTCAAAGTTCCTTGGAGCTCCATGAGTTAGCTGTCTGCAGCCCGTAAGCATGTGTGTACATGCAGCGTGTGAGTTCTGACTGCCGAGCCTGAGGACCTGATTCTGTGCCTTGCTGTGTTCCTGTCGGGTTTTGGGACTGCTACCAAGTTACCCTTCCTGTCGCACCACAAGCTAAGTGGAACTGTGGTGAAACCTGTTGCTTTGACATAAATCAACCCAGGGGACCCATGTCCTCTTCTGCCCTTAACTAACTATTTGACTCTACACAGGCCGTGGGCCATGGAGTCACCTTAATCATTTTAGGTCCCAAGAATAGACACTTGCGTACTGAGCACTGTTGGTCTTGTTGACTCTTGCAGCCCTAAGACATCAGTGCACTGTAAATTTTTACCTGGGGAAAAAGGGACACCATGACGGATGCTCCTGAGCAATCAGCACCAACCAAACTCAGTTTACCGAGTAGAGTGAACAGCCCTGTATATCACTGTCCACATGGAGCAGTTAAGAAAATTGACCACCCATTTTCCATATCATGTATGAAAGGAGATGAACGTCTGGCCCCATACTTGGACTGAGCCTTGAGCCCAAGAGGACACATCCTCTTTACCTATTTCCTCCTACATGTGACTGTGAAAAGACCTTAAGGCCAAAATTACTTTTCTCTTTTCCTTTTTTTTTTTTTTTTTTTTTTTTTTTGAGACAGAGTTTCTCTGTGTAGTTTTGGTGCCTGTCCTGGCTCTTGCTCTGTAGACCAGGCTGGCCTCAAATCACAGAGATCTGCCTGGCTCTGCCTCCCGAGGGCTGGCATTAAAGACATGTACCACTACTGCCCAGCAAAATTTCTTATCAGAGCTCAGAAAACCTGCTGTCCAGCAGGCGTTTTCTGCTTATTTGGGTTGAAATAGTTTACATAATGAGAGAAACAGTCATACCCAGTGAGTATTTTCTTCCCTCATTGGTATTCAGGGAACTAAAAAAAAAAATGCTTCCTTGTCATACAGAGACTTTCTGAATGTACTTCCTGCTTCCCTTTTGAGCTATTGAATTAATTATTCTTATAGACTTCATTCTTCACATTTATATTAGAATGGAATTCTGGTTTGCTTGGTTTTTTTTTAAGTGCGTGCGTGCGTGCGTGCGTGCGTGCGTGTGTGTGTGTGTGTGTGTGTGTGTGTGTGTGTGTGAAGTGTATGTGACTGTAGGTACCTACTAGGGGCCAGGAATGTGGGGACTCCTGAAGGTGGGGTTACAGGTGGTGAGTCGCCCAGCATGCATGCCAGGGGTCCAAAGCTGGATCTCCTGTAAGAGCAGTAGGCACTATTGAAAGCTAGCAGCCTGTAAGCTGACTTCTTGACCATAAAATCATAGGTATCTATTCAGTGCATACTGCATCCCAGGGTCTGTCTGCTCTCACCAATTCTCGGCCTCTTGTTCATAGGAGAGGAAACTGAAGCTCTAGGGGGTAAGAATCTTGCAGGACTGTCTGTCTGTCCTCCCATCATTTTACTCTGCTTCTCGTTGTCCTAATCAGAAGGGCACACAGTTGAAAGACTGGCTTTCATTGTAAGCTATATAATCTGATCTTTTATTTCTATGCGTTCTTAGAAATATTTTAACTCATCTAATGTAAAAATAGGTGAATATTTTGGTTCTTGGGTAATATGAATCAAATAGGAGCCATCCTGATCATCTTAAGTATCCAGTTCCAATATAGTAGATCACATTTCCAATATGTTTACCGGATTATTTGTAGTTTTCTGAAATACATAGAAATGATACCCTTTGTGGCTATGCCAAAGACATGCCAAAGTCATGCATGTGACCTGAAAATGTTTCTTTTTTAATTGTGATAACTACACATGATTATTTTCATAAAAATATGGTTCAGAATGTTTTATATCACATTAGGCTAAAGTTCAGCTTGTTAGAAGAACATTTTTGATCGTGAATATTTAGAGTATTATGCAAACAGTCACAGGGGTGAAATACAGAGAGCTTCGCTTCAACCACACACTGGCGGGGTCTTGCCATCTGTCCTGTGACTATTGGTCATCTTCAGATGAGGGTCTCCCTGACTGGGATAAGCTCCTGTGGCGTGTGCTTTACTAAGCTGGTCCACACCACACTCCAAGTTTCTGGGTATTCAGTCTTCCGGAGCAGCCCCCAGCCTCTGTGGAGACAGAGAGATGTAAAGGATAGTTCCAAGACCCATGAGAATGGAGGCTTCCTGCATCTAACTCACGGTGGGTGCCAGAGCCTTCCTCTGGGTGAAAGTAAGGTGTTCGGTCTCCAGGAGGGAAGTTGCAGGGTGAGTCTGTAACAGAATGAACACACACTCTGCTAGAATAATCTTCCCTTAGGAAAGATCTGCTTTCTGGTGTTTAAAACTCTCATGTGTTGCCTTTAATCCCAGCACTCGGGAAGCAGAGGCAGGCGGATCTCTGTGAGTTCGAGGCCAGCCTGGTCTCCCAAGCGAGTTCCAGGAAAAGGCGCAAAGCTACACAGAGAAACCCTGTCTCGAAAAACCAAAAAAAAAAAAAAAAAAAAAAAAAAAAAAAAAAAAAACTCTCATGTGTTTAACATGGGTTATCATTAAAACATTTTTTTTATTAAAAATGGGCTAGACAAGCTCCAGGATAGACCAAAACTTTATAGTAACATTTAAATCAACACACACATTGCTGTTCTTTCTTAACGGTTTTGTTTATTAAAATTCATACTCATGCTCCCTATATTTCATCTCCCATCCCTGAATGGTTGATTCGAAGCAATGAACACTTAATATTCAATTTACTGGGCACCTTTTCTTGGAGGGCATTAGGAGATCAAGAGTGGCTCTCAGGTGGGTTATCGGTGTGTATGTGGTGTTTGAACTAATTGGCTATGCTCCTACTGTTCCCACTGCATCCTGTTCAGAATGACAGTGCCCAGCAGTGAGCCAAGGCAGGGGGTATCAACTGTGTTTATGCAGTGGATGCATCTACATGTTCACTTCACTATTCTCCAGAGTGGGGGCCTCCTCAGAGACCTGCTGGATCAGAATTATGGGATTCCCATTCTTTTCAAGCTTAACAATAGTTTGGAAAATCAATGGTTTGGTTGTTCATGGTCCTGGTTTACCCCTATTATCAGAGAAAAGGAAATGCAAAGACTCTTTGTTCTTAGCATCTCTGGTCCTTAGAAAGGGTGAAAAGGGTTCTTTGCAGAGCTCTGAAGAGACATCACTCAAAAAAACACCCTGCCCTGGCTCATGTGGCAGAAGTTTTTTTGTTTTTTTTTGTTTGTTTGTTTGTTTGTTTGTTTTTTTGACGTGTATGCCCATCATCTCCAGAAACTCTACTGCAAGTAATTCCTTTAAATGGTTTCAGCCACTAAGACTCCTGCTGGAATTGGTTTAACATCTTGGTTATCAAGTCACTCCTCCAAGGAAGCCCTGACACAAGGATGTGAGGATGAGGGAATTTGATGAGAGGCTCACAGAGTGGAGAGCCTGAAAGTTTCTGGGGAGAACGGATCTCCCTCACTAGGGATGGTGGGAGCACAGTGAGTCCCTGATGGGTCAGCTCTGTTCTGCATCCCTTCAGTGCACATACCCTAACTCTTGGCAGCCGCCCTCCCTTACACATCGAGGAAACAGAATCCCAAAGTTTTGTACTTGGTCCAAGATTTCGTGGGCTGGAACTAGTTAACAGAATAGAAGGCATAGATAAAAATCGGAACAAAAATCCATACTTTTCTCACTATACTATTTCCCTCCTATCTGGATCCTTGGAAAGTGTGTAATAAAGATTCAGTATGAAGATATGGGACTTTAATGGGGGGTACCCACAAAGCTGGGAGCTGGGAGCTCAAAACTGATCAGAATTAAACAGCCACATTGAAATTATGCTAAAGCCCTTTTCAATTAGAAGCTCTCCAAGATTTTTTCCTTTTCTTTGTCTTTTCTCTTATGTAGTGTGCACGTGTGAATGTGTA
This sequence comes from Peromyscus leucopus, assembly GCF_004664715.2. Lineage (NCBI taxonomy): Eukaryota > Metazoa > Chordata > Mammalia > Rodentia > Cricetidae > Peromyscus > Peromyscus leucopus. The sequence goes on from NC_051065.1 coordinate 9,378,644, forward strand.
CATTCCTGTGCCTGCAAATGTGGGGGCCAGAGAGGATATTGTCTTCCTCTATCATTCTCCGTCTTATTCCCATTAGGCAGGATCTCTTACTGAACCTAACGCTTGCCATTTTGGCTAGACTGGCTGGCCAGAAAGCTCCCAGGACCCACCCATCTCTGCCTCTCAACACTGGGGTTACAGGCATAACAAGCCATACCTGGTTTTTTATCGAAATGCTGGAGATTTGAACTCAGCTTCTCATGCATCTCCCTAGGCCACCACTTCAGATTTTTAAAGGAATATCTTTAATTGTTCCTAATAAATTGTAGGAAAAAAATGCTTGACGAAGAAAGTGTGGAAACAATAACCAAACATGTCCCCTTATTCGTTAGCTGAAGAAGGCAAATGTTTTCTGTTGATCAACTATAAATGCCTCATTTGCAGCTCAGATTTGCAGAGTACTAGGAGCTGTGTGAGGTTGGGCATGTGATGTGCAGGTCAGATTAGAGAACACATCTTAGAGAGGGACTTTCTGGGATGAGCACTCCGGTGGCTCTGGAGTTATCTAGTGTGGTGATTGCTCCCAGGCATCTGTAAATCAAAGCAACCCTCCAGTTGGAGATAGGTCCATCTGTAAGGGAGGAATGCCGCCCTCCCCTCCCCTGCAGAGGAGGTGTCTGCACCTAATCACAGACCACTTTCGCCCGGTATGATGTAAAACCCTGACCCAGGCCAGAGGTCATTCCCAGGTCTCCTCTCCAACCAGAGGGAACAAGCAAGCCTCTGCCTTTTCTCCAGTCAAGTTCAAAAACAAATGGCGCTCTTGTGTAACATATTGTCCATTGGAAACTCAAAGCCTGACAGGCGGGTGGGCGGCTGTTCCTGGTATCAGGATTTGTGCATTCCTCTGGAAACTATTTGGAAATGTGTCCCTTGAAGCCCATGGTAACCCAGTTCCTAAAATCATTGTATACAGAGACTGGCATTCTGGATAAGTCTTGTGCTGTGGCCTGGCTTGCAGATATGCATGAACACTGACTATATCCTGGGATGGGATTAAAAACAAGGAAATGAGATTTTAACCAGTGGATAAACTCTGCTTAAATATTAATATGTGCAACTAATACCAGGACATTTTAAGTCCTTCATTTCTTTACTGAACAAATATTGACATTGTTCTATATGCCAGAGACATAAACCCAGGCAATGCAAAGACCAGGAAGGCAGAGTTGGTTGGTCCTTGGCCTCAAGGCTTCACCTACCATGTGGTCTTTATAGGTAACCCTGGTGGCAGCAGCCAAGCAACATTACACAGTTTAGGTGACAGGGAACCCTCAATCTGAGACAGGTGAAAAACTTGTCTTAGGGCTTGCCCCTTGCTCCATTGGTCTGGACAAGCATTTCCTGTATATTTATTACTTTGACAGCATAAAGAAGTCGCTCATCTCTTTGTGCTCCAAGACTTACAGAAATTAATGAATTAGTATCTAAAGAGAGCCAAACCAGGATTGTATGGAGAAGGTTTTAATGGGGCTTCCTAACAATCATTTACAGGGAAAATCATTAATGCTGTACAATTAATAGTAATTACAATCTAGTAAACTACCATTTAAAATGTGTAAGTGATATATAATATATATATAAATCTTTTCAACCTCAAAACCCTCAATTGTCTTGACTTGACTCTTGCTTCTCATCCTGTTCTGTTAGCTCATTTTAACCCATTTCAGGGGCTGCTTGTCGTCTTGTGGATTTTTTTTTTTTTTTCAGAGTTTCCTCGGGACCCTCACTTCTCTTTCTGTACTTTCTTCCTGGTCTGATCTTCTCTATTCTTCCAGCTTTAAATATTTCTATCTATCTGTACTTTCATTCTCTTGCTTTATCCTGTATTTAATTCCCCACCTGATAGACTCATTTAGATCTCTCATAATAGATTGATGGGCTTCATTCAAAGTTGAATTCCTGATTTGTCCCACCCACAAAGCTTGTTTTCTTCTAAGGAAAATGGATCTACCAAATGCTATGGTGGCCAGGCCATCATCATGCAAGCCAATTGTAATACCCCCTCCTCTCTTGCCTGGATCCCCCACATCAGGACCTCTGCAATCTGTACCGGACCTTTCTGCTCCTCCGTGTTCATTGCCACACCAGAGGCCCAAGCAGAGCTCAGTTTCTCCATTTATAGAAGGTGTCAGTGTTTAATTGTTAGTTACCTCTTCACCCCACTGGGCTTCACTGGGACTCCCGTGTACCCCAATACCCAGCATATGCATGTGGTGAATTGAGTTAATGTTCATTCACTAGCTGAATTATGTAGCTTTACCACTTAAAGGTAGCTTGGTTTCCTTGCAGAGAATTAAGGAGCATGTTTTTGTTTGTTTGTTTGTTTGTTTGTTTTTTATCACTGATTATAGTGCTCAAACTATAAAAATTCCCACTTAAGCTTGAGTGTTAAATGAAACTTTTACATTAGAAGACATCTACCAAGATTCATGATTACGTTATGTGGCCTGTTAGCCATCTCTGGATGGGATAAAAGAGGTCAAATCAATACAACAATCAGAATGAATGCAAAACTTGGTAAACAAAGTTTAAAAGTCATTTTGTATATCCAATTCTTTGACATCATTTGAACCACTAACAACAAATTAATCACCAAATAGGTGAATGGCTTTTCTTGGGCCAGGGGGGTTGAATAACAAAGCTCATTTCCAACTGCTCTATTAATGCTTGCAGACAAAGAGAATTTTTAAAAGTACATTAAAATTATGAACTTAATTATTTCTTTTTAGCTTTCTTATTGAAATCCACTTTACAATAGGATACCTCTTCTTCCCACTTATGTAAATTCCACATTATTAGGGAGCAGCCAATATTAGAGAGAGCCCTGCATTATGGAATAGGCATCTTGGGGACTACAAGTTGTTCTCTACTACTATTTATACTGATTAGGAAGCCATGGAGAAATTTACTTCTCTATTTCTCTTAATATGTGCTTCACCTTGTAATTTCTATGGTTCCTGTGACTTGGGAACTGAATACATTACTCATTTTACTCTGCTTGTAGTACAGATCCTTAACCTGCTGTCACAAACTCACGTTATCAATATGAATTTCTTCCATTTCAGTATAAGCCATGCTCTGATATGGTAGCACACATATATAATCTCACCATTCTCAGAGAGTTCCAAGTCAGCCTGGGCAACATATAAGACCATACCATCAAAATAGTAATGATAACCCTAACTAAATGCATACAATTTAAAAAAAGAAGAATGTGCCACATTTCTTGCATGTGCTCTCGGTACTAAGTGAAAACATTTCAAGAGGTCTAGGCTTAACTGCTGGGCTCCCGCTGTGTACCTGGCAACTGTCAAACACTTCTTTGAAAAGTGTGCCTTCACCAGACAATCGGAAGGCTGTTCTTAGTGTTTAAGAAATTGTTCTTAATTTTGTGTTTAGTAAACGAGCAAATATACATTGGCACCTGAGTATTATACAGTGTGTAAAAGAAAGGATAAGACCCATCCCCTATCCCAAGGAAGGTGAGCTCAGATTACAAAATGGTACATGCACCCAATTTCAGAAAGGCCTTTGGTAGCTCAACAGAACGTGGACAGACAGGGTGTAGTCCTCCACGGAAGACGTCAATGCAGAACTGAATCTTGAAAAGCTGAGAAGAGTTCCCTTGGATTGAAGGGAGAGGAAAACTTACAGTTAGAAGTTGATCTTAAAGAGCACAGTCTACATGGCTGTTAAGTGACGCCAGAAAGTCACTCTGTTCATTGCGGAGGAGAGAGCCTGTTTGGAGAATACTCGGGCTGGGAGTTCAGTGGGGTGAGGCTAAGGGTGGGGAGAGGGAGCACAGGAAATAACTTTGACCAGGCTAGATAGATCAACTATGGAAAGTCTGAGTCTGGCCATAACCATGTTAATTCCATTGTAGAATTTGCTAGCTTAAAAGGACATGGCCTTCCTGTGCCAGGCAAACTCTTTCAGAGTAGGAAGATGAATAAAAGTGAGTAAAATCATCTGAACTAAGTACAGAGATTGCCTTTCCTAAGTAGCATTAGCTTTGCGATCCTTCACGTGAGGAAGGGGGCAGGCTTGCAAGCAGATGAATGTGCGGTCTCTAACATTTGCTCTGCAACATTCTTTTGTTCCCTCAATAAATCTGTGTCATTAATGACAACGTGTAAGTCAAGCAGAGGAGAAACAGCCTATTGGATGACAGGCTTAAGTGAATCTTGCTTTATGCCCTAATGGTCAACATATGGGCCTCTGTTGGCCTGAGTGGCAAGAATTTCTGAAGATAGAGGCAAGGAGGGAGAGGGGGAGGAGGAAGGGAGGGTGGGGGGAGAGAGAGAGAGAGAGAGAGAGAGAGAGAGAGAGAGAGAGAGAGAGAGAGAGAGAGAGAGAAAGAGAGAGAGAGAGAGGAGCGCCCTTCCTCCAGGTTTAGAGGTATGGGTCTGGGAACTATTAGCCAAAGCCCTCTGTGTCCCTCCTCTGCTGTCAGGAAGATGCATGTTGGTGGAGACAGAAATGTTTTTACACTGGGAACCCTGACTCCATTATTAATTTTATAGCTCTGGGGATGGGATGCTTGATTCTGTAAGTTCCCTTGATATTGCCCCACCAAATATGATATGTGGTCCAAAACACATGCAATTTGGAAACTTCCAGTCTTTTCCCATGCATATGTGATCTTATTGTGAGTTGGGATGAGGACATAACAAAGGGGAAGAAAAAAAAAGGTGCATTTAGCCAGAAGTAGCACCCTCCACCTTCCCATGACATAGGCCTCCCCACCCACAGAGACTGCCGGCTATGGATGGTCACAGAGTTTAGGCAGCCAATCTGAACGGTACTTTGTGGGTAATGATGACAGGAAGGCTGGAGTCTGAGCCCACAGTTCTTTCTGTCAGGGGACTGAGCTCTGTCACCAGCCTGGCAACACATCTGGGCATATTTCACAACCAAAGCAAAGGAGCATGTGAACTACATAAATCAAAGTATAACAAGAGACTGTTAAAAAGCAGCATGTCTTTTTAGAATAAGTGTGTTAATTAAAAAAAAGAGAGAGCACCTAAATACATGTTTGTCCTTAATAGATGACAGTTTGGAAGGTCTGATTGAGAGGACCATTGGCTGAAGCCATGTTTCAAATGTCTAGTTGGTATTTTTAAACTACCATCCATGCTGACTGACCACCTGAGTTTGGAGCCACAGAACCCACAGGAAAGCAAGACACAATAGTGAGTGTATTTGTTATCTCCCCTGGAAGCTCGTGGGCTAGCCTGATGTAGTCAAGAAGTCAGCAAGACGGTAGAAGGAGAGGCCAATACCCCAGGCTGCCCTCTGACCTCTACACATAATCCACTTATACTCCCACATACATACACAGATACTATACACACATAACGAGAGACAGAGTATCAATCCAGGGGAAATGCAGCATAAACCACCATGCTAACCAGCCCTTTTTATTTTCTCACAAAACTTTATGTGACTAAATAGCCTACAACATATCATGAGCTGCAAAATAAATAAATAAATAAATAAATAAATAAATAAATAAATAAAAACCCTCCCTCCCAACCCTTCAAAAGCTACAAATCAGGTAATTTCTTTAGAGGCGGTTAGGGTTGGGGTGTGTGGTATTGAGGATGAAACCTCCAGCCTTACCTGTGCTGGGCAACTACTGTAGCACTGAGCTACATCCCTGCATCTGGACTCAGGGATATAGTCTCACTATGTAGCTCAGCCTGGGCTAGACCTCATGATCTTCCTGTTTCAGCCTCCCTAGTGCTGGAATTTTAGATGTTTCCAACTACATGAAGCTTACAAGTTCATTTGATAGGATTTTTTGATAGAATAATTAAGGGGCAGAGCAGGGAAGATAATGAAGTATCATTTCTGCTTTGTTCTGAGGGTACCCACCACTTGCTGGCTGTGTACTTGTGAGCAAGTTACTATACCTCATAGACTGCTCTGTGCCTCCCCATTGGCCCATTTCCTGTCCCCAGTGCCTAAGGAGGGCCCAGGACAGCTCCAGGCCAGGACCCCACCCACTGTGTTATATCAGTGCTCTCAGTCTTCAAAAGCTCTCTTTTATCTTTCTTCTTCTTGGCCTCATTGAGCCCCATTTGGGAAACAGTGGTGAGTGGTATGTTCGCATTGCTTCTGTCTGAGCATTTTATAGTTGAACTAATACACTTCATGGCCTGTTTTTGTTTCACACGCCAAAGCCACCTTTTGTCTTACTTCTTCGGGGGCACTAGAGACTGAGGCCAGGGTCTTCACATGCTAGGCCAGCGCTCTACCAGTGGGCCATATCCCAGGCCCCCTTGTTTTCACAATTCACTTTGAGACAAGGTCTCACTAAGTTGCTCAGGCTGACCTTGAACCTACTCTGTAGCCCAGATGTGCCTAAATTCAGTATCATTCTATTTCAATCTCCCAAGAAGCTGGGATTGTAGGCCAGGACCAGCAGGCCTGGCTCTAAAACCACTTTTAGACCAAGTTTTTCCAGTGGCCATTGCCTTCTCTTGCCTTTCCTCCCCGAGTTTAGATGATGCTGAATTCAATTCGGCAAACAATCCTTGGGTTCAGAGGGAGTCCAGTCCAGACTTCTGCATTTGAAAAACAAAATCTACCATGACAAGTCCCCAGGGCTAAGTGAAAATACTGTCTGAGACTTCCTTAGGCTTCAGACCATTGGGGAAAGACCACCAAGTTAGAAATCAATAAAGGAGCCACAGCCTAACTTGGAAACAAGACACTTCACCTCCCCATACTGGCCCTCTCAGAGTCACAGCCCAGGAGAAAGGACAGAGAATTCAAACGTGTCCTAGTATTGTCATAGTTTGATAACTGAAGATTGGTGAGATGAAAGAAAGTTTGTTGGTACACAAGACTTAAGACAAAACTCGAAATATTACAAATTGAGTCACCACTGGAGTGCCAGGATCTTACTCACAGACCTGTGGCTTCAGTCCCTACCTCCTGAAAAAGATGGCCAAGCCCATGAACCCCATCCTCACCTTTTTCCTAAATCCAGGTGTCTCTAATGAACATTTCTACCTCTATAATCCCGAGTTATAGACAACTCAGTATTATAACAACTAAATTCATCTTTACTTAAAGTCTTCCCTTCCCAGGCATTTTTCACGTTAGGGAATCCCTAGTGCCAACACGACTGCTTAGACCCAAACCTGAAAGCCCCTCTGGACTCTTCTCACCCCCTTCCTATCCACCCATCAGTCACTATCTGCTTGTCCTGCCTTTTCAACTAACTTCTCTTTTCCTCACTCAGTGTCTTAATCTAGGCCATCTTGTACCTGGGTCATAGTTCTGTATGGGTCTCTAACTTATCTCCTTGCCCTTATTTTGGCTTGCTTCAATCTCTTCAGTCCCAGCACATTGCTTTGCCTCCTTGAACACACATTAAATACGTTGCTCTCTGCGTGAAGACTGTCAATAGAAATCTGTTGCTCACATAGTAACATGCAAACCCGCTGCCCTGTTATCTAAAGCCATTGGCAATGCAGCTTCTACTCACAGCTTTAGCCTCATCTCTTTCACTCCCCCCTTTGAACACTGAATCCCAGCCATGTGGAATGTCTTTCTGCTCCTCACATAGAGCTCTTGGCCCATGTAGCCTCCTCCTCTTTATTTCTCCCTCTATCACATTCCTCTTACTAAGACACATTATACATGTGGAAAAGTTCAAATAACACTAGCTGCCTTCACTATAATCATAATACAGTGAGTTTTCTCAATTAAACACATCCATACACTTTGTGCCCAGATCATGACCCAAAAGAGGCCCAGTATTCTAGGAGCTCCCTCGTGTTCTTTGTCCCTACCTCTAAGAAAAACCAGTACCCCAACATCAAATATCCCTGGCTAGTTTATCCCAGTTCTATACTTAGTCTAAGGGAAAACTACCTTCAAGTCAAAGCCTGTGTCTGCTTTCTCTTGATGTGTAATGATTTACCCAAACACTTATGGCCTGGAATGACCTTGAGGTCCTAGCTTCATCCATCTCCGTCCTCACAGCTGTCTTTTCAGTCAGCTTTGCCATCATGCTCCTGGAGGACTTGCACTGTCATTCACACACTTTCCTCTCTCCACATAGCATCATCCTCACCATATTCTCCTCTTCTTGCTGTGGAGCCAAATGAACATGTTTTGGTCATTTCCTACTTGACCCCTCCACCTCCAACCCTACACTTCAACAGATTGCCAAATTCTAGTAGCTCCCCCTCTGCGGCCTCTCAGGCACTGTCCTTTGGTCTCCATTCGTGGCCTCTTGCCTGGACTCATCCCAGAGCTCACATTTGGCCTCCTTGTTCCCAGTCATTCTAACAGGCTTAGGTATGTTTTTTTCTGGATTGAAATCAACACTTGTTTCACACCCACCATAGAATAAAATCAAAGCTCTACCAAGGCAAAGCACTCTTTAACCTGTTGCTCTGGCCTTCCTTTCTGTGCTTTTTGCCATACTGAATCTGCCCTCCCAAAAAGTTGTCTGAAACATGTCTGCTAGGAGCTTCTTATGCCTAGAAATGCCTTTCACTCCATTCTTTCCCCAAACATCAACTCATCCTTTACACACCCTCTCTAATGCCACCTTCTTGTTCAAACCATGCAGTTGAGGACTCTTGACCTGGACCTGTTTCCCACCATTAATATTCATAACTAAGAAATCTCATTATGACAATGATGTAAGTGTCTCAGGGCAGCATCTCTACTTTGTTCTCTGATAACCCCCAGAGCCTACCACATCGGGGGGGTCTCTGCAAACACTTGCTATATAAAGGAAAGGCTGCTTAACCTTTGTTGAGCACTTGTTCTGACAGACACTTCTACAGATAATTTTAGCCCATCCTCACTGAAGCCCTATGAAGAAGGAGCTGGTTTCGTGCCAACTTTGCAAGAGAGGAAAAGGAAGCTTGCTTACATTTCAGTAACTTGCCACAACTGTACGGCTGACACATGGCAACACTACGAGCAAACCCCTAATTGCCCACACCCTAAAGACCTTGGCTTTACAGTCTGAACTTTCTCTGCCAATGATACCCTGCATGGGATTCTACGGTGGCCAACAGATTTCATAATGATGTGGAAGTTGAGGTGGCACCTCTCACACATTTATCTCTCCACTACATTACAAGTCTGCTGAGAACAGGAGCTGGTCCTATTTATTTTATTTCTCCCCTGCCTCCCAAACCCCAAGCAGCCAACACAGCATCTTACACATGTTTATGTCAACTAAATGTTTATCAAATGAAATGATGGGTGTGATGTTCAAAGGCAGCTTTTGGCAGTGAGTCCTTTTTGCATAATCAGTGATGTTTGAGGAGACTTTTCTGATGGTCGTCCTGAACACAGGCCCAGCTGCTGTCTCTCCTAACCCTTTGCTTCTTCAGCATGATGTAGGCTCAGGGCCATCCCTGGCTGACCCACCCTCCACCCCGGCCCGGCCCTCTGCCATCCTTCCTGTCCTCAGGAAACTCCTCTGTCTGTCTTCCTGCTCTAGGCAGCTGATCACGCGCAGCAAGTCTGGCCCACCCTCTCCTTTTCTTGACCTCACACCCTGCCTGAACCCTGCTGTTTCCTTGGTCATTCTGCACAGGCAGAGCAACATGACACTCTCACAGATAATTTTCACACAGAGCAGAGAGAGTGATAAACACAGTCACGAGGTGTAAGTGAAAAAAAAATAGTTAAGTCATTATCTTGTTTCACCCTGTATTTGTGTCTCTTCTGTAGGTTGCAGTTATTTTGCATTGTTGATTGTAATAGAAACGGGAGCAGTTGAGCTAAAAGTGGCAGTTAGTAGAAGGATAAAGAGCTTTAGGCTGGGGTTGTAGCTCAGTGACAGAGTGCTTGCTTGCCTAGTATACATCAGACACATGTTCAGGCCATATTATAGGAGATCACAGAGTCTTTAGAACTTCCATGGTTGACGTGTGGCCAGGCCCCCAGAAGAAACAGAAGCAGAACAAAACAGTGGTCCATCTTGAGCCGGACTCCTTTTCCTGGTCTGGCCTTCACTGTCTCTGTATGTTTGCTTTAGCCATGTCTTTTTGGGGCTCTGGGCCAGAGACACTGAGTTCATGCACGGCAACTATCTCCTGGGCACTCTACCTTATTGGCCCAGGATAAGTCAGGTGCCTACCTGTGGTCCAGTGAGGATGGTGATACAAACCCAGCACGGCTGCCAATGGCTCATCTTGGTAGGAAAGACTGATGAAGAACGGGTCATTGCAAGTGAGAAAACTCTCCAAAATGGTCCCCTACTCTTGATTGTACGAAAGGGATAGGAAGGATAAAGTTGTAAAAGAGCCGTCTCTGTTTGCCCAGGGATGGAGTAAACTAAAGGGCTTTGTATACTTGAAATTCCTTTTTCTTTGTTTGAGATGGGGTATCACTATGTCCTGGTCTGCCCTGGAACTCAGTATATAGACCAGGTTGGCCATGAACTTTGAAGTGGTTGCTGACATTACAGGTGTGAGACACCACACCCAGCTCTATCTTTGAAATTCCTTTTACAGAAACAGATGCATGCATATGGATGGCCACTTAGCAAATGTAACATTGGTTAACTAAGACGACATTAATACGATGCCACATTTCTCCTTTGAAGGATGGGACTTGTGGCCTCAATCAGGCACTTCCTGTGGCCTGCTCAACTGCAAAAGTCTTTTCAACTGGAAAAGGAGAGCAGTGAGCAAGGCCAGGCTGCACCCTCCCTCCTCTATGGCTCACACAAATGGGACCTGCTCTCCCCAGCAGCTACAGCTCAGCTCTACCAAGTCAGTGTGAGCAGGTCCAGGGAACCTGACCCCTCCCCTTTCCAATGTTCAATACCTCCTACACTTGGAGAAAGTTGGCCTTGGCCACAGCTTCCTTTTTGTGATTTGAAGTTGGAAGAGGAAGGACTGGAATAAATCGTTTCTTTCTTATCTAGCACTGTCCACCCAATGGCCCTTCATTCGAGGCCTGGATAAGGGTAATATGGAAAGTCAACCCAATTAACCGAAGGAACTTCAGGTTGCCAAAAGAAAATCCAAAGTTTCTGGTCCACCCTTCCTAGCTTCTGCCCTCTGGACACTTCTCAGCTGCATAGAAGGACAACACATGGGCCCATAAAACACAGATTCAGCAAGCTGTGAGGAGGTTGGGCTAGGCTCTGTTCTTAAGAATGGACCCCATGCCTCTTCTGTCCAGACTATTGTATTCTGCCCACACATTTCCAGTGACATCTCTCTGGCTTGTCTTTCAGGCTCTCTGGGTACAGCAGGCCGTGTATGCAACTTGACTTCCCGAGGCATGGACAGCTGTGAGGTCATGTGTTGTGGGAGAGGCTACGACACATCCCATGTCACCCGGATGACCAAATGTGAGTGTAAATTCCACTGGTGCTGTGCTGTGCGCTGTCAGGACTGCCTGGAGGCCCTGGATGTGCACACATGCAAGGCCCCGAAGAGTGCCGACTGGACAACCCCTACATGACCCCAGCAGAAGCCATCATCTCTCTTCCTTCCCTCAAGGACTCCAATCGCATCTGCAAGGACACTGGACCTCTGGGTTGTCTTCAGGGGGCTATTTCTTAAGGCATGTGGCCTTTATTTCAACAGAAGCCCATATTCCCTCCCCGGGAGCCCCAGGACTGGGGACCACATGCCGCATACAAGTATACCCTATTCTATCTATCTTGGGCATTCTGAGGTCACCTCTTTTCCTGCTGATTTCTTTTTGGAAATGACATGACAGGCTGTTAGAGGAGGAGGGTCATGGGCCCCCACCACTGTCACCTAGACATTTCCTCTTCCCTCTTTAGCCATGGGGAGAAACATCATCACATAGTAGAGGAGCGTTCTCTGTGTCTTCCCACTTCTAACAGTTCGGAAAGTCTGTGCTTCCCTCTGTGGGTGGGGGTGGGTATGGAAAATAGAATCAACTGCACCAAATTTACTTGTATTTTTAAAAAAAGACCAAGCAAGAGCTTTATCTAAGTGATAACTGTTGCTACCATCCTTGACAACTGCCTGGAGAAGGATGGCTTTCAATAAACACCAGGTTTAAAATACGTGTGTTTTCTAAGACTTTATTCCATGTTAACCTCTGATATAATAAGGTGAGAATGTTTGTCCTTTGAGCCAGTGTTGCTTTGTACTTTCGTGTCAGCCAACACCTCAGAAAGGGATTGCTGTTCCTCACTGTTCCCTCAATGTAAGGACCCTTGAGAGATGAGAGTTCCCACTGTGCTCTGGAGAGAATTTGAAGGGGGATGGATGATCTGGCAGTATTCTTTAACTAAGGAGTAAATACGGTAAAAAATAATAATAACAACTTACTGAGTGAAACGTCAGAAATGTGCTTGTACAGCTAAAGAAAAAGAAAGCAACAGAATCCCAATGCAGCCGTGAGCACGTGACCAGTGGGGTTCCTGACCACCTTGTGGATGCAAACTTAGGTGAGACCAGTGTGATGCTGCCAGAGAGGTCTGCAGAGCCTAGGACCCCCTCTCCCATACTCTGATGCTCAAGAGAGCTATTGAGGAGCATTGGCTAAGACCCACCAACCTTAAGGCCTGGCGCTTCAGTTATGTTTGTTTAAGGCTTACGCGATGATGTGAAGTGTAGTCTAGAGAAAATAGCACATAGCCTGGCCTTTAAAGTTGCTAGTACATTACATCGCAAACAGTTTGAGACTTGGAGACGATATTTAAGTAACCCAGCTGTAGTTACGGGAGTTTCAGTGTGGAAATGGTGATTGACTTCTGCCAGGAGATGACATTCAGAGAAAATGAAGAGGTTGCCTGCTCCATTTTTTCAAATGTTGGATGAAAGGAAGTGAACTTGACAAGGCTACTTCTCATCCTGCTGTACAATTGGGTTCTTGTTCTATACATAATTTCTTCATAAAGCTATAGCAACTAACAGGGTGTCTCATGGTATACATCTGGTGTCACATTGCTGCTTGCTCATGGTTTCACACTTTGGATTTCATCTTTCCATCCTTGTCTAGGTCATTCGGCCTGAGGCTCATGGGAAGCAAACTGTGGGAGTTATTTGTCTGAGCGAGTACTAGCCTCCTAGCCTTCTTAAAAATGACTTAACTCCAGTACTATCCTCTCCTCCTCCCTTTTTCTCCTCCCTTTTTCTCCTCCCTTTTCGGTGATTGGGGTCAAACCAGGGTCTTGTCTTGTCCGTGCCAGGCAGGTGCTCTACCCCTGAGCCACATCCTCATCCTTCTCTTTGTATGTCATGGACACAGTAAGTAGGAACAACGGAGCAGGCAAGTGGCAACTCTGGGCTTAGCATGGGGGAGGTCAGACTGGTTCACAGCTCCCAGTATCCAGGGCACGCTTCCCTGAGTCACTAGCCCTTCTTGCTGCTAGATGAATGGTGAAATCTTAAATCCTTGGGTATATTTAGGGTGAGGAAGATTTTTAGAGGATATTGGCTCCTTCCAGTTCAGGCAAACTAAATCAAGAGACGTGAAGAGATCCCTGTAAACATCAGCTGGAACCCCAGGGCTCCATATAAGTAGGATCACAAGAGAACTGCGGGAAGCCGCAAATGGAATGTCCTCATCTGATTTTATTTTGGAAAGAAAACATTTATATTTGAAAAGAATTAAAACAGGTAAAGGTTTATGAACTCACTTTCTTGAGGGCTTAGTAGAGGGCTAATGTTCTAGAAATCTGACATACATACACTAAATTCTTGGGCTTTTAAGGAAAATAAATTATACTAATTTCTAAAATAAGGAGAAAGTCCGTTCAGCTCAAATCCCCTGCAAGTAAAAGTCTTACTATAAACTGATTCCTTGGGCCTTGGTTATTTTTAATTAATTTTTTTTCACTATCTGAATACATTTCCAAAATACATCTTTACTAGTTTACTAGGGCTTTCTACAGAATAGTCTTTTGTTGTTGTTTGTTTGTTTGTTTGTTTTATTTTGGGGACAGGGTTTCTCTCTGCAACCCTGGCTGTCCTAGAACTCACTCTGTAGACCAGGTTGGCCACAAATTCACAGAGATCTGCTTGCCTCTGCCTCCCAAGTGCTAGGATTAAAGACATGTGCCACCACCGCCTGGCTCTACAGAATAATCTTCACATGACTTAGCCTGTGGGGGCTTTTATCGACAGATATTCTTTATCAGCTTGCTTGTGTTGCTGACTGATAGTTGTCTACTGTCCTGCCACATGCTTCCTCAAGTAACCCTCCGATGATAGCACCCGCACACCACCCTTTCTAGTCTGAAATCTATGTCCTAACTGACGAGGTCAGTCTTCCCCTCAGATGTTTAAGCGGAGCAGAGACTCCTCAGAGCCATAGTCATGCTCAGGTCCCCCTCGGCACTGGCACCTTAGCTGTCCAGCCGATTCCTGAGGGGAGAGAGAGAGCCATAGGGAGTCACCAGGTTGAAACACTTCCTTGAGAAGTGAAGCCTATCAGAAGCTAATCAATCTGAGTGAAGCCAGATGATGTAGAGGAGCACAAAGAAAAGAACCCGCTAGCTTTGGTCACACGGCTGGCAGAGCTCTGGAATCACTGGCAGTGGCGTTTTCCATCCTTGCTGCGCACGCCTGCCCTTTCTGCCATTGCGGCTTCCCCTTCCCTACCACCAGGCCCCCTCTTCCTGAGGGTCAGGGGCCCTGGCTGGAACTCAGGTTCTCCTTACCCACTGGATAGCTCTCTCTACTTGAACAGTCAACATTCATTTCAAGATGATTTTTAAGTGGTCACTACTCTATTCCTTCATTTTAGAATTATCACTACAATTTTTAAAGCCAGGTATTGGGTTGCTTTTGCAAAAAAAAAAAAAAAAAAAATCTTTAAAGTCAGAAATAAAACCAAGCCTCCCAATGACTATCCTGGGCCCTGTTAGTTTAGAGTGGACTCTTACCTTCCTACAATAGATCATCTCCGAGCCCCTGCATGACTGGGCTTCTACACGCCTGGTCCACATTCTCAACTTTTAGAGGCTGGCCTGCGGCTGGTGTCTCACACAGCTGAAATACATTCACCTCCACCACGACTGTCACCACCTCTTGCACACTTCAAAATAAAGGCTCAGAGAAGTGTCCGATGGACCAGACCCTTTTTTGTGTCTAGTTACTGCCTTTTCATCGGGGATTCCTTATCTGAAGAGCAAGGACTGTGCTCCACAAACAGACCTTGCTAATTCTAAAACTGGAAGACAGCCTCCGCCAGGCATGTGTTGAACTTGTGGAAAGAAATGCTGGGCCGTGGGCAGACAGGTAAGGCAAACTGACTTTGACCTTCTTCCAAGGCAGAGAAAAGTTTCACTCACCCATGAGGATGTTCTTTACATGTTTCAGGGGATCAGCAAAGTGACCTGTATTTTGCAAAATCCAACATGGTCATTATTTTTTAGATCAGAGTTATCCCAGCCCTGGCTGTTTTGTTTTTTCTTTCGCCCCGATATCCCCGTGGATTCCTGTTCAACCAAACTCCCACTTCCATAAGCTAATAAAAGTGTCACCTAGGTTGTTTTGAAGAACTATTGTTATTTAGAAGTCGGCGTTTTCTGTGAAATCAAAATCAAAACACAATAAAGTGATTTTTGGTGTTAACTTTGTTATTTTAGACTCTTGGTAATCTTGCCAAACCTCTGCTAAGAAACTGCTTCAGGTTACGTGAGCTATTTACTCCCTCGTCTTTTCTCAAGCCCATGGCAGAGAGACATCTTTCATGTTTATAAAGAGTTTCGGAAAACACAACTGACTCTCTTTACTGATGACTGTTTCTGTGAGTGAAGAAATAAGACTTACATTCAGGATGGGAGTATTATTCCTTTTTCCCCCATGTTTCACTATGGCTGCTGTTCAGAGCCTTGCTCCTCTGGGTGCTAGCATGTTGTAGCCCTAGTTCTAAACACAATAGCTCTTTGTAGTATCTAATGCACTCTCATCAACCTTCTCCAACTGCTGCTCTTCCTGTAGACTGAAGTGTCCTTTTCTCAGCTTGATTAGAAAGGTGAGATCACATGACCTTTCATGGCAATTTGTGCATACTGAATGTGTAGGCTAACTACTTCAAGCAGTAAAAGTTTGTCATTGTGTGGGTACAAACTCTCCCCTAGCAAAGGCAATCCATTCTTCCATTTTCTCTTCCCTACTAGTCTATGTTCTAAGGATAGAGGACTTGGCAAGACTCTTCCTAAACTTTAAGCATCAAGGTAGACCCAGAGTAGAGATGCTTACTAGACTTCTGGGACTCTGCTATCTCTTCCAGAAATCCCTACAGCTACTTAGATTATCTGAAAAGGAGATGATTTTCATAGAGATATTTCTTTCTTTTTCTTTCTGTGTGTTTGGTTTTTGAGACAGGGTTTCTCTGTGTTGACCTGAGTGTCCTAGAACTCACTTTGTAGACCAGGCTGTCTGGAAACACAGAGGCCTGCCTTCTGGGATTAATTCTAAGTGCTGGGATTAAAGGCGTGCACCACCACTGCCCAGATATATAAGGATATTTCAACAAAATGTTTTAAACCAAAAATTATCAATAGAATTTCCTGGTTCTTAAACCCTTTGTGTAAGAGGGATGACTTATGCAGGGCGGGATATACAGAAGATAGTCTGGCCTATAGCTAGAAGATACCAGAGTCAAGGCCCTTTACTCCTAACTGTGACAACCAAATCCATTCAAACATTAGCAAAATGTCCCCTGATGGAAGAAGAAGGGAGAAGGTGATATAAATGGTCCTTATCAAGTGCCAGTGGTCTAACATTTTGAACTAGTCCTCATAAAGTTTCAGTTAGGGATACTTTCCTCCCTTCTCCTACCCTAGGATTCTCTGGATTGATGTATCAGACTAGCTGGAAAAGAATCCTCTTGAAAATGTGAAGTTTTGGAGTCCTCAGCCTATCACAGCACATAGGAAAGGGACTATGGATTGAAGCTCACCCAGGCCTACGCTACATGTCCCAGGGGTCCGAGAAAGCATGAATCTTCTTGGTTTTAGCAGCTGGAAGCATAATTCTTAGGAATTCCTCAATTTCACAACGCTTAGTTTTTTGTTTTCTTTTTAAGCAAAAGACAAAATCCACAAGATGTGTTCTGGAAGGCGGAGGAGTAAGAACATTAGAACTCAGCATCAAGTAGTTGAGCAATTTTGAGTTCCTCAGAGCAATCTTAGGAGAGAGTAAGAACAAAGGAGCGACCGCAGGATACAAACCATCTGACTTTCAAATAAAGAAAAGCTAAGGTCCAAGTCAAGCCCGTGATGCTAGTTGCTCTTATTGTAGCAGCAGATTTCAGGCAGCCTGGCCCACCAGGGCAATAGTTAACTGTTATTAAAGCACTAGTGTTTGTTATCTTATCTTTATTGTGACCAAAATGCCTTACATAAACAATGTAGGGGAAGAATAATTTATTGTAGCTTATGGTTTCAGAATGTTTAGTCAATGGTGCCTTGGCTTCAGGTGTTTGGTTAGAACATGGCAGTGTGAGCATGTGACATAGGAAGTTGTTTGCCTCGTAACAGTCAGGAAGTGGAGAAAGGGTATAACCAAGGTGCCAGGATGAGATACAGCCCCACGATATACACCCAGTAATGTACTTATTCCAGTGAAGCCCCACCTCTTACCCTTTACCACCTTCTTCCAATAATGTGAGGATATTATGATTCCTTCAGAGGTTTTATCATTCATTAGTATGAGTCCTCATGATCCAATTGCCTCTGGAAATACTATCACAGAGATCTCTAGGATCTGCCTTATACATCATCTGATGTTTTTGATCCAATGAGGTTGACAATCAAAATTAAACCATCACAGCATCGTAAAAATATTATTAAATCCCTGCAAATGTCAATGAGAAGCCTTTTTTATAGTATACCCTTGCATGTTTATTTTTTTTTTCTTTAAATAAGGTAAGATGTTGGGGTCTCAGACTACTTGACTCCCTGACAACTCTTAGCTCCTGGTGCCCTTGCTGTAAATTGATAGAGCTATCAGCCAGCTGGATTACTGTGCCAGCATTGGCTAATTTGAACATGCTACAGATGCTTTGAAGAAGCTACATGGCAACCATGGCTGCCTACTCCTGAAACACAATTCCAGCTTCTAAAGGGCATTGTCCCAGACATGACTATTTCAAGCGGCATCCACTTGATTTTCGTCACCGTAAGGGTCAATGTATTAAAAAACAACTCTCTTACTCTGCAGACATTTTCACCCAGGCTGGGGTAGGGGACACTTCCAGGAAAAGGCCTGGGATTAGCACAAGCACAGTACTTCGTTTCCATGGAAGTCTGAATCATTGCTGCAGATACCCTTTCTGCAATCTCTTTCGGGCTATTATAACAAAGACATTTGACTCATTTGTAAGCCAGCTAGGAGATGGTCTTTTCCTGTCTACTTTTTACTTTAAAAATGACTAGATCAAGCTACACTGGCCACACAGACGCGGCCACAGCAGTGCAGCAGGGGCAATGAAGCGGGAATAGTGGCATCAATAACAAGAGTAGAAAAGAGAGGACATCTAGAAAGTTCCAGTGAGCCGCCAGAGCTAGAGGACGCCACAACAAAGACAATGGATTCTGTGAAGAGCTGGAGAGGACAAACTCTGGACCCTGGTCACTATATTTCCAGAGAGCTACCAAGCCTTAAATGTCAAAAAACTCAGCCATAGCAACATTTTATCGCAGCAATAACACTATATGAAGCGTTAACGTATTAGATGTTGTAAAGGGCTCAGGATTCTAAAGGCACTGGACCTGACAGCTGTAATACTTGCCCTGTTGAAGGTTCTGGCACTACAAGACCAGGCAAGAGCTATACCAACAGGAGCTACCACCTGCTGCTACTTGCCGGCTTCTGCCACCACCTACTGCTGCTGCAAGTTGAGGATCACCAAAGCTACCAAGTGCTGGGGCCCACTGGGTTTCAAAGCCCAGGACAAGAAGCCTCCAACCTGAGTTGCTTCAGCCCCGAGTTTGGCTTCCAAAGCCTGGAGCAATAGGCTTCAAACTCTCAGGACATGGAGTTGACTTAGGTTGGAGGCAACCTAAGACCCAGGATTTCCAGCATGAAAACAGCTTCCTCGCTCCCGCCCACAATTTCTATTCAAGTAATGCAAAGGGCCTTCAGAGAGCTGGGTGAGAACTGGTGATCCTAGCCTTATGTGAGCCATAGTCAGAAATCAAGGTGTGATGTAAAGGAATGGCCCAGGGAAGATGAGGTACGGCGAGGAAGCAAGAGCTCGGTTGATGGATGACAAAATGGCTAGACCCATGAACTAGAGAACTTGGGACAGATGGCAACCGGTGTAGGGGAGGAATTTGAAGGTCTCTCTTTGTGATTTGATCATTTTTCATGGACCAAATTAAATTTCCATTTAATGCTGCCCAAAGAAGTAATGAACAGTGAGAACCGCTTGCATCAACAAATAGTTCACAGTCTGTTCCCTCGTGTTATCATCTAGTTCTAGATAATAGCATAATTAAAATGAACATTTGTAACAACAATTAAAAAAGAAGAGTCCGTGAATTTGAGAGAAAGTAGAGCAGAGGTGTGCATGGGAGGGGTTGTAGGGAGGAAAGAAAAAGAAGAAAATGATGTAATTGTGTTTCAATTTCAAAAAATAAAAAAAAAAAACAGATTTTAAAATCTGATCAATGTGATCAGTTTGCATTTGAACTACGTTTGGACTCCACTTGATTTTGTATTTCTGAGTACCAGTTGGCCTTGTGAAAGCCTCTGTAATCGAATTATGGTCTGGATTTCCTCAGTCAGTCCACCCCGTCCTCTTTTAATAGCATCATGGGCTATTATCATTAAGTTCTCAGAGAAATCACATTACTGTCTGTAAACCCAATTCCCATAATCAAATGGCAAGGATGCCTCTGGTATCCACTCAGCCGATTGCTCACAACAGTCACTTTAGTGGAGTCTCACAAACTCATCTACAGATATTTGGGGACTTGGGGTTACAGGTGGAGGTCATCTGCCAACCAAATCACTATCAGGTGAAACAGACAAGACTGGAGTCTTCAAAAGTCTACCCACCCTCATGAGCTTCGGCACCTGCCCTTGCTCATCATTCTCCGACAGTAACCGAGGGCCAGGACTCTGAGTCGTCGTTATTTTGGAATCATGATTAATAAAGACAAATATTCCAGGCCAAAGTAGGACTAGACAGAGAAGGGGGTATGGGTTTCATTTTCCTATACGTTGCTGTAACTATAAACAATGCCTTATCTTCACAATAATTCTCATGAAATAATAAGCACTGGTGTTTTTAAAAGTATTTACACCAGCCCTTGGAAATTTTCTGAGAATCATGATTCACAGATGAGAAATTTCCCTTTTCTACAGGGTTTAGTAATTGGCACAAGAACTACTCAGTAGACCATCAATACAAATGAATTTGGATGGTCCTTCTGCTAACTATTCATTAACACATTTCTTTTAATTTTTTCTCAAACTGACTGGATGATGGAGTCAAGATGATCTCTACTTCCCATATTGTAGACTGATAATTCAATGTTTTCTGAAAATTGGATTGTTCTGTCATGTAGATGACACTTCAGAGGTGCAGTGAGATCACATGGTATTTTCAGGATCCCAAGAGTAAGGATTGCTGGGATCACAGAATGTCATATTTGTAAGAACCTTGAAGATCATTTATTCCAACCTTTACATTTTATTAATGTGGAAACAAAAGAAACTCCATGGTTTGGACTATGATGTTAGCAAGAGACTCTGAATCATGTTTAGAAGAGAACATTTGTTCATCACTCAGTGAGTCTGCATGGAGCATCCCCTGTGAGTCAGGCAGTGTGTTATGTTCTCAAGACACAGCGGGGAGCAAGACGGATATCACTTGCTCATACCCAGAAAAGACAACTTATGATTCACTCAGTGAGTCTGTGTTGAGCATCGGCTGTGAGTCAGCCTATGTACTACCTAACAGAGATCCAGCCAAGACTGAGGAAGACTTGGAGTGTCTGGAGGTACTACCTACACCTAGAACTTACTAGTGTATAAATTTGTTCGGGGTCATGATCGGATTTAGTGATTAGAACCATTCTTAGATCTGGATATGATTATCCTCATTTTTGAGCTGGGACAAATTTCAGAAAGATTTAGTAATTGGCTTAAGGGCATAAAAGACTCATAAAACCTTAGAAACAAGTGGATAACCCAAGAATCACTATGATTTTTAATTAAATTTATATGACAACAAAACCCTTAGCAAAGTCACAATTCACAGAACTCTACCAGGAAGCAAGTGACCTTTCATTATATATTTTAAAAGGTACTTTTTTCCAAACTCAAATGAGGTATGCCTAGAAAAACCTAGAGTACAGTCATGAGAAATCCACTTGGATGTGGAGATTCAATCTGCAGATGAAGATGCTGCTAAAATATCACTTATTAGTGTAAAAATAGCCTGAGCCATGATTTATTTAAAATTTCCCTAAACTCTTTCCTAATGCTTCATGGGTGGGTGAAATGGACATGCTAATATGTGTGTGTGTGTATATATATATATATATATATATATATATGTATATATATGTGTGTATGTGTGTGTATGCACATATGTACATATGTATGTGAATGCATATTTACATATGTACATATCTATGTAAATGAATGTATATACAAAATCTTTCATAATGGTCTTGCTTCTCATACAAAAAGAAGACAGACAGAATTTTCTTAGCAACAATGCCCAAGAAATATTTTTCAGAATTGTCTTCAAATGTAATAATGTATTTTGAAAACTGTTAAAGGCACAAAGCGCATATAAACATAATTTGGCATTCATTTGCAGTAACATTTTTACTTTACTTGAAATAAAGTGTGGGTGCTCTTTGTTTCCATAAGGAAAACTGGGAAAGTGTTAACAATATCGGGTGATTGGAAAGGGGTTCTAGGAGCAACAGTTTCCCTGCCCCCTTCCATACAGCAAGCTTGGAAGTATAATGGAGGTTTCCAGTAGTGACCTTGAATTGACCCCTAGTTGACCGTTCTAACCTGTGGCTGGGATTATTCTGATGGAGGCCAAATTCCTCCGAGTTAAGTCCCTTCAGAAACTGAGGGAGCCTGGGGCAAGTCCTGACGTGACTATGTGAGGAGTACAGTGAGAGCCAGGGAAGGAATCTGTCGAAGTGGAATCTTAAATGAGGGGTCAAGGGACAGGGTGGGGAGCTTTTATTACAATTCTTCTAAAAGTGTATGGAACAGATTGACACTCATGTTTATTTATGATGTAGAAAAACTGCCCACAGACATGCATTTTGGTCTGTGAGAAAACTGCTAAGTGTGAGATTATGAAGAAGGAAGTGCTGTAAACACACAAATAAATAAACAAATAAATAAATAAAATATAGGGAGTTTAATCCTGGGTAGAACATGATTCATTGCTTTGGAGCAATAAACAGGGTGAAATGATATCCAAAAACATTTTTCCACTTATTGGACACATCAGCAATTTCCCTCATAACTATAGCAGATTCTTTCATAAATTATATTGACACCCATGAGAGGCAACTTACCCCAAGTGTCATTTTATTTATTTATTCATTTATTTATTTTAATATATTTTTTATTAAAACAGAATTGCATCATTTTCCTCCTCCCTTTCCTTCCTCAACCCCTCCCAGGTACCCTCTCTTCAACCCCCAGATGTCCCCCGACTCCTACCTTTTTCTTATGACTGTTACATACATATGTATTATGTATATGTATGCACAAATACTTACATAGACCTGTTCATTCTGTTTTGTCGTCTGTGTGTATGCAGATTCAGAGCTGACCATCTACATCACAGCTCCTGCATGTAAGGTTCAGGAAGCATCTTGGAGAGGGGAGGATTGTAAGAGCCAGGAAACCAGAAGTCTTCTGTGAAACATTCTCTCCTAGAAATGGCAGTAAAAACAAGGCCAAACTGTGGCAATATCACTAGACGCACTAAAGTGGAGGGGGAAATTTCACAGTCCTACCCCTCTACAAAGAACTACAGCAACTAAAGACTGCTGGAAGGCAGAAAAGCAGCCTTTCCCAGGCATGAGCCCTCATTGGTCACTTCCTTTTTATTACTTTCAGTGGGGCTTAAAAGTCTCACCGCACTTAAGGGTCGGCCTCAGGTCTAGCAGAAAAAGATAATCAGCACAAAATGAATTCAGTGGTATTTCTGTAGACTTTTTGTCTCATACTGTTTTGTTTAGACATTTTGTTTTGTCTTATTGGTCCTTTGCTTGCATATTATAGTTTCTGATTGTGTGTGTGTGTGTGGTGTGTGTGTGTGTGTGTGTGTGTGTGTGTGTGTGTGTGTGTTTCTTGTGGGGTTTTTTTTCTTTATTCTGGTTTGTGTTTTTTGTTTGATTGTTTTCCTGTTTGTTTGTTTGTTTTATAAAGAGAAAGAAAGAAAAAGCCTGGAGTTGGTGGCTGGGAAGGTGGGGAGGATATGGGAGGAGTTGGGGGAGGAGAAATCATCGAGATCAGAATATATTGTCAGAAAAAAAATTTTTTTCAGTTTAAAAAAAAAAAAAACCTTAACAAAGCTGCCTGGTATTAAGATACTATTTTCTAAAATTTCTTTTGAAGTTGCATGAATTTTATTTTCTGTGTTTACATTATTTTTTGCCAGGTAATAAACACAAGACTATGAAACCTAGACCTATACTAGGTTCTTTAATAATTTCTTATTCAACAATCACCCAGCACAACTTACTGTCTGCCCACCATTTCTAGTATTTAGACTCTCTCTTTGAATAAGATAAGTGATTTCTATTATGTCAAACCAAATGTTCCTTCCCTGCCCACTGGAAATCTTCTTGCTACAAAATGTCCATGATTCAGGTAAAATAAGTACCCTTCAGAATTGTATGGGAACTCTACCAACACCCAAAACCAAACACGAGGATGTTTCTCCAGCCAGAAAAAGAAGAGGAAATTGAAAACTCAGGCTTGGGAGCTTTGTGGTGGTTTACTAATTTTTCCATGCAGAATTTGAGATTTTAAAGACCATATTGATGCAGGAAATAAAGTCATAGTTTTTTGTGATGTGGGAGAATTGAAATTAGGAGACAATATATATAGGAGACAATCAACACCTTCAAAAGACCATGCATTCAGGAAAGAAAACTTCTGGATAGCAGCATAAGGAATCAGCAAGGAACTGCGGTTATGCTCGCTTAACAATGGAGAAACATTCTGAGAAATGCATCACTGGCAATTTTGTCACTGTGCCAACATCACATAGTGTAATTAACCCAGACTAAGACTGCTACAATGCCATTGAGTCACATAATTTTATGAGATCACTGTCCTACATGTGATTCATCATCAATCAAAATATCATAGAGTGTATGACTAGTTTGTTGTGAAAGGGGACTGTGGTAGAGAGATTTGTTTGCTGACCATGTAGAGACAGCAGCCTCTTCTCACTTTAGTGTTGGAATCCATATAATTTGTATGTCTTAATAATTGTCTAGACAAGAAATTAGCTGTAAGGAAACAGTTTTAGACTGAGGTACCTAGCTGATGTAAAGCCTCTTTGAAGGTAACATTTCCAACCAAGTAGAATCTGGTAGAATCAAACTGCACCAAACATGAGTTCATACTCTAGAATTGCAAAATACAGCACAAAATAAGGTACCATAATCACAAGACAAAACAAATTATATAATTAGACTTCCCAAAATACCAAATATTAAAGTTACATTAAAATTTTGAAGGAGATAATTAAGCACCAAGCATTCCAGTCCTTGAATTTCTTCCATATTCCACGATGGCACAACAGATCCATTAGAAATAAAAGGCTATACAAAACAGAAGAATAGTGACATGAAAAGGGGATCTTGAAAAAAATGTTCAAGAAGGGCCCACTAAATATTCACTCATGGTCATATTTTAAATTAGTACAGACATTTTGGGAAACTGAGGCAATTCTTTAAAAATAATTAAAACCAGAAAAACTGTATGATCCAGCAGTCCCATATACCTAAAGAAATTAAAATCAGCATGTGAAGATAGTCTGTATTCCTACATTCTTTGCATTGTAATTGCCAAAATATAGAGTCCACCTCAGGATCCATCAACAGATGAGTGGGCTTTAGAAATTGTGGTCTATTTACTGACAAGCCTCCACAATTTACAATTGTTTCATTGTAGTGTAAAAGTAATAAAACTTCTGGAGAAATCAGACTACAAATTTCAATTTTGATATTTTCCTGCCCTAGCAATACAAAGATGTGATGGCCAGTGATTGGCCACAAATGTAGCTTTCAGTCATACATGTGAACAAAAAGATGAACACCTAATATTTACCCTACAGGGGACTGTGCTGACAAACTATTTGGTATGTGGAATATTGTAAGGATATTTTGAGTTACAATATTCTCAAGTTATGATTGGTTCATCAGACCTGTCCCATGGTAAGTCAAGGAATTAAGTGTTCTTACCACAAAGCAAAGAGTTCAAAAATATTGGAGGTGATGGATATGCTAAGTAACATGATTTGAACATTATATAATGTATACTCCTATCAAACATCATCTTGTACCTCATAAATATGATGATTTTATCTGTCAACTAGAAGCAATAGCTACTTATAAACGCAATATTTATGTATGGCATTAGGAAGACGTATATGAACTTATTTTTAGGAATATGGGAACACTGAACTGATGGAAAGCATTACTGACCAGAGCAGGAGCAGTAAGTTTGCTCCTGTAACTTTTGATATTCATAAATTCACAGATATGGTGGTGAGAATGAGAATGGTCCCCAGAGGCTCATATTTTTGAATGCTTGATCATTAGGGAGTTCACTATTTGAAAGGGTTAGGAAGTATGTCTCAGGGGGTGACCTTTGAGGTTTTTAGAAACCTAAGCCAGACCCAGTGGCTCTCTCCCTCCCTCCCTCCCTCCCTCCCTCCCTCCCTCCCTCCCTCCCTCCCTCCCTCCCTCCCTCTCTCTCTCTCTCTCTCTCTCTCTCTCTCTCTCTCTCTCTCTCTTCCTGCTGCCTGTGGACCCAGATGTAGAAGTCTCAGCTATTTCTCCAGAACCGTGTCTCCCTGAATGATTTCTGCAATGATGATGATAATGAACTAAACCTCTGAAACTATAAGCAAGCCTCAATTAAATGCTTTCTTTTAGAAGAGTTGTCATGGTCATTGTATCTCTTCATTGCAATAGAACACTGACTAAGACAATAGATAAAATGGCCTTCACCAAACAAAATAAAACAAAGTAAAAAAATGTTATGACTTTGCATCACTATGGATAAGGGAGAATCTTGGCAAAGCAAGAAATTGCCAGTGTCTTATCCAAAACAAAGTGATCCTGAAAACTGGTGGGTGTTGTGCATGTAGTTTAGAAGGAATGACAAGTTTGGTCAGAAAAGAAACTACTATGATACCCCTGGAGGCAGCCATGTTGATGGTGGAGAAGACTGCAAGGGATATAGTTTATTTTTCTAGTTTGTTTCTCTGTTGCTGTGACTAAACACTGACCAAAAGCCATCTGGGAGGAAAAGGCTTACTTCTCCTTGCAACTTCCTGGTCATAATCCATCACTGAGGGAACTCATGGCAGGGACCTGGAGGGAAGAACTGAAGCAAAAATCATTAAGTAATACTGCTTACTGGCTTTCTTCCCCTGGCTTGCTCATCTACTTCTCTTATACAGCTCAGGCCTATCTGCACTGGGATAGCACCGCCCACAGTGGGCTTGGCCCTCTTCTATCAATTATCAATTAAGAATATGTTCCCACAGACTTGCTGAGGTCCATCTGAAGGAAGCAGTTCCTCAATTGAGTTTCCCTTTTTCCAGATGGCTCTAGTGTGTGTCAAGTTAACAAAGAGTAGCCAGCACAACTGACCCTTGTAAACATGAGACACAAATACGTCATTATTCAAACATAACCTTTCCTTTCCTGTTTGTCCCCAAGATCCCATGTTAATATTACAATATAAACTCAAGTCAAATTTAGAAGTCCAAGTCATTAAAAAATTTCTTCACTTAAAAGTTCAGTGTCTCTTTAAAATATTTAGTTTTTTAACAGTGGGGTCCTATAAAATCAAAACAAATTAAATAATCTTATTATTTAATTAAATAGGCCTTATTCCAAAATGGAAGCACCAGGGCAGAGTTACAATCAAATCAAAGCAAAACTAAAATCTGAAAGCATAAATAGTTGGATGTCTAGAACTCACTTACAATCTTCTAGTCTCCAAAGGGTTTGGGTGGCTCCCCATCCTACAGCTCACACAGCCGATCTAGTAGGCTCGGCCAGCTCCACTTTCCAGCTGCTGCTGTCCTTGGAGAGTGTCCCTTACTTATTCCAGGCATCTGTACGATCCTGAGGTCTGTACTGCAACTGAGGCTTCCCCTTCACTAATGGCTTCCTTGCCTCTTCTCAAGGACTCTGACCCAAGCCTCAGCTTCTCTCAATGACCCCTTCACTCCTGGGGTCTTTCCACAACTGAGGTGGCACCTTCACCAATGGCCTCTCCTGGCCTCTCACGTACCAAGCCTCATCTGCTTTCCATGACCCTTCAGAGTCCTCCTGCTTTTGGGTCACAGATTCCAGTATCACATGGGAGACTCTTACATATCACCAAGTTTGGATGGCAAGCTTGGCCCCCCTTTAGGGTCACAGCTTCTGTGTGCTGACCCTGAGGAAACACTTCCCAAAAAATTTCACCTCAGTAATACTGGTCTCTTATTGATCACAGCTGATTCTTCAGGTCCAAATAACCAGCTTTGATTGTCCTAATAAAAGCACAGCTTTTACTTCCCGAGATTCCTCATTCAAATATATGACACAAATAACTCTGATAGAACCTTTGCATCCCTGTGAAATTTCTCAAACCAGGCCTCCAATCGTCCATTTCTCTCAACATTCTTTTCGTTCAAGCTCCCACAATAGCCCATTAAGTTCTGAAGACTCACCAGTTTTTCCTGCCCAAAGTTCCACAATCCAACCACCTTCCTCCCATTAAGCAGCGTGGTCAGGTCCGTCATCTCAGCATCCAACTCTCTAGTACAGATTTCTGTTCTTGTTACCATCTGCTGATGTGATAAGACACTGACCCAAACAAACTTGAGGAGGAAGGAGTTAATTTGGCTTATACATCCTGATCACAATCCATCATGAAGGGAAGTCGGAGGAGGAGGAGGAACTCAAGCAGAAGCCAAGTAGCAACCACGAAGGAAATCTGCTTACTGATTTGTTTCTCTGGCTTGCTTGGCTACTTTTCTTTCATATACAGCTCAGGCCTACCTGCCTTGGAATAGCACAGTAGGTTGGGCCCTCCTATATAAAGTACCAATAAATAAAATGCCCCCCATGTTGGAGAATATTATTTTAAGATATGTTACATTTGTTTATGCTGTGGAATATTTGCTTTAAAGATGCAAAGATGCATTACATTTGTTTGATTAAATGAAATTAACCTGGGGTCAGGAGGCTGAGCCAGCAACTAGCTGACAGGAAGTGGTAGGGAGGAACCACGTGTAGCGAGGACTCGCAAATGGGGATGGAACAGAAGGATGGCCTGTTTGGGAAGAGACTCAAGCTAGAAGAGGACTTAGCTACTTGGTATCAACTTCTCTGAGCGAGCAAAATTTCACATCAGCCTTTGAATCTTGAGTTCTTCAGAGGGTTAGAGATCTAGATAAAGTTCCTTTTATCTGCCACAATAGAGCCAGTGCCTAAGGGAGCAGATTTCCTGCCTGGTTGACCCAAACCTCTGCTGGTGGGAGCTTCAGGAGCTGCAACTGCAGATTAGGACAGCAGTTGTTAAGGGGCTGCTACTGAATTAAATGAAAACAACACCCACCGGCCAATCTGATGAAGGCCATTCTTGAATTGAGGGTCCCTCTTCCTCAATTATTCTAGTTTGTGTCAAGTTCGCAAAACTAGCCAGCACAGTGGTGATGTGTTTGGCAAGGACAGAGCAATTTGTGTGGTGATAAAAAATACCTACGGCCTTTAGCAATCGTGATAATTTCCAAATCTGAACTTAGAAAAGCAGGAGTCATGAAGGCAGATGCTCTGATCCTTACAGAGGGGAAGGCCAGACCACAAAGTGAAGCTGGCTGTGATGGTCTGGCATCCGCAGTAGCTATGGAAATCATGGGACATTTGAATTACTACAAAGAGAAACAACAGGCAGAGAAGCACAAGGCAACTGTAGATAAAGTAGGTTGATGACCATAGCCAACCACAGTGGGGGGACCACTTTCTGCAGGTGGTTCTATAGACCATAAAGCAAAGACGATATTTGTGGCTAACTTATAGCATGTATTCAGTGCAAAGTATCTCAACAAAAAGCCAATAAAATTTTACCATTAGAAATAAGAAATGCTTTGAACACACAGAAAGAATACTACAAGAAATATAAAATGTCAAGTTTTCACTAAAATCAACCTCTATAGCGACCCTTCGAATACAAGACCAGACAGAATGATCAGGAAAGTTCCTCTTAGGAAGAAAGACCTTCTCAGCCTTTCTCCTCCCTAGATCTGCATTTATTCATAGTTCTTTGAAGCCAACTGCAATGAAATAGGTGTTTGGCAGACACTCAATAGACCAATGTCATTTTAAAATAAAGGAATAAATAAATGAGTGCTTCAACTATTCTTCAAGCAATTTTGATTTAAACTTAAAAGACCACTTTCCACCAATCATGGAACACTATGTGTGAAGGTAGAACCCAGTTTTGACTCATCCATGTAAGTCAATATTCTGCCATGGTCATGATTGACTGCAATTGGAAAATCATTGCAGAAAGTTTTCCAAGGGATTCAAACAGATGACAATATTTAATTATCAGGATTAATCTAGGGGCTGGGGTGACTGTCCAGTTGGTAAAGTGCTTGAAAAGCAAGCATGAAGGTTTGAGATTGATCCCCAGCACCCACTAAAAAGCAAACTGTAAATCCAGTGCCTGGGAGGCAGAGACCCAAGGATCCTTGGGGCCTGATGGCCAGCTAATCTAACCAAATGGACGGATGAGCTCCTGAAAACCAAGCATGACTCAAAAACTACTGTAAAGAGAGTGATCAAGAAAGTCATCCAACATTAACCTCTGACTTCTACGTACACACACACATATGTATGCATGCATATACACAAACAAACATATAACATGTCATATACTACATTCTTAAAATTATCTTAAAAATAAGCAACTCTAATTAAAATATAAGAACAGAAACTAGTACATCTAAAATAGTTGTTAAAAATCAAGAAAATCTGATCTTAGGTCCCAACTTCAATAGCTCCCCATGTGTTATGTGGCTCATGAACCATCTTGAAATTTCAGGAGTGCGAACATAAGGGATGACCTAAGGGCCTCAGAAATTCTGGTAAATTTCCTGTGGATGATCAAAAGGAACTCAAAAGCTTAAGGGCCACCCAGGACTTATCTTCCTGAGGCACAAAAATTCCACAACGTTCCTCAGGACTTTTCTCACATATGCCCTGCCTCTAGTCACACCGCTAATAATTAGGTTAATTCTGTGGTAATGACTAAAAAATGAGACTCAAAAATTGGTGTTCAAAGGGACAGTGATGAGCTTTAGAATTAACACAGAGAAGAAACACTGAATTTTCTGAAAAAGGAAGGTCTTCCTCAATAGCCTCCTTGATGCCCATTTTCTCCTCTGGCTGTCAATCGAGGCTGAGGCTTGGACCAAGAAAAGAGTGCTCACAGATGAATTTGAGATTTAAATATATCATCTAACAATAAAGGGTGATTTGAAACCAGTGATAGAAGATCTCTCTTCCTCACCCCTCCTCTCTCTCTCTCTCACATGCACACACACACACACACACACACACACACACACACACACACACTATATACATTGTAGGTTGTTGATAAGGCAGAGGTGGGGTAGGTGGAGACAGGGATGTCTATACATGTTGCTCTCTCCATGTGTTCTCATCATGTTTCCTGATGTCAAGGAAGCTCTAACGCTCTGGCACTGTGGCGTATGTGACAAGCCTGTGTCATGTGTAATGATGTGACCTGCCCCCAACCCCTTCACTACCCTGCATTCTACCATCTTCTATGAGTCTTGTCCAATACGGCCTTGAAGGCTTCTTCCTGAAAGTCAACACTTAGCACTTAAGAGACAGAAAGGAGAGAGAGTTATAGATGAAAACTTGAGCAACTAAGACCATTTGCTCCATGAGGAAGGATGCTGAGAGGGGCAGGAATGGAGATGTGGACCTGCCTTCCTGCAGTTAATGCCCCAGCCCCTGGGCACAGTCTCCTCAACTCGAGCATCCCTGTACTCTGGATGTGAATCTTATACTAAAGATGTTGTTTTTAAGGTGCAAATGGCCCTTTTAACACATAAACCAACCACTCCTTCAAGGCTCAGGGTAGAGTAGGCAATGTTTCAACAGGAGAAGCAATACTGTTGGCCCTTAGGAGCTCTGCTGTCTGCACATGGTAACAGAAGTTCAAGCCTTTTTTTGGATGTAATTTGAATGTACCTTTCTTACTGGCTTCAGTGTCTACTTTCTGGGTAAACTGGGGCTCTGCTAGGCTTGAGCAGTCGTTTTTAAGAACTGTAGCCTGGGCCACACCTTCATTCACAGAAAGGCCAGGGCACTCACAGGCAGAAAGAGAGTGAAACTGGTTCTTTTTTTTACTTATAAGTCCAATTAAAATTGTGGATGCTTTTGTTTGGGGTTGAGGCTACACAAATTCAAATACCCTACTGGGCTCAACATGGGGGGAGATTGCTTGTTCTGTGGACTCTGTATCCTACAAGATGCTTCTAGTAAACTGATCTGGGCAAGTTTCCCCATGCCAGCAGCGCTGTCCGTCCGTGGAGCTGTCTGGGGCCCCCAGAAAATGTATGTGAGGAAGTGTTCAAATAGATAACCAGAAATGCTGACTTAAAAACTGAAGAAAAAAAAGCAGCACACTGAGTTTTGGCCACATCCTCTACCTCATTCTCTGACCCACCCTAAACTACCAAGCCTATCCCTAGCCTCAGCCCACCTGTGCTGGGGGAAAATTGACTCTATAGACCAAAGAAATCAAACTTTCTGAAGATGGGCCAAGGCGTAGTGCACTTTGAAAGCTTCTTGGGTGATTGTGCTGACTCCTGGAGACCACTGAGACACACTGCCCTGACCAGCCTCCGCCACACTGGGAAAATACTGGGATATAAGAGCAGACTGTCGGGAGAATCCAGTTCTAATATGCAACCTACCCTTTCCCTGACTACACAGTCATCAGTTACTGATGTCAGCTTAGTGAAGCCCGTCCAAGGTCAGAGTGAGGCACTGAGAGAGCTGTGCCCTCACAGCGTGCTGGGGAAACAGGGAAAACTCCTAGAGTTTTTCTTCCCCCTCTGAACGCAGAATCATTACTCTGCTCCCTAGCTCCACCCCCAAGCTTCAGAATTATCTTGTCACACTTTTCATACAATAGCCATGTCTGACCCTTCCTATCTATCGTTCCTTCAAAATATTTCTTCCTTTTCTATTTTTTCCTTGCCACCATCCAAAGCAAGACCCTTAGCAGCCATTTCCAAGGCTCTGCAGCCGATGCGCATGAAAGCTGGCTCATATAACTCTCCTCCCTTCAGTCCATTCATTCTACAACTCACTCTAAACCACTGGACTGGAATCTTCCAGAGTCACCACTGTGTCTCATGTCCTAACCGGACCAAATACCCGCTCCCTGAATCTAGGCGAAACTCTCTAAGCCTGCCGGCCGTTTGCTAGTCAGACGGGGCACCGTATGTGGCCTTGCACCAAGCATGTATCCAGCACACACTGCATCCTTTAAGGTGGGAAGAGCTTTGAAATCAGAGAATCCTGAGTTCAAATCTCATTCTGCCTGCTGTGTGCTGAGTAAGGATGGAGAGTTATTTCACCTCTCTGCTCTCTGATAGGTAAAAACAATACTGATTTCATAAAGTATGTGGGAGGATTAAGGAATGAATGGGATGTGATTAGTGCTTCACTTAAAGGATTTCCCTCTTTCAGATACCCCATCCCGTTCCTTCTGAGCTGACCTCTCCTCAGAATCACATCCTGGGCTGGGCTCTGCCCACTGAGCCGAGACGTCAGCACACAGGTGCACTTGATTGGACTGTTCTAGAAGGAGGTGCCCGAGGGGACCGCAAGGCTGAGGGAGGAGGAAGGATAGCGGTGCTCGGACCCCGGCACCCCAACGACAGGAGGCACCGTTTGCAGTCCTCCATCACGCTCTGTCCTAGCTCTCCATACTGCCTGGCAGCACCAGCGCCACCACACAGGACTCATCCAGACATTCCCATTTCCATGTCCCTGCAGCCTCAGTCTTCCCTTTGTCCCGCCCCGGTCTCAGTGACAGCTGCTTCGTGCATTTCCTTTCTCTGTAACACCTCTGTAATCCCGTTCTCCTCTTCCTCTACCAGTTCTTTCGACTGATCTGACTGTCGCCATCATTGGTCTGCTGCGTTTCTGTCCCATGACTTCCCCATTCCAGGCTGACTATCCAAGAATGCCTCCAAGGCGTCCCGTCCTACGGACCAGCAGACTCTCCCACTCACCATAGAGCTAGGAGGAACCTCAGGAATGAACATGAAGTGTGATTCTCTTTTTTTGCAGCTGGAGACAACGGATTGCAGTGCATCAAAGGCATGATGTGGACCCATGTCCCTCAGGCGCTGAGCCTGGGCCTTATATTTAGTGCCCAATCGTCTTAGGCCTAATAGCATCGCCTCAGTTACTTCTTGGGGGTTTCGTTTTTGCGGGCACGGCTTGACTTTGCTTCTGGCCCCTTTCTCGAGGAACACTATACTGTGGTTCAGGGGCTTGACTGAAAATTTTGGCCGCATTCTGAAAACACTGTGAATGTAGACACAGAGAAGACTCCAAATGAAGTTTATGAATGAATGATTCAATAACCCAGAACTTTAAGCATACCTTTTCTCATACCTCTTACTCATTCTGGATTGCTGTTAGCAGTGACCAACATCTGGATCCAATAAAAAATGGGCAAGTGTCATTTTATGGCTCCATAGATGCTGAAAGTCCTCCTGAGCTGGTTAAATGCTCCTTAATGCAACACAACACACGTTTCCCGGGACTTTGTAAGACCGCACATTCTACTCATTACATGGGAAATGCATGTAAACTCACAACACAGTTTTATCAGGTGATGTTTCCACAAAGGCAGGATAAAATATTAAAAATTATAAATAAAATCTTAATGGAACGAAATATTTTTTAAAGAGCTAGTCTACTTTCCAAATTTCCGTCTGTAAATTCGGCCATAATAGAAAAATCTTGAATAACACAAAGGGAGGGCAACGGACCTAAGGAGTTTTTCCTCCCAGTAATTTTTTGGGGTGACATGCGGCAGTAACAGTCGGCTACAGGAAGAGTGTGGAAGATTCAGGGAGTAGGATCTGGTTGTTTACACATGTTTCCACTTCTCCAAAGCACCTCAGATTCTTTACCCAAGAATGTAGCCTCTGCCCTGGGATAAATTAGCAAAAATAAGTCATGTGACTGAGCAGTCACCAGAGTGAGGAGGCTGAGGCTCAAGAAGACTTCTGGGAGGAAGTAGGCCTCTGTCACCAAAGGCAGACAAGCAGGGATCAAGACAAGAGGGCTAGAATTTAACTGTGGCCCATGCTACTTAATTACATTTGCTTACTGTGAAATTTCACTGGAATTTGATTTGGGGCTTGTATCAGTAAGAGTCTTAATTTCTTTCCATGCCCCACACCCCCTAATTTTGAATAGCTGCCAACCTTAAAATTTAGGGGTAAAATATCCGATGGACCAGAAAAGCATATGGAGACAAACTTGAGCAGAAACACACACAGTTCACTCTGAGTACACTTCCAGAAGATATGCAAGAAGCAAGTTCTC
The DNA here is from genome assembly GCF_004664715.2 of Peromyscus leucopus. NCBI lineage: Eukaryota > Metazoa > Chordata > Mammalia > Rodentia > Cricetidae > Peromyscus > Peromyscus leucopus. Next base: position 9,413,526 of record NC_051065.1, read on the forward strand.
AGAGAGGCCAAGGGCAAAGGTCTCCCAGTTATCCTACAGTAGAGATTCAAACAAGGAACACTGTTTATATACTGGGTACCCAGGTTATACTCCGTGCCAGTTAAATAAGAAAGTCCATGTGGAGCAGTGTTCTCTATAGTTCTCCTGATTTCAACCAGCCATGAAGTCTCAGAGCACTGGTCTAGGAGAAAGGGAATGGCAGTTGAACTTTAAAAAAAAAGACCTTTGTTTGCTTTCTGAGTTCACTGGCTGGGTGTTCCTTCAAAGAAATGTAAGCTTTTTCTGTCTCCGTTTTTATTTTTTCCCTTTGTTAGGGATATGACACCATTTTTCAAGAGCTATGGAAATATTGAGAGCAAGGAGTACAGCAGTTGCTACTAAGGAAGGCTTTTATGAAGACTGAAGTGAAAATAGTCGGTCATGCTCAGCGCAAAGTCAACTAAATACTAATGGTGACGAACAGTCTTTACCTACTTTCTGTTGCTTTTAGAAAATAAAGGTTGATTTGACTCAGAATCCTGAACACAGGCATGTTCCTTATTAGGGTGCTACGTTGGTTAGCTCCTTTTGCGAGTGGAGACTCTGCCTGTCCCTGTTCAAGTCAGGGACATGACACGGTGACACAGAGCGTACTAGCTCAGACCTCTCTTCTTACAAACCCACAGGCGCATGGGATAAATGTCAGCGTGATGAGGTGAGAAGCCCTGACTACCGGAGCAACTTCCTCTTTCCCTCTGTAAACAGTGTTGACACTTGACTGTGTGGATGGACTAAAAGAAGGAAAGACAAGATATTCACAAACTTCTGGGCTCTTTAAAAAGAATTATTATTATGGTAAGCATATACAATATGAAGTCTATCTTCTTGCCCTGTAAGAGATCCATCACACCATTGTTAATTATAAACATAATGGTGTAAAATAGATCCATATGACTTAATCACCATTATTGAAACTGTGCCTATTGGAGAACAACACTCATCTTTTTAGGCAGTCCCTGGCAAGCACTAATTCAACTCTGCTTTCATGGTTTGACTACTTTAGAACTACGCTCTAAGTAGGATCATGCAGTATACATCTTTATGTGACTGGTTTATTTCACTTAGCATAATATTCTCAACATCTACCCATGTTGGAGATGACGCAATGTCCTTATTTATTAGGTTGAATAATATTTCTTATGGTTTTCTTTTTTAGTTTTGCTTCTTTGTTAATTTCAAGTGTTTTACTTTTATTTTTTAAATTTTTCATACAACATATTTCAGTCATATTCCTTCATTCCCCCAGTTCTTCTCAGACCCCTATACCACTTCATATTCTTTTTCCCTGGTAAAAAAAAAAATACAGTCACAACCACAACATTTTAATAAAATATGGAGACTATTTTGTCTTGGCCACTGCTCCTGATCCAGGCGTGCCCTGGAATGTGGTTGATAGACCTGGTGACACTCCATTGGAGGCTGAGTTTTCCTCTCCCAGCGACTGTCACTTGTAAATAACTTCTTGGTTCTGGGGTGACTTTATACCCACTTTCCCTTCTCTGTTCTGGGGTTTTGTCTCGTGAGAACTTGTGCAGGTCTGCCTGCTGTCACGGACTCTGTGACTCTGTGTGCATCTGTCCTGTTGTGTCTGGAAAGTGCTGTTTCCTTGGGGTCATCCACACCTCTGGGTCTTACAATCTTCCTATCTCCTCTTCTGGATAAATTCCTAAATCTTTATTTTTTTTACCTTTTATTGAAAATAGCTCTTTTTCCTCACATATTGTATCCTGATTATGGCTTCCCCTCCCTCTACTGTCTCTGTTCCTCTCCACCTCCCCTTCCACCTGGATATACCCACTCTTTGTCTCTCAGAAAACAAACAGGCTTCTAAGGGATAATAATAAAATGAAATATAAAACAAAAACCAATACATTGGAATAAGATAAAACAAACCAACAGAAGAGCCCAATAAAAGATACAAGAAACAGATACAGATGCAGAGACCCATGCATTCACACATTGTGGAATCTCATTAAAAAACAAAACAAAACAGAAAATGGAAGCTGTAATTTATACACAAAGGACCTGTAAGGCAAAAAGAGATGAAAAAATATAAATAAAATAAAGTAAAAAAAGATTAAAAAATAAGTCCTGACATCACATTGTGAGACGAGGAACCTCCAAAGATGACATTGAATTCATTTTCTGTTGGTGTCTGCTGCTGGGTGTTGCACAAATCTTATTATAAAATAATAAGTCTTATTATAAAAACCCAGAGCCAGATATCAGGGTGAAAGCTGAAAGATCAGAGAAGCAGAGCAAGCCACAGCTACCACCTCTTACCTCACCAACTCCTCAACCTGACAGAGCCTCTGCAAGAGAGTGAATTCCTGTCTCCTCCCGCCTTATATTCCTTTCTCTGTTCAGCCATATCATTTCCTGTTTCAACCTTCCTAGTGCTGGGATTAAAGGTGTGTGATCCAAAGTGCTGGAATTTTTAGACTGGATTAATCTCAAGTAGCCCCGTGTGGCCTTGAACTCACAGAAATCCAGACAGATCTCTGCCTCTGCTAAGATTGAAGGTGTGTGTGTGCCACCACTGTCTGAACCTCTATGGCTAACTCTGTGGCTGGCTCTGTCCTCTGATCTTCAGGTAAGCTTTATTTCTTAGATTTCAAATATATCGTCACAGCTGGGCATGCAGCCTACCCTTAAAAGTAGTTTGTTCCCCCAGTGAGACACCCTTGAAGAAAACTCAATTTTCATTTGCAAATGGTTATCAATTGGAGATGGCTTCTGGGTTAGGCATGGGGGCATGTGTCTACTTCCCCTTTTAGCTCTGGGACTC